>NC_056471.1:14009429-14326929 GCF_008729295.1 Plectropomus leopardus
ACACTCTCTGCTGATGTGGTGGTTCCACTTCACAGAGCTATATCTGGTTTAAGAGCGCAGCAATTCAGTTTCTGACAGCTTGTTAGCAAATGTCCCACATTCACTGGTGATCATTATTAGTGATTGTGTCCTTTCAGCTGCCACCTGTGAGATAATTAAAATATTTATCAGATGAGGCAGCTTAAATCTTGAAGCATGTCAGGCTACATTGTTGTTGTTTGTGTATGTTATGCACAACAGTGAAAAGCTATTCATATTATTTTTTAAACCTCATCTCAAAATACTTGAAATGTTCTGTCAAAATCTACTTTCTAACACTTCTAGGGAGATTGTTTTCTCCTGTGCAGAGGGGAAAAAAAGGATCATCAATCATCTTCAACTCTGCATCCTTGTGTGCGTCTCTTTTCTTTTCTCCGTCTGTTTCTCCAACTTGCATCAGACTCGAGGAATATATTGCTTCTTTTTAATCTTGATCAGACTCCTTTTCATTTTCTGCATATTATCTGAGGACAGATGGTCCGTTCCTCTGTCCAAATTGCACTGGATATGTAATGGACATTGGATAATGAAGAAGATGTTGATGGCAACAAAGAAAGAGTTGGAAAAGGATTACAGTTTTTGTAGTTTAACTAGATAAGACCTTTGTTGTGCTGTTGCTTTTGGGTAAACACCTTGTGTCTCCAAAAATGTAATGTTTACATGAGCTAAGGAAGATTTATAAATGTATTTTGTGGATTTTATGTGTTGAATAGCCTTGATTTTTTTCTCAATTAAACAAAATTAAAAAACAAAAATTACATAAAAATTCTAACATGACAACAGTTAAGTAAACAAACAAAAAATATTTTACAGCCATCGCCAACGTGCCGAACTCAAGGCTTCAAATCAGTGGGTGAAGTCATAGTGACTACGTCCATTATTTTTATACAGTCTTTTAAAAGGGTGGAGGAAAAATAGATACAGCATGGTATTGTGATAATTTTTGTGGCAATATCTTATCAGTACCTGCATACCAAGTATTTATTTATTTTTTTTTAAAAATTATTATTAATACATAAATAATTGATCTTGCAAATACAAATAAAACCTTTGGTAGTCTACTAGATTAATAAAAACTATTACTTTTTCAGTCCGTTTGATACATTTTGCTGCAATAAAATGACTGAAGTGGAAGCATAATCATACTAGATTAAACAGCTTTTGACAAAGTTTTTCTTTGGGGAAATACTAAAGTTGAAAAAAAGGTAAGAAATATCGCTTAATGGTATCACAATAACTTAGCATATCAAAAAATGTTTCAAATCCCAACTATATTGACTCCCTGTCGAAGGCCTGTGTGCCGAAATGCATAGGATTGGTTGTTAAGGTTCATCGTGACCATCGCAATAAAGGCATTTTAACATTTCTACAGAGTGCCTTGGAGTTTTCTTTCTGATTTTTAATCGTAGTATATCCCCACCCAAGGAGCACCTTGTAGAGAAGACTGACTATTGAGTCCAGCAAGTATTGTGATAATATTATATCATTGGGCCTCAGGTGATTCCCACCCCTCGTCAGTGGTAAAAAAATGTGAGCCTTTAAGATAGGTATATATTTTTTAAGCTGCAAATATTGATATTGTTGTGTCATGTTTAAGAGCAATTTCAACATTGTGTGTGCATGTCATGTGAACGAGATCTCATGAAGACGACAAAAAGGAAGAACAACACAACAGGGCCAGAGAAGGAGAGAGGTGGGGGTTCAGGGTGATGGGGAGTGAAAGAGAGAGAGAGAGTAAGAGAAATCCATTAAATTCTTTTGAAATATTAAGTAAATATATCTATCTGTTTTCAAATATGTTTCCCATTCCTTTGGCGAAAGACCTGCTGTACTGAAAGATTTAGTTCATTCTGGATTTCCACACGTGTGGACATGGACTGTGGACTATGAGAGAGACTCCTGATAGCTCTTCAGTTTAGTCTACCTCACTGATCTCCTCATTCCTCCTGCAGCAGCACCATCTCTGCCCACCACTTCTTCGTCTGTGTACAGCTTCCCCTCCTGGCTATTTTTCTAAAACTGTCCTCACCTCCAAAATTGAGTTTTTGTTACGGCTCACAAATCTATAGCACATTTAAAATCCTTGTGTTTTTGTTGTTGACAAATGAAAATTGCTGAAAAGCAAACCTAATAGGATAATATTCTCAGAAGAAAGCGAGTTTGGGTGCTGGCTGAACCTGCAGAAAGCACTGCAGTCATCTGTTTTCTTCTTGGCTGCAGAAAGACTTGTACAGACATACACACTCAGGTAGACTAGATGGGAGTTTAGCGATGCCCAACTACGAAATGTTACGGATATTTTCCAGCAGCCTTTGGAGCACCACTGTGGCAGAAGAGAGAACATGGAACCACAGTTAATAATGTAATTAGCTTTTATGGCCCCTGGCTATGTTTGTACCCTGTGAAACAACAAAAAAGTCATCAACATGATCCTTGCGGTACAGATAGTGCTTTTATTTCGAGCATGTGTGTTTGTGTGGAAATATTTATGTGCAAATGTGCAAAGTTCTAATTATGTGTGTGTGAGAGAGGGGGAATGCAAATATTCTCCCCAAAGACTGCACACGTCTGCCTAATGCTACATAACCCTGAGAACATTTTCATTTGTGGCTGTTGTTCAGCTGTGGACATGAAGTCTCCGTTTTTGGCCTGAGAGCTTTTAGCATTGGAGAGAGATTTTGTTCCATGGCTGTTTATGTTAACCCAAAGAGACCCACGTGACCGCCAGCTATCTCAGCCGACATGCGGCTGAGATTTTTTGGAAGTGTGAGTAGTATCATCCATGCCATGCTAGCTTGTTTGGAAGATAGCTAAATGATTTGGCGACGGGAGAACTGGTGTTGCCATTTTTCAGAGAGGTCCCCTGACTTCTGACCTCAAACTATCTTAATGAAAATGGGTTCTGTGGGTACTGACGAGTATCCCCTTTACGTGCCCACTTTATAAAAATCCCATGCAGTCTGTGCCAAAAAGCATGCAGATTTTTGTGTGCAGTATAATTGTTTTATTCTCGCCTACACTAAAAATGTTGTATTTCAATATTTCTGCACTGAGGTCCCTAAACAGTCTTCGAATTGAATAAATTGGACGTGAGGCATGACTGGAAAGCTGATTCCCCCCCACCTACCCACCCCCGGCAGAAATGGGTCTACGGTGCTTTAGGGTTTTGGGCTCTGACAATAAAATACAACCTAGCAGCAGTTCACAAATGTGATGAAAGATAAAATTATTAATAACAGGCTACCTTCAATACTTTTAAGTTGAAAAATCCTTTCTCAAATTACTATAAACCACTGTGCATTGTTTTGGTGATGCTGATGAGCCAACACACTCATGGACCAATGACTAAAACTGGACTTTATCATATTTTTTGTCTCACCAATACATGAACGCAAGATTAGAGTCCACAGCATTGCTAATGGCTGTATGATGCTGACCTTAGTCACAGCGTTGATTGGAGCTAAATGCGTATGTCATTATACTCACATACTAATATTTAGCAGGTATAATGTTTACCACATTCTCCATCTTAGTTTAGCGTGTTAGTAATGCTAACATTAGTTTAATAGCATTAAGCACAAAATAAAGCTGAAGGTCATTGTAGTTTGCAGGTCATAAACCAAAATATTGGACAAAATTTAAATAAGACCTCATGGTGTTGCTACTAAGAAGCCAGAGATCAAGTAGTTCCTCACTAGAACATAAATATATGTACTCGTGTTCGTGACTATCTGTCTAGGAGCTGTTGTACTGACCTACTGACTGAATAACATGGCCATCTTGAGTAGCTGAAAAGTGTCAAATTATTGTGTCTGGAAATGATTCTGGTCCATTCTCTCCCGATCATCGAGGCAGAAAGCTGTTCCTAGCATGCACATATCATACAATCCAGTCTTCAAAGCGTGGTTTTATTTTTGCATTTGCTGCAAGTGTGTTCTTTTCCCCAGTTGATAGTTTGGGATCCTGGCCAAGTTAAGTAATGACTTCACACTGCATTGCTCTTCTGCGGAGCACTAGCGTGATTCTCAGATACGTGCTGGCACAAAAGACCAATTAATATGCATGTTGTTACTCAGATATTTATCGCCCCAGTAACACTGCCAGTTTATTACGGTGGTTGTTTTTTTGTTTTGTTTTTTTCTCATGAGCGTCTGAGGCCAGGGCTCCAGCTCGGTCAGATTGGTCCTTGGTTACAGCAGCAGAAACAGCTGGTTGTCAGGGGTGACCACGAGAGCGAGTGAGCAAGCAAGCACATTAGAGAGAAAGAGAGAGAAATTTGCTCTACAGTTTTCTGAGTGGCTACTCTTTCTGTTCATGGTATGTGCTGTCCTCTCTATCTATTCATCTAATGCCTGCTTTTTTCAGTCTGTTCTCTAGAAATACAAAAGGTTTCCATGGGAACAAAATAGAATTGTTGGATCTGTGTTAGGACTTGGCCCTCGGTTGTCAGAGTTTACTAAAAGTGATCCTCTCTGTTATCACCAGATTTCAGCAATATAGAAAAAAATATTTTAATGTGACATGTAACAGGTTTAGAGTCCACCTGTATGCTTCCGAAATTTGAAAAGGATTCCTTCAGATCATATTAAGTCCTATTAAAGGATACACCATTTTAAAATATTAGATTACCAAGGAGAATCATGGGTTGACTAAAGGGGCTACACTGGTTTAATACAGTATGACCTGAGATTTTAAAGGGAAAACTACAATGTTATAAACTGTATAGACCGACCCACCATGATGTCGCACTAAGCAGAAGTTACTTCTGGTAGACAACTGATAATTAAGATTAATTAGAGACATATGTGAATCCAGCAAACTCTAGGGCATAGATTTGCATATGGACGGTCCTTTCCTGTGACTGTCCCTGCGAAACTCGTTTGGATTTTCCTCAAACAACAGTTCTGTGCACGAAAATACAGGTCAAATTGTGTCTTGTATCAATTCAGTAAGAGACAGTGCATTTGATTTTTTGATATGGGATGATCGATAAGGCTATTATACCTGATCAGCAGAGTCTTCAGTTAGTTTTGGTATTTCACCTCCGATTACACCTTACTGCATTATATTCTGTAATAGCCCATTTTTATATTTGAAATCATCGCCTACTGCCTGTGTGTCTTAATAAAGCCATTTCCACCACAAATTATTGCATAAAACTTCACCAGAATGAAGGAAATTAAGTGTTTGATGCCTAAAAATTTATTGGGGAAGGACCCCAGATCCCCCAAATGTGTCCCTACCAATGTTGAATTGAAACCTACGCCCTTGGGCAGTCGTATTTATTCCTGTTTTCATTTTTGCTTTATATGTAGCGTTTGAAGAAATATATAGTAAACCCTGAGGATCAGCCTCTCTGACATTTCTGTTGTGTTTATTTTATGTACTGTGTTGCTTTGCGGGCGTCTTTGATATAAACTAATTATGTTGGCACATAAGCTAAACAATGTAGGCTACTGCTGTGGATGGGGACGCAACAAAATGTAATTTAGCCAAAAAAAAAATAGAATTAGTTTAAGTGTACATTATATTTGAAATGTTTTCACTGCTTTACTGCTTTACACACCAACTGATGGAAGCAGCGAGTAGACCAGTAACTCCCTTGTTCTGCAAAGTAAAATGACTGTTTTTGTTAGCAGAGTCTGGTGACTCTGAGATAACGACTTCAGTTTTCTGTCGGAAAGGGCTGTCTGATTGCGAGGTAAAGCTGTGAAAATATTTTTAAAATAGCATACTCTAAACTGATACTGATTTTTTTTTAGGTGGCTAAAAACTAACAGAAGCAGTGTAAGGTCAGTGCAAATGAATAGTTTTTACGTAAGAGGGATTTTCGACTGTACTATTGTAAGCAAGCATTGCCTTTCTGTTGTGTTTCTCTCATGGTTCATTTTATAGACTCACTGTGTATGTTGTCTTAGAAGGAAACATTATATATTATTTATAGAAGTATTGCCTCTGTAACCATACTCTGTAGTTGCATGCCACTGATCTCCAGCAAAGATACGTGAAAGATACCATTACAGTGATTGACACGTTCCTTCATTATGATGATCATAGCCAGTGTTGTTTATCCTGACATGACTCCACGGGATGGACGTACTTGCATTTTACACTGCTGACAAGAATGAACAACACGTCCTACGCTCATTGTAATTACAGTAAACATGTGTCAGCCAAAAGCAACAATGGAAATCAATGGTAAAGAGGTATTAGCTACAGACTGTGGATGCACAGACGGTACTCTTTTGGGTCTTTATTAGTGTTTTAATTATTTTGTGAGATTTGCTGTTAATAATAAAAAGAGAAAAAAAAAACCCTCATACTTAAACTCCATGTCGTGTTTTGGAGCTTTAAAACCCGGACATAAACCATTTAGCCAGACAAGATTGGAGATGGAGATCAGTGATTTAAAAATCAACTCCAGCAGGGGAAAGCAGTTGGTGCGAGCGTGTGCATTCATGCGTATCTCTGAGTGTTCACGTGCCTTGCAACAGAGCTATCCACTCGTTCTTAACTCCTGGCATTAAGTGTTAGGGAGACTGCAAAAATGCGTGTTGTTTCCCCTCATTTAAGTGCCCTCTATTGTAATTGGTGTGATCTGTAGGTTTTATCGAGTGCCAAGTCTGTTTTTATAATGTGCTTTTATGTGCCTCTGCAGAGTTGTGCCAACTCCCTCTCCTTACATGTGCATCAGACCTCATTACTCTGATACTGATTGGATTTTTAAAGCATATCCAGGCTTGGTATTTCTCTGTGGTAGCCCTCTGTTATTCAGAATATCTCAATGAGCCATATTATGTGGTATGTGTTTATATGCTTGGGCAAAGGCTGCACCACTAGTTGTATTAATTTGTTCTACCCTGCAACCTTGGGGCTGTTCTGCTTTCTCTAATGACTAAGCAGAAGTTGACAGTGAAGATAAAATAGCTGCTGCGTGTGAAAGCACAATGTACAGCAAGATCACAGGAATGATTTCAGGGCTGTAATGCACTTTTGACCATATTTAATACATTAACAGAACTTGGAATATCAGTAATTTTATGTAATTCCTGAAGAAAGCATTGTCTAACTTTTTCCTCAAGTCATATAATGCCTGTGTGTATATTTACTGCAATAAAACAACACCCACAATCAACCTCCACATAGCATTTTCTGCAAAAGAACACCTAATCAACCTCAGACATCCACTCCATCAAACGCCAGCCTCACCAGCGTCGGGCTGAGTTGCATCTAGATAGATGTTGCAGAATGGCTTTTAAAATCAACCTCTAAATCAGCCACCATCCACTCTGAAACGCACCGTATAATGGAAAATATTGATGTTTTTTGGCATATGCTGAATGTATCGCCTCTAGAATAAATCATGGCATTGAAGAGAGTGCTCTCTCCTCGTCTGACTGCCGGCTCTACCTGTCTCATTCCCTCCATTTGCCCCTGTCCGGTGTCTCTATAACTTGCCCAGGCACATGATGAGATCAGAGAAGCCTAGTCATCTAAGTAATGGCTTTCCTTCTGCTGATTTCTCCTGGGTCCATGGCTGTGCGTTCGGTGATGTATGCTCCATGCAACGGCACTGGACAGCTCATCTCTCTCAGCCACAGGCACCTCTGAATAAGCACATCCACCCTGGGCCAATCTTTGAAATGCACTTTGGGGCTGCAGCTGCCCCCGTCATTGACATCCACAGAAGAAGAAAAGCACATAACCATTTTACGTCATGTAACGAGGCTTGAGAGTATTAGTGGAGGGTTGAGGGGATAAATCTTCTGTTGGCAAAGGTTGTAAACTGACCTTTTCCCTTTTCTGCAGGGGCTGCCAAAGGAAAGTCTCAAGGCTGCAACAGCAACATTAGTAATATGGCTGTCAATGTTCCTTTTCATGAAGCGCTCATTGCTCTGACATGTGTTTCCTCAGTGTGCAACCACTCTAATTATGCAGCAAGTCACAGTTTTCCTCTCTGTCCCGAGGCTCTACCCCAACTTCCAACCTGCTTGTTATGGTGTAGCATCACACTCATGTGCTCGCTGTGCTCTCCAGCTACAGTGAGCACCCCCTTTTTCAAACTCCTCTGTGGCATTTCTTCAACGTAAGCACCCTGACACACCGTGAAACACAGCCTTTAGAATTTAATTGAAAAACTGGCCAAATGTGGAGTGTGAGATGAATATATGAATTACAAATGAAGCACTGAAGACAAGCACTGCCAAATGGTCACCCCCCTAAAAATCAGCAGAAGCGCACAGGATATGGCACTCAAATAAATCATATGAAATCTCATGGACTTTCACCCTCTCTCGCCATCCGTCTCTTTTCTTTTTTTCCTCTCTTGTGCTACCTCCCTGTTGTTCCCTCTTCATTTCCCCCTGACATTCCCCAGACATCTGATGGATATTGGACCATGTCCTCCAGGAGACATATTCCATTATCATGCTGCCACAGTGCTCATCCACAGACCCATCTCCCTTCTAATCAATGACCATGCAGCACAGCAGCACAGCAGGCATGACCAAACAAGACAAGAAACAATTGTTAATTATCAAACCAATGAAAGGAACACAGATGAGAATCAAAGGAACAAAGTAATCTATATCTCAGACGACACATAGCTGATTCCCTCAGATCTGCGCAGATCGATACAGATGGAAATCCAGCTAAACAGCCCCAGCTGCACTGAATCTTACCTGCGTGTCTCTGTGGTGGTCCTCCTCTCTGTGGCTGGGCTTGATGAAGACCCTCGGTCTACACAGCCATGCCCTCCTATATGGGCATGCATCTGTGGGGCAGATCAGAGGTCTGCCTCGTATCTGTCAGCCTGGAGAAGAGGAGGGATCAAGGATCAGAGAGTCCTCCCAGCCGGCAGCCCCGTCTAGCGCATCTCCTTGTGTCTCCCGCTCTCCCGGGTCATTCCAGCCAGCCCCTCAGCAACCGCAGAGCCAGGGAGCGAGCGTTCAGGGAGGGGGGAAATGGGAGGTGCTTAGAGGACTGAAGCGGACATGGAACGGCGAGCAGAGCACCTCCTCCTTCTACATGTCTGACTGCAGCCAGTGGACATGCTACAGCTGGAGCCACCGTCCACCTCTCGTTTTCTCCTTGTGTGTGTGTGTTAGTGCGTTTTTGTGTGTTTGCGCGTCCGTGCTGGATCCACTCTGTGTGCGGTGTGTGAATACGGAGTCTCCTTCCTAACTGTTAATGCTGCTGGCTCGGAGATGCTTAGGCAGTGTGAGAGAGAGAGGGAGAGAGAGCAGGAGAGAGAGAGAGGTGTGTGTGTGGTAGCGGGGGAGGGAGAATTGCAAAGGAGAGTATAGGAAAGGTTGTTTTCCCTGCTGCTCCATCTATCGGTATCAATTCAATCAGGGATGCACAGCCATGGCTGAGATAATGAGTCATCCCTACCTATGTGCATGCCTCTGTTTGTGTGACACACACAAACAGAGAGAAGCAAAGATAAAGATAAGCAGTGTGTGCATGTAACATACTCGTGCTTTGCATAACTTGCATGTGTGCTGTGTGCAAATGCATTTCTGTAAGTCATTTTAATGCTAATAAGCATTTTTTTAAATTGTTAACTGAGAACTTGATAGCCTGCATGCATGCACAGCTTAAATGAACACACAGCCAAACACACACACACACACACACACACACACACACAGAAGAGAGGAACACCTAAATAGCAGCAGAAGATCTCCTCAGGCTATCAGTATATCAACAGCCCTGAGAACCTACAACCTTAACAGGCTACCTGCCTCTCTGAATGCCCAGAGGAATGATATATCACACCTCGACACTGCAGAGGATCCTGAGGAGAGGAGAGGAGAGGAGAGGAGAGGAGAGGAGAGGAATAAATATGCTAGACCCTATGGTGAGACACTCCTCGAAAACACCCCAAAAGGCAGGTGGGCCATGTGATTAAATAGGGAAGCAGAATGGGTAAGGAGAGAAAATAAGAAAGACAAGAGGTGAAATGTGGAGGCTCAGTTTCACTGACAGTGCGCTCTGTTTTGTTCTCTGAGCATGCTGTCTGTTCTGCTTTGACTGCCTCAAGAATTAAAAAGAGGCAGAAAGGGATGAAATGGAGAAGAGTGAAGATCTGGAGATAGGAAAAAAGGCTTTTGAAATTGACAGAGAGGAGAAGAGCGAGAGACAGAAATGTATGCACTAAGACATTTTCACATCTGATAAAAAAGCAGGGACATTTACAAAGCACAGGAGGAGCATACCAAACAACCTCTTAATGTTGTCTTTTTTCTCCCGGTTTCTTTCTTATATAAGTCTTTCCTTGTCTTTGCATCCTCGTTGGTTATGTCTTTGTCTCCAGCAGAATCCTTTCCTCTGTGTCTGGCTTTGAACAAAGCAGGTCCTCGTACATGTTGAAACAGTTGAGAAAAACACTGGTTACCCCTGTCAACGTGACAGAAAAGGCTATCGACAATCTCCCAGTATTTCTGCAAACTGAAAATGTCTAGACAGACAGAGGAACATGTTTTAAGCAGTAGAAAGACACTCTCTTTGCAGAGTGTTCAGGCCTGCAGACAATCAAGCTTGAAGCATAAGGTGACTGGACTGACAGGATAATCAAAGAGACTGTAATTCTGCTACATTTCACCTCACTCCAGGCTAACTCTGATTTCTTGATAATCAACATCATTCTCTGTTACAGAAACACCGATTCTCCCAGATATGAGCATGGCCAATTACACCCAAAAAGAGTGAATTTTGCACCTGCTACATCAAATTCAAATTATGGAAAGGATTTAAAACATGAAACGGAAGTTATGGATATGAAGAAACTGATTAACAGCAGTTTAAAATTCAGTCACAATGTGCACATTGTAATTCATCCCACACTAGAGCTTAGTGTAGACTGAATACAGACCCGAGCCTTCAGGGGAAACAGTTCTGCACTGACCTGGGGTCTGCTTTTGAAGCAATTGCTGACTCCCAGCTGTGTTAATCTAACTCTGTAATCTGCTGCTAAATCGAGCTTTAGGAGTGAGCCGAGGCAGTGACTGAGGCAATCTCATGGAGAAGGTATCAGCCTCGTGGAGTGTGTGTGTGGGTAATTATGCGTGAGGAAGACGGTTAGTACTGCGTTGGATGTTGGCAGAGGACTAACAGATGGTAATTTCCTCTCGCTCCTGCACTTCTGGCAGACCTCTGGATTACAAATGCACTGGTACCTACCTTCACAAGCATATTTCACCTGCTCTCACACATACAGATGTGTTACAGTGGTCACAGAGGCCTGGCTTTAATGCACATTTTGCGCTGATGTTACACTGCTGGAACTGGAAGATTCAGTAACATAAGCAGCATCACGCCTGATAGAGTGAGACTTTTTAAATTCTCGAAATTGCCTATTTTAAAGTGTTTATTTGAATTGTAAGTAGTAGCTTTATTAATGGTTAATGAAGCCATTCACTAATGCTCTGAAGATTAGTAGTCATTATCAACCGCTTTTGGGGTGCCAAGTTGTGAAAAATCCCCATTGGATTCTCACTTTCTAAAAGACACGTTTCCAATTAAAAATGGCAGTAAATTATTTTTATACACTGCCTAACTCAGTTATTAGTTAACAGTTCCATAGCTTAAGGGTTTCTCACTTTCTGTTAAACTACAAGCAAAATTAGCATGTCATCTGCTATTGTATTTGTTATCAAATAAATAATGAGGGATTCTTTGAATAATCCAAATCTGTGGATTATTTTGACCTGCATGCAGCAAACACAGCGTACACATTAACCTTACATAGGTGGAAGCAAATACAAAATGCAGATGCAAAGCAGCTAAATTAACTGAATAATTCTCATAAATAAGGAAGAGCTGACGAGTGCTAAGGCATTTTGCTGTTGCCTTTGCCAAGAACATTGAAGTAAGAGGTCTAGACTTAATCTGACACACTTTATTTTTCTTAAACTACATGATCCGAATACTGGAGGTCCTGGTTAAAAGATGAAGTTTATTAGCTTTATTTTTTGTTATGTTTTGAATTAAAGTTTAACTTGGAGAACACTGACATTGATGTGACATGAGAAAATGTATAGTTGGTATGGTTTGGAAGTGTTTGAACTACAGCAGGGGTAATCTACTAAAATTCAAAGAGGTCTAGATACTAATATTTCCTCCCAGCAAAGGTCCGAAGCTTATAATGTCTAAATTGTGTCTTATAGCTTACCCCTTTGTGTACCAAATAGAATCAGCAAAGTGCATTTCTATATCATTTCAATATTCAAAAATATGTATTGTCAGTTTTCAAAGTACAATGTTAACATACAGACTCATTAACCATGTATGACACTTGTATGGAAAACTAATAGCTGATAACTGATATTGTTACGAATACGAATATGAAAACCACAAATGTCAAAATTTGCCTTCAGTTTCACCTTAACATACATAAAAGGCATACCCTAAGAACATTAAAACATAAAATAAAAACGACAGCAATACATTCCATGTAAAAGGTATAAAAATAGGTCTCAGTAATACATATGTGCAGATAAATATACAATAAAAATAAAATTAGCCCTAACACAATGAACATAAGACCTACATTTCAGATAAAAGAAACCAAGTAGAAAATTCTGAATAAAATAAATGTAAAAGTGCTTATTTGAACAGCTTCTTTTGTTTTTATTTTTTCTTTCTACGTATCCTTCTCAGTAGAGAAATGGACCTGTGACTGGCCTGCCAGCAGTTTTAATCTTGGCTTGGAGTTAGGTCCATTCTCATGCACATGTGTCGGTGCTCATCGATGAGCATGGAACAATATTTGGTTTTAATATTGTTCATAGTGGAGAAAGCTGACTCACAGCTCTAAGTCGATCCAAACATGGTTGTGGTGTTTAGTGCTGCTTTGGTTTGAGCAAAGAAAATATTCTCAGACACAGTCTGTAGTCAGAAAGAGGCAGGTCAGTTGATTCATGCTCTGTGTCGTCATCTCTTTCACATCTCTCTTACGTTGTTTTTCTCTGTACATAACTGTCTGCGCATGGTTAACAATCAATCTTATTGGCTCAGTGGAGTGAAGCTGTTGCCATATTAACTCAATTATCTGCAAGCCCGGTCTGTGGCCGCAACTGTCACAGGGAAAAAAATGCTCCGTGAAGATTATTTATTCTCATTAATTTTTCAGATATTTGTCAAGGGTCTGTCACTCGGTCCAGGTCCAGATTGTGGTCCCCCATTTGGTGATGCTAGAACTACAGAAACATTCAGTCCACTCGCAACTGTGCAGTGGTGTTACAGAATAGAGATTCTTCAATCACAAATGAGAGAGCACTAACTCAAGAACGGACAAGTTTAATTGTGAAAAGTTTAACAACCGTAAAAATTATGGGAGAGAGCACAGATATTGAAATGTTTTGTAAGTTGTACGAACAAGGAATATTTTATTTGAACAACAAGTACAAGATGAGCTTTATCACTCTGCACACTATCGATTGAATTTCCCTTCAATGCAATGACAGACAAATACCTTGGAATGAAACACACATCTGTGTTACAGGTCCGACAAAGCTCAACCCGTAATGTGATTCATCTGAGACAAATCAGGAAACACACTCAGTTATTTTTCCATCTAAAATGTGACACAGGCAAAAAAAGATTCACCGCCACACCAAACTCACATCGACCTCCGGCATTACAGCCACAGGACCTCAAAAAAACGGAAACGCTCTATTTCAACCTGTTGGCATACCACACACTGAATGTGAGTTCTTTTTAAAGCGTGACTCAAACTGAAAGTACATTTCAGTGAAATTGCTAGAGGAGGGAGTGGCAGCATGACTGACTGTACTTTTATCCGCAGTGTTTTCAGCTTCACACGGAGAGAAAATGGCTTCCCTGTCAGAGAAGACTCCTCTGTCCTGTCTGCTGTGAAATCTTTGAGAATCCTGTCCTCCTGTCATGTAGCCGGAGCTTCTGTAAAGACAGCCGGTGAAGGGAGAAACAAGCATGTGTGTGTCCACTCTGTAAGAGAAGATTCTCAAAGGACCACTAACCACTAACCTTTAACTTGGCATTAAAAAAATGTGTGTGAGGACTTCTCACAGAACAGAGATCAGAAAGCTTCAGAGATTCTCCACAGTCTGCACTCTGAGAGACTAAAACTCTTCTATCTGGAGCATCAGCAGCCAGTGTGTCACATGTGCAAAGATTCAATAACACACACTGACCACAGATTCAGACCCATCGATGAAGCTGCACAGGATCACAGAGAGGAGCTCCAGAGATCTCTGAGGCTCATACAGGACAAACTGCATCTTGTTAGGAAAGTTACATTTAAGTTCAATCAAACAGCAGAACACATTGAAGTCCAGGTTCGACACACAGAGAGGCGGATTAATGAACAGTTTACAAAGCTTCAGTGGTTTCTAGGAGGAAGAGTGGGCCAGGATGGCTGCCCTGAGGGAGGAAGTGGAGTAAAAGAGTCAGATGATGAAGGAAAAGATTGAGCCTTTGAGCAGAGAGATAGAAGCTCTTTCAGACACAGTCAGGGCCACAGAGGAGCAGCTGAGAGCTTGAAGATGTCTCGTTCCTGCAAAACTACAGGGCTGTGATAGAATGAGTCCAGCAGTGCCCCTTGCAGGATGACCCAAAGCTGCTCTCAAATGCTCTGATTGATATGGCCAAACATCTGGACAACCTGACCTTTAACATCTGCGACAAGATGAAGGAGATGGCCTCCTACACTCCTGTGATTCTGGACCCAAACACCGCTGGTTCGTACCTTGTCCTGTCCGAAGATCCGAACAGTGTGAGATGCGGGGAGAGACAGCAGCTTCCTGATAGCCCAGAGAAGATTGAGGATTACTTCTGTGTTTTGGGCTCTGAAGGCTTTTACTCAGGGACTCACAGCTACTCATGTGCTGGACACTGGGTGTGTTTGCAGAGTCAGTCCACAGGAAGGGACTCATGCAGTCGGGATTATGGAGAAAACGGTTTTTATAAAGGTGAATACTCAGCATGGTCACTACCGGCTCGACCCGTTTTTCTCCCTATTAATGAGAAGCTTGAGAAAGTCAGAGTGAATCTGGGCTGGGACAAAGGAGAGCTGTCATTCTCTGATGCAGAAGCTAACACACACATTAACACCTTCACACACACTTTCACTGACATGCTGTTTCCATTCATTAACGCTGTGGGTGAACTCCCACTACAGATAGCGCCAGTAAAGGTCTCTGTCACAGTGGTAGATAGATGAGATTAGTTAGACTTCAACTAACCACATCTATCTGCTCTGTTCCACTGTTACAGAGAAAAAAACACAACCTTTTTGTAGCTTTTTAAAATGTTTTTAGACACGTCAGATTACTTCAGGCCAAGATGCAGTTGTTGAAATGTATTGGCACTGAGGAAATAAAGGGTAAGATTGAGAGTAGGGTTGAGGGTCTAAAGATGTAAAAGGAAATGACTTAACAGCCCCTCCAGGATGTTGCGATCACATCAATTCATGCAAATTCAATCAATCCCTGTGAATTCTGCAACCCCATGCACTTTTGTCCCATCAGTGCAATTTATCTGCTAATCTGACCAGTCTCCCACACAACGTCACCAAACTCATTTACATGCAGATGTTACAATATACATATATACAAATGTTATGATTCTAATGTTACTTTTCTATCAAACAACACACTTGGAGAACTGTTGAAACATGGTGACAATAGACAAGACAAATAACCATGAGAGAGGCTGCTGCATCCAGATCTGCAGCAAGTGCTAAAAGAATCAAAGCGAGTTAGGAAAAATATGCATTGTTAGTGGAAATGTCAGTGTAGTCACTTGGCGCAGTGTCGTTTTTATTCTCACTGGAACACGTTGTCCTTGATTTTTAATGAATTAAACAAAAAAAATCATCTTTTTTGCAAATCTTTAATTTTGTTAAAAAATAAAAGCCTATAAACATTGCAACATGCAGAACTTGTTAGGAAAATGTTCACCCAGGGTTTTTCTGCAGCTGTGACATCACCTGTTATACTGTAGGATGTATTCTGTTGTCCATCTCTGCGATGTCCGGTCAATTTTACCGCCTCCCATTTTAGTCATGGACCATTCTCCTTCTGGTCCTTCTTTATTTCTGTCATAGTACAACTGTGATGGCACGTTGTTGACAGCTGCAGTCATATTTTCAGGTGCACTACTCATCCTGCTAAATGTGTTTTATTTTAATCTGATAATTCCAACAGCAGGAAAAGGTTCCCACTCTTGAGTTTTCTTTATTATTATGATGAAATGGAGCACACTGATGGAGCACAACAGGTGGTCTTGTGTAGCAATTTGAGGGTGTTGATCATGCAAATATCTGCCTTTGTGATTCTCACAAAGGAGAATCACAAAGGCAGAGACCGATATTTAGGTACAATGAAAGAAAACAACAGTTTATTGAATAAGCATATAGAAACTTGGTGTTTAAAGGTCAAAAATCAAATAAATTACACTGCCAGTTTTTGATAATCAATATATTCATACAAGGTAATAAGACAGGAAAATGGGAAAACAACTGAAATTGCAATAAAATTGTTCAGGGTATAATTTATTTTAAAACTATGATATAAAAACTACGTTTTTAATAATAGAGTTGAAATTAATGTTAATATAGTGTACATTATTGTTGCATAGGTGCAAGGCTGGGAGAAGAGTGCACCTTTACAGCTATAGCTATAATAAGTAACATGCATGTTTTTAAAATTACAGAGAAACACTGGGGAAGACAAAGGGAGTTTTGAATCCAATGTAACGATCACCATTGATGTTGGGGAAGAACCTGGAGTAGCTTTTATATCCTGACTTGTCATTGGATTAAAAGCAATTAAAGAGGCACACACATACGTCGTACTACTAACTACTAACTACTAACTACTAACTAACTTGGACAAAATACAGTATAGAAACTGTGTAGTTCACTATTTATCAATAACGGATGGCATTTATTTATCAATTTTTTTATGTATCTACCAACTTTTATTGGAAAGCATGAATGAGTAATTCCAGGTAAGGCATGTTCATTGAATCACTGAAATCGAAATATATATATATATAGATTAATTTTTTTAATCTAGATTAATCTCACTGCAATCCTGTAGTTAATCTAGATTAATCTAGATTAAGCAGCACGTTAACGGCCCAGCACTAATATATATAATAACTAACTAATATATATATATTAGGAATGTTGGCTGTTATATATGCCATTAGGCCTGTTTATTCCAGTATACTTAAACAGTACAGTCTATCTCCATAATAAAAGCCTACTATTATTCAGAAAACACAATATGTCTATCAATTTAAAACTGATTTGAAAGTGTAAACAATAAGTAGAAGATCTATTGCTCTAAACTGCAGTCAGAAGCCTCTGGTTAAAGTTTTATAACTCTCTCTGGCATACAGTATACTATAATGGCAGTTGGATGATAATGGAATTATGGAGGAACTATTTCTGTAGCCAGTACAGTTTTACTCCTTTCAGGTGTATGCACAATGAAATTATGTTATATTTTACATAATATAATAGAGTTGTTTTTTTTGGGGTTTTTTTTAAGTGTCACACTTAGTTTGGCAATATTTCATCATTCTTTCTCCTAAAAAATTCAGACATACAGGCTAAACCTGGTGCCCTGCATGTTCTTAAAAATGTGTTTTTCTTGTTAATGTCCCCTAAAATGTCTGATCTTAATTATACTGTCTTTGACCTGTGCAAAGTTTGTCACCAGAGAGGTGTTTTCACATTCCTCCACTAAAGGCGTCGATATCTGTGCACCGCCCCAAAATCTAAGATTCAAACATACGGCGGGAAAGCTACATGAGGAATGTTACTGTTTCAAAAGCCAATAGCTGTCTAATATGGGAAATGCACAGTGTTGAAAGAACAAACTTTGACATGATGCTGGCAAAGAAACTGTAAACCTTCAGCACAGAGTGGACTTGTCAGTACAAAGAGCAGAGTTTACATTTGCATTGTCAAAGTTTGATTGCAAACACAATACAGTGTGCAATTTTTGGATGTAAACCAGACTAATGTGTTACATAGCAGACGTATGCCTCGCAACCACTAACACTGTGTCAGTGGCTGCCAGTTACAAGCTAACAAACAATACAAACAAAAGACGCTAACTACGGCTAGCATTCTGATACATCTGCCTGTCGTTGATTTTGGTGCAAAAAAAAAAAAAAATCCACATCTGAGTCTGACTGAGGCACAGAAATGTATGGTTGAATCTCTTAATGTTCTCTCTAACACGAGCCATCTTTATGCGACTGCTATTTTATTGGTCAACCCAGCATAAGTACGCTAGCGTGATGCCAGTGCTGGAGAAAGTGAAAAGTGAAATCATATACTAGATGTTTTTTTCTACTGTAAAGTTGGGCACAGGTATTGGCCCACTTTTGGAGGCACACTTTGTTGTTGGTGTTGGGCAAGGTGGAGGGCAGAAAGAAAATTCCTCCATGTTTTAAATTACTTTTAATGTGGGAAAACCATGCTAAAGAAATATTAATCATAGCAGAGTGTTTTTACATAATTAAAAAGATATTCTTGAGGGTGACTTTGATTATTTTATATATATGCATCATTTAAAAAGTACTTATAGTGTAATGTTGCCAGCTTATTTACGGTATTTTTCCTTTGTACTAGGTCACCCAATAGTGATAGGCATAGTATTTCATTCATACCAAACATTTACAAATTCTGTACAGTTTGTGGGTTGTAATCGACAGTATTATCGTTCTTGAGAAAGCAGGCAGGCAAATGATGAATACAAACTCTTTGGGTGTTTAATTTTGATCCAATAAATCAAATTTACATTTACATATGCATTCACCGTGACATATGAGAATTAAAAGAAAGCCTTACATTACACTCAAGAGATGTTTCTATTTCACACACACACTAACACCAGCTGTGGTCCTAGACACACAGGTCGACACAGACACATGCAAGAATTCCCAACCAATCCAATGTTGTATCAGTGGTGACCTTGCCAGAGAGGATGCAGCAGCAGCTTGAATAGAGAAGGTGCTGATTGTGATCGTAAGACTTTGAGTCTTTGATCACTACAGCAAGGAGGCTTAACACTCAATTAACCCTTTGATCTGTTTTGATCCCCACGGTCAACAATGCCATACAGCCCTATACATACAGTACTTACTGCACACACAGCGGCCCCACTGCAAGATAATGGCTCCATCATCTCCTTCATCGTTCAAAGTTGCTCTTCAAATTTATTTACACACATGCCGATCTTCCTCATCCTCCTCGTCTTTTTCAGGGGTCAGGTGTTACACAGCCTGGCGTTGGCAATTCGGTGCATCTATTGGATTTCATGAGTGGCTGAGCAATGAAAACATAATGAGAAATAAGACAGTTAATATCCACATTGACCCCAGGCTGAACTGACATGACACCCAGCTGTACTGCCTAATGACTTATTGACTGACTGTTATGATTATGTGAAGACAAAGCCTGAGTCAAAACATATAGACTCAAAACAAAAAAAAGAGAAAAAAAAAACATTCATCGTTTTTTTCCACTCTAGATGTAAAGGAGGGCATCTGCGAAAGAAATATTAAGCATGAAGGACTTTCTGATTTTCAGTTCTTTTCATATAATGTAATTCCGTGCTTCAAAAAGCCCATTTATTTTCCTCTCATTTCCGCAGGAAATTTTGCACTTACATTATTAAATGGCAAACTGGAGCTCTCATACTCCAGGTCTTTTATGTTGCTAAATGTGTGATGGGCACTGCCATCAGGAGCTGTTAGTACCTGTAATGACCGACCAGTTCCTTATTAATTATTTTTCTGTTGGCATTTTCGCTGCAAAAGGTCTAGTACATAAAAGTGGGGTATTAAATTTGATTTTGATAAATTGTTCAATTTGTTTCTCTCTATGAATCAAATGTGCAAAGAAATGTGGTGCATGGCCTTTATGCTGAAAAGACTCTTAATAACCCATCTTCTTATTGTCATGATGACAGATTATCCATGGTTTGATGTATGTGTGAGTGTTATATACATTGATGTCTTAAAGACATGTTTGCAGATTATTGTTCTCTATGACATAGTTCTCCAAACACTGATCCAACAAATTCTTACTCCAAGGTTGTTAAGTACTGACTCTTGGTCATTGACCCAAAATGTCAAAATATGGCGCTCTGGTACCTGTCCAGTGTTTTGGTAACTCAGGGACAGTGTGCCAATTTACAGTTTACATAGATTGTGTCTTTTCAAAACAGACTGAAATTTTCACAAGAAATGTACAGTTTTTGCTTGTTAAATGTATAACGTCACACAAAACAAAAAAACCCATCTTTTTTAGGTTAACTTAATGAGGTCTAAACAACAAAACATGTTATGTTTGGAAAAATCGATCAAGGTTTGACTTAAAATAAATACATTTGTTAGTAACATAATGTGACATCACATGACATATGTCACTAGTCTTGTATGCTACACATACTAGCACAGTCTGTTGTTATTGAAGTGGTGATTCACATGAGAAACAAACAGTGGTGTCCCAGGTGAAAGTCCTGAGTTTGTTTGACCAATCTACCCATGCCATGCCTACAGGGAGAGCGCCAGGCTTTCAGCAAATTTGACATAGTGGTCAGTCATGTGATGCCTTGAGGCCCAGAAAGACATTTTCCTATTGACTTACATTGGGAAAGAGACATCTGTTAATTAGTCAATACATTTTTGTAAGCATCAAAACCTCTGCAAAATGACTTGTTTCATTATCAAGATTGAATCCATTTATTTCAGTAACATTTGGGAAGTCTAAAAAACCTGCAAGATTAAAATTTTTGATTGCCATTTAAGGTAGGGCACCAAACTGAAAGTTCTATATGCTGCCTCATTTGTTGTCTTTTTTCCCAGCAGCTGTGTTCAAATCAGTTCAGAATTTAATTAAGTCAATCAAACAGAATTCAAATGATATAATTTCAAATTATACTTTTGCTCAATTAAAGTCTAATTAGCTCATTATTCTTTAATCTAGCAAGTGAAATTTGGTCCGTGGACAGAATTCCCAGAAACAACACGCATTAAAGGCATAATGAAACATGCAACACTTGATTACAACATTTAGCCTGCCATTTTGACACGTGTTATTTGGGCAATTTAATTTATCCACCAGAGGGGACAAGCTGGAAGGCTATAAATGTTGTTGGCTTTTCTCACCGTATACATCTGTGAGATTTCAGCTGTGCCACACCTGTAATCTTACAGGGTGTTTCAACCAGGTTCCCCAGACAGCCTTTGTAGTTTATGGTAAGGGTACAAAAGGAGCCTACAAAGAAAAAAAGAAAAAATGCAGCATAATGTTTCCTGCTGGGTGTTGTCCACTCTGCCTTCTTAGTTCTCGACCAAATCCCAGCAAGTCAGAAAGAACAATCATGCAGGGTTGTGTGTGTGTGTATGTGTTTGTGTGTGTCTTAGGTTAAACCCATTGTGCTGCACTAAAGTGATAAAAGCATATGGCTGAGGGCTGTGTCCTTTTGAAGAAAAAGTCAGTCCATGCTGTCCACATTAACTGACAATACAAGATATCTTTTCCCATAAGTCTTTGCCCAGACATATCAAGGACTTGGCTGTCATTATCACGGGAATGAGTCTTAAAATAGCCTCTGGGACTCCAACCAGTCAAAGAGCAGCACATTAGACAGACAGACACGAAGCGGGCATGTTAGTACAAAACCCTGGGCTCCAGAGATCCTGTGTCCCGGATCAATTTTAGGGTCTTTTTGAACCTACACAAAACAATCTTACTCCCCCTCCCTTTTGTGAGAACAACAGGAGGCCTGGTTATTACTGATTACAATTGGCAGTCTTGCAGAGCTGAATTCACACTGACAAATGCTGGCTAAACTTCCTGTCAGAAGATGAATCAGATTTTTGGAGTCTAAAAAGATGCCTGTGGAATAGCACAGTCTGTGACACTACATAGGGTGTGGCGCTAAAATGACATATTGATGATGTGCAGTGTCTTTTTTTTTGTGTTTCCTATACTTTTCTTTGAGTTCAAAGCAGCCATGGTTGCTCATGATTTAACCCTAATATTATCATCAAAATTTGGTCTTATAAATCAAGATTTATTGTGAAACTTTTTTTCTTATAATCACAATTGGGGTACTGCTTAATGAGGAGATAGCAAATTGATATAAATAAATATGCTATCCATAAAATAATCATTTGCATATCAGTTACTTCCCCTGGGTTACCTTGAATTTGTGAAGAAAACTTTGTTGTTCTCGCATGTTCCTCGATTAATAAAGCATTCGAAAAAACGGGAAAAAATTCTTGATGAATTGGAGTAAAAGGGTGTTTACAACAGCAAAACTAAAAAAAAAGCTTTATAGCATTCTCCTAGTCTGATTTATCCAGTCATACAAGTTTATGCATTTTTATTGAAACTTTACAATTTAAAACAAGGGAGTGTGTGCTTGCACACAGGTACGAATAATTACACTCAGGCTATTCTGTTATTTACATCCATCCCTGCATCATGTTATTATGGGTCCCACTGAGTGCTATGATTGGCTCGTGCTCGTCACGTTGACATGTCAAGGTTAGAAGTGGGCTCAAGGCAAAGAGGTAACGCTTAGGATCAGCACAAGCTCTTGAATATTCTGTGCTGGAAACACCAGGTGAAAACTTATTTTCAGTTTTTAGGGTGTATAAAGCGGCTGTATTTACATTTTAACAGAATCGCTTAATAGAAATGTTCATGTTAACGTCATATTTCAATGGTGCAAAGATCCCCAGGAATACAAATGCACCGATGGCTACAGATACCTGAATGCTTAAAGCATCTGCTTAAAAAAACGTCCTCATAAACAGTTATGCACACATGATCAAATGCTCGTGCTTGCCCATGTGCACTACTAGAATGCAAAAGTGTTTCCAATAGGTTTTAACAAAATGATGTGTTTGGGAAGTACTAAGCAGATGACAGGATAGGTCAGACTTGAGTTATTAGTCTTTAAACAGATGTTTTAATAAAGTTTTGGTATTGTTAAACACCCCTTTTACTCCTCTCCATAAAAAATGTTCTCAGTTTTTTCGAATGCTTCATTCACTCACTAAAAGATAAAAAGATCTGTGGTTCCATCACAAACTGGAAGAAGTTGGTCATTAAACACACAGTTATCTGACAGGCGAGTCTTGTTTCAGCCAAATATCTTTGACCTTAACAGTCCTGTGTGCAGCCATTGTTCCACGTGCTTTTTAACTCCTCTAATCTTAAGATCCTGACTTAATCATCTTGTTATCTCAAGATAAAAAAAAAAAATTAATGGTTTTTCAAGGTCACAACTGCAGCCTAATTGCTGTTACCTTCATGAAAGGCAAGTGGACCTGATAATGGAGTAACACTGCAGACAGATTAAAGTGGAAAGTGGAACAGTCGGTCAGGGAGATCATGACTGATCGTCACGTAGGATTTTACGTTTATCAACATTTGACACTTTCAACCACATTTAGTTATCAATAAAGTCATGATCTCAAGAAAAACAGTATGTTTTATTAGGGTAGCAGGATGAGTAAATAGCTATTTCGGGGATACATTTTGATCTTTCAAAAAAATTAAAAGTTGTGGAGTTTCTGACCACTACTGGTGCTAAAGAGCAATGTTTTGCTCCGTAAGTGACATCTGCAGAGGGTGGTAATGCAGATATACTTTTGAAGGTGTTAATTTGCCAATAAAAACAGGAGAAAAAGAATTTCAAACGATGTACGTTTCCATCTGCATTTTTTAAAGCTTTTGCAGCTGAGATCAGAAATATATTCTCACTGCTGTTTGGTCTCAGTGATTCACACAAAATACTTTGCAATTATAAGAAACAAATGAAAACTACATGGGGTAACTTTATTTTGTAATGTCAAGATAAGGGGAGTTAAAAAACAAAACAAAACAAAACAAAACAAACAAAAAAAACAAAAAAACAATGACAACTTTTGGCGTTCTTGGCTCCTACTTTGCTGTTGACAAGAATATTATAGGAGGTGCACAGGAGACTCTTTTGGAGTAAAGCTCAGTTTTATGGTTTGCTTAATGACTATTTATTTGTGAGTTATTCTTTATTGACTGCATAGCATTAAAACAGCAATTTTCTAAAACTGTAAGTTTACTACATTCTATTGTAACTCATGATCTGATTAATGCTTATTTTTGTAGTTGTAACAAATAATCTAAACAATGTTTCATCTGTTCTATAACAAAAGATTATTTAAAGGGCCTGAGGCAAAATCTCAAATTATTGAGCAGGCTGAGCAAAGAGTGGGAGACATTGGTTTATCAGTACACTTTCTGCCAAGATCTAGATTTTTAGCTTGTTGGCTGTTGAATACTTTTAGTGCTTGCTGACAGATTTTGCCTGTGTCATAATATTCACTATCCTCTCTGGCGTTGTAATCCCATTGTTCTGTTGCAGACTATTACCACAGTTTAAATAAAATTGTCTATATTTGTCAGTAGCATTCCAGTTAGAATAATGTGTGTGTTTTTTTGGTTTTTTTTAAAGATTAATTTTTGGGGCTTTTACTGCCTTTAATTGACAGTACAGTGTGAGCGTGAGAGGGGCAGAGAGAGGGGGGGAGACACGCAGCAAAGGGCCGAGGCTGGACTCAAACCCACGGCCACTGGGGCGAGGACACAGCCCCCGCACCTGGGGCGCCGCTCCATCCACTGAGCCACCAGGCACCCCAGAATAATGTGTTTTATGGTAGATACGGTGGACTTCAACCTCCAGCACCCTCAGTCGATCTAAACCCCTCTGACTTGGGCCATCTGTCTGGACCGGCTAGTGGGACCATCCGTGTTTACCTCAGGGCTCTGCTCTTTGTTCCTCTCACATCAAGACAGTGATGTCACTCGACCTTTATTACTCTGTTTCAATCCTTGAATTAGTACTCTTTTAGAATTTCCCCTCAGGCTGATGTTGCACTAACTATGACAACATAAATCCGAGGTCACTGAACTGTCCCAGAGGTATGCATCGAGTCATTTACGAATAAACTGCTGTGACAAGACAGAGGGCGGCCTGTCATACCACTAGATAGATGCAAGTAAATGTTTAAATAGTGTAGAAGTGCTGTGAAACGACTGAGAAGTCAGGGGTTCTGCTATTTCATTTTATTTTTTTAACCTTTGTTTTAAAAGGAATATTTTTACTGAGATCCAAAATCTTTTTTGCCAGGGAGTGCTTGCTATGACAGTAGCAGAAAAAGTTTAGCAAAAAAGAAAGAATGAGGGCAAAAAGACAAATCATACAGCAAAAAATATATAAATACATAAAATAAAAATGCAAACAAAAAACAAGCAAGACCGAGAACAAACATCTTATTTACAAATACCAATCAGCTGAGCAGTGTTGAAAGACTAAGGCACCTCTAATCCCTTAAAGATGCAAAATGGTGTAATCCGCCACAGCACTGGGATTTGTCTCTAAACACAGCTACTGTAAAATTGAATGAGTGACTGCTTATGCTGCAGGAACATCGACATACAGTGTCATGTCTTTCCCCCATTGTAATATTGTGAAAAACAAATCAAAAGGTGCATGAGACGTCATTGTGAGAGGAAGGGGGAGGAGGAAGGGGGAGGGGGAGGGGGAAGGGGGAGGGGGGGTGTCACAGACACTGCCCATACATAGGGCCCTAAATTTGGTGCTACGTCCCTGGAGGGAGCAAAAATTTTAAAAGCACTTTCACCAAAGACAGTCGAGGAATGAATAAGTTGTCCATGTAACTGAAGGTTGTAGCAACTGATGGGTTAAGGAGTCAGTGGAGAACTTAAATAAGGAGGCAGCTCATGTAATATAGCCATATAAAGAAAAATGAACCAGTACTCCATTCTATAGTTTTATAAAGTGGGAAAACCTACTTTCTCATACTAACTGCAATGATGTCTGCAGAAACCCAAATTAGACAAATTGCAGCGAAGCATGGTAAACTCAATCTGACATTTTCAAGGAAGATGAATTTGCATGCATATAAAACAAACCATCACTATTATCAGTAACTGAAATGCGCCTTTCGAACCAATTTTTTCCACGCACCAAAAGAGAGAGACACAGTTTGCTTTTAAAATGAAACCCAACTTCACCCGAGTTTCTTCTAAGACACTCAATATGATGTTTAGAAGGAAGATTGTTCTCAAGGACAAAAAAAAAGCTGTTTGTAAGCTGAGACTTGTTCAGTCACATCATTATTTAAAGAAGCAATCTGATATAAACCATCAGCTGCAACTATAGCTATATGTAGCTATAACTGGGACTTGATTTCCCTTAATGTACAGTGCTTAAGATTTACATTTTTCAAGTGGTGGATGTCATATTGAAGAAACAGGGACGCTTCTATATCATCTATACTTACCACATAACATCTCAAAATTTTTTGAAAAGGCATCTCCCATTCATGCACCCACAGAGCAGGACCACCATGTAGTAGATGAGACTATATTAGGGAATTTACATTCATCCTAATCATAGTGGTTCTCAGCAGAGAAGCAGAGATTAAGTCTTTTTTAAATTTTTTTTATCTTGCCATGGAAACATTTCATTTTATATCTCTTTGCCCCTGTACAGCAACCTGGGGACTCTGTTATCTATTATAGACTCCTAATTTGTTTTGGCTGTCTGAAAGTGTAATGTTAAGTTTACTTTTTAATGAGAGGATTTTTGTTATGGCAAGATAAAAAGCACAGTTGCGTCTTCTATCCTTTATAACAGGACTTAATGTGTCATGTAAATTGGACTTTGATTTATTTATTTTTTCTAAAAAGTTCTACATCATTTGTTACGTTGGAATTCGTTGTCATCTGGCGTCTTAAAAGCCCATATGGGCTTACTGCAGACATTTCCACTTGTCATAGTAGAAAAAGTACAGGTGTTATTGGCGCTTCTGATGGAGCCGCTCATACAGCCGAAAAGGGAACAGTGGGGTCATCAGTAAAGCTGGCTGCAGTTTGTGGAAATACTGGATTTAACATCGGTTTTGCCCAGGGCTAAGATGCCGTGCTAAAATGCAACAGATTGATGGGTTACTCAATCAGTGCTTTGCTCATCATATAGGTCAATAGCATGTGTATGTTTAGTGATTGACTGGTGTGAATGCAGAAAATTGTCTCCCTTGATGTGTGCCCTGCAGCTGATTTAATTTGACTGATTTTATCCTTCAGTGAAACATGGTGCTTCTGAGTGAAGATTTGTCTTTATATACTGCCGGATTTTAATGTTTCCATATTGCTTTTGTTCGCAATAAAGGACTGCAGGTTGGAATTCAACTTGCATATGCTGCGGCAAGGACGTTTGTTGTGCGCTGCTGCGACCTCAATGCTAGATGCCATTAAACCCTACCCCACTGGACCTTTAAGCCTGAAAGTGATCAGAAGTTGCAGCCTTCATTATTTATCAGGAAACCATTTACAGAAGAAGCTCTGGTTTTAGCTTCAGATCATCTTTGATCAAAAGTGTAATAGATTGAACATTGCTACACAAAATGACCCAAGGTTGGATTTTCTTTCATCACCAATATGGATATTGACATATTTTACTCGGATGATACCAAGATACTCATTTCATCATTAGGATTTGACTCAACCCTGAAAATTGTTTGTTCATAAAATATATAATATAATAATGTAATATTGTCATAAAACACAACTGCTATTGATTTGCACTAGTGCCTACAATTACCTGTTACACCTAGTGGTAAAGATATAGCTGCCAAGTTATAAATTGACAACATTTCTGACTCTTTTCAAACATATTACATATTATCATATTTCCCACTCCCACTGCACATGGATTACATCTACATACTGTTTTAAATATGCATTTGGTCTGGAACCCATAAATCAGTAAACATCACTTACAACAAACAAGTGATATGTTTTTTTGCTTTTAAGCAATACATAAAAGTGTGTTAGGAATGAGCAGAAATGGTAAATGACCCCTGCTATAACTCTGTAAAATTTGGGTTTTTCCTCTGAGAGAGCAGCTTAAAGGGATTGTTGAGACCGCAGAGGTCTTGGCTTATAAAGCAATGTCATTTGCAATGGATCACTTTGCCCTTGTGTGTGTGTGTGTGTGTGTGTGTGTGTGTGTGTGTGTGTGTGTGTGTGTGTGTGTGTGTGTGTGTGTGTGTGTGTGTGTGTGTGTCAGTGCATGTTTGTTTGTGTGCTTCACTGCGGGCGTCCTTGATTTTTGAACAGTTTCATTCTCCCATCATCATCATCAGCGGTGGCTCTCAGCGGAATAATGCAAGTCACTCTCAGGGGAGGATGAGATAAATGTGGGTGTAGTCTGCTGTGCCATTAGGTTGTGATATTTTTCGTGTGTGTGTGTGGGGGGGTTATTGTCATCTGTTCCAATCCAACAGCCATTACCCTCCTTTTACCTCCCCTGCCTTTTGTTTCTCAAAGTATTTTCACTCCGCTCACAGAATTATCCTCCTGTCTCCTCACACCCTGTTCCCTCTTCTCCTCTCATTAGCTGAGGAGAAAGCCTTAGTTTAGTGTAACAAGTCCACAATTTTGTGTGTGCATGCTCATATATGTATATGTGCCTGTTTACATGTGTGTGCTACTCCCTCGAGTCTCAGCCTATTGGCCAGTTGCAGGGCTGTGTCTTTAAAAGCAGCTCATTAGTGTTCCCACTTGGACTCCAGACAGCTCTTTCTTCTTCTACAGCTGGTTCTGGGCACATTAGGCCAATGATGCTCTCTCCCTCTAATGGAGCAGAACGAGAGGGCCAACACTGAGCTGCTCCTGTTTGCTCTCCGATTAATTATCCTTCCCCAACCAACTTAAACTCCTACAGTCCCGCACGCACGTGGAAGCTTTCTTTAACATTCACATCAGTCGCGACGCACCCCTCTGATCATCAGAATACGCTGACTGCTGGACTTTTTTTATGATGTGCTCTTTTTAACTAGTGCTCTGTGTTGGTGAAATGTGCTGCTTTCTACCTCAGTTCACCTTGTGAGGACCCCTCGAGGTGTACAAAATGTCTGTTGACTGTGTTGAATGTGATAGGTTTGGGACTCGTGCTGCAGTTTGATTTCTTGCTGATGGCAGATTGAAGGGCCAGTTGTTTGCGGCGGTTTTCTTCTTTTCAGGTGCTACAGAGTTTAGGAAGAAGAACTGTGATAAACACTGCTGTTTCTGCTGCCTCTACACTGTGTTTTCAATTTTGTATTAACCATATACTGTATATATCAGATGGATTCATCTCTTGTCAAAGAATACGAATACAGAACCATCCAAGTCATTCAGAACTATACACAGGATTTATTTAGCTCTTATTTTTCCAACATAATTTCCAACATTGTAAGATTTTTTTCTGTTAATGAAACCCCACACAAAAAAGTGGTCAATGGCCTTTTAACCTCAAATGAAATAAACATATGTGCTATTACTGCTCAGCATTTTGATAGTTGACATGTGGCTTATTCTTTTTCTTATCTATAGATATATATTTTTTGTTTTTATAAATACATCATTATATATGCCAGATAACATGTGTATGCTACACATTAGATTATCACAACATTATTAGTGACTTTTTTCCTTCTTCTACCTGCAATCATTCAAAACATATTATTCACTTCTTTGTGTGGTTACAACACAGCTACCCCACACCCACTTCTACGAGATTTGTCTTGTAAGATTCTCAACTGATTATTTAAATCATTCTTTACAACATACACTATCTTCACCCAATTACTATTATTAAATCATTCTGATGATAATTTAGAGTTTCATATCAAACACATAGCTGCAAGCTGCAAGTTACCATCAACATGTGACTACGTTTCAGTTTAATTATATTCAAGAAAATGAAAAATATATGCAAGAGAATTAATTTAAGTGCTGAAAAGGAAGGAAGCCTGAATGGTTAAATCAAAGTCCTCCCCTATTTAAATAACACTAAAACTGACGTTACTAACAAAAATAGAACAAAAATAAGCAACAAACAAGCAAGGGATACATGGCACAAAAGATATCTATATTATATACACAAGAAAACAAACAGTAGTTAAAAAAGAGAAAAGCAAGGAGACAAGAACAATCAAAAATCAAAAAGGATGCCAAAAGATTCAAGATGAAATGAGAAATTTCTCTAATTGCAAATTGTATATTAACAGTGGCAGTGAAAACAATAGTGCGTGTGTTTGTATTGCTGAAACATGATTGTAATGTTCATTGTTAATAAAAGTATTTAATTTCTGTGCTTTTACAAACTGCTGCACATAAAATCTTCAGCCAACCATTTACCTCCCAGAGTGGCTCACAGATCACAGCTCACTGACCTAAAGGTGCTTTTCTGTAATCAACAGTACAGTCTTTTCATCAGCTCCCTCTGATTGCAAGATCCTGACTATATACTTGATCAAGCAATTAAAAATTTCAACTATGGGAAGTAGAAGTTTTTCTTATAAAACTTTTTTCCTCTGGAGTAAACTCCCTGTTGTGATCAGAGGGGAAAAAGTGTTTTGGCTTTTTCCTAGTTGGGAATATAGTTTGTGTTGAGTTCTTCCAGTTTAGTCTCCCATTTAAAATGCATTTATTTATTTTTTCCAAACTCTGCATATTTGTTTGTTTTGAGTTAGAGAAACTGTTCTGTGTAAAGGTGCTTCTCCAACATATTTATATTTCAGATTGCATGTATAGCTGCGTATAATTGTCCTTCATGGCTCTCATTCTTCCTTCCTCTTATTAAGCTGTTTCCATGATGACCTTGAGGGTGAAAACTGCATTTGCTATTAGGCTTCTATCTATATATATTCTGTATATTTTGGTAATGTTTCCAATTATATTTTAACAAAATATAATCTTTGCTTACCGCCCTACTCTGACCTTCTCTGTGGTGAAGCTCTCAGGGTCAACAAAAGTAAAGCAGCAGCTAATTGGAGAGAGAAAAACCCTTTGCACTGTGCACTGTGGTAACCTTGAGCGTGTTATTGAATGGGTCCATCTACGGTCATTTGTTGGGGGTTTAAATGGAAATGCCTACATTACAGCGGCAAGATGTGATATAAATAATAATAACTGAAAGGGTACCTTTGGATTTTTTGAAGTGTGATTGTATTAGTAGTTATCCATAGTCAGCGTAGTATTGTCACAGATTGCCCTTTCTGGAGGGAAACTAAAGCTTAATCGCTCAGTAATTTTACCTCACAAAACATATTTTATGCTTGTCTGTTATTGCCTCTATTAGTTAGTATATCTGTGTCATTGTGTGACTTATGTGATGTTCACAGCAGTATGTTGCGAGGCCTCAGTGCCGGTTGGGGGGTTTACTTTACTTTACTTTATTACTTTATTTGTACCAGTCGGTAGATTTGGTTTGCAGAATACAGTGCATGGCATCCATTTAACATATGCAGGTTAAGTGCCCCAGTGCTAATCAAAATGTTAGATATGTAATAGATACCAATAAAAACCAGTAAGGTCATTTTACAGAAACCTACATTAGGTCACATGGGGAAAGGTTTTTTAGAAGGGCTTGGGGAAAGCATTTTGACACTAAAACACTCACTTTGACCAAAGTTTAAATTGGATTTGAATACATCAGGAACACTGTTGGGAAGCTACAAAATGTTATAAGATTAAAACAAAACAAAACAAAACAAAAAAACACTTTAAGATACAGACACAAGTGCTCTCCCCCGGTGTACCTTTCTGACTGAAACTGAGCTATAGGTTAATCTGAGACTACGTGTTAAAAAGAGGAGGTCGTTGTTTGAGCAGAAAGCTGGTAACTTTGCTCAGAAAAAGAGGCACAAACCAAAAGGGAAATTTTCTCTACCTGATTCAGAAGAACTATTGTGAGACTGGAAGAATATACATAGAACAAACCGCAGCTGTCAGTCAACAACTGAGCCACTTATTTTTTTTCCAACAAGATTTTCATGTGAACTTTTCCTTGTTCTGATTGATAGATATTTGCATGCAGCAACTGTGATTAAGCTCTGAAAAACATGACAAACATGAGAATGCTTTGCCACAGGCTGAATACAAAGTGCCTGTCGTGATGTTATATAAATCATTGAAGTGGAATGCATGACAATATAATGACATGGACTGTTTATTACGCGTGTCGCAGGAGCATATTAAGTCTAGCTAAAACACTCTAGAAAAAAAAAGGAATTGACTGTACAGTTAGAGCTTCTATGTTCACCTTGCCTCATTAGAATAAATAATTATCTCTTCAATAAAATACATTTGAGGTTAGCTAAAAACACTCCTCTGATGACTTGTTCTCACTTTGAAAGATAATGATAAAGAAAACAGCACTTTTAAAGGTTAGATTTAATGTGTGTGTTCTTTAATCACACAACAGACGTGCACTCTGTTATTCTTGGAGAGGGTGAAAGAGACAGGGATTCATTTTTCATGAAGATATTTTATTTGCACATTTGGCTTTCAAGGATTCTCAGTGGCATGTGAAATAAAGAGTATATTTCAGTGACTGAAAGCTCAGCATGAATAAGTGAAAAGTGTCAAAGTGTTTATTTATTCATTTATGAACTTCTCCTCTCTGATGCTCCTTGGCAGCATCCCTCTGTGGCTCTGAAACATATGCTTTTGTCTAAGTGCATGCAAATTATAGAGCATGCATTGTTCTATAAATGTGTGTTGTTTTATTTTTGTTCCATATTACATGACCTTTCTTATTTTAATTTGTCGATTTCCAACTAGGCATCCTCCTAACCTTTTTCCAACTCTACATCTGCTAGAAAAGCCATCACTTCTATATAATTGCTTACTGCTGTAGCATGAAAGGACTGAGACCAATGTGCTTCAGACAATCCAAATAGGAGTCTTATTGTGCTGGATAACTCACAGTTGGTTGATGTTGCGTTTTTGGCCGGTGTTTCACTCCTTAATTTTTCACTAGCTGCTGTTAATCCAATTTTTTTGTTGGAGTGATTCATATTCTCACTGCCGCCCGAGCAGTTTGGCTCTCAGGAAGTAAAAAAATGCTTATAATAGGAAATAACTGGTGTGTTGAATCGAGGATAAAGGGAATTAGATTATGCCGGGCAAGTGTGGTGGCAATATACTTTTAGTTTGCAAAGTCAGCACTGTTGCAAAGCAATATACTTGATTCAGACAAAGACTTATAATCCAGCAAACACCTATGTCATACATACTCATCCCTGGCAGCCTGCAGAGGTGCCCGCTGACAGCTCATTTATGTGAATGGAGCGGAGAAAAAAACAAAATGACACTTAAGTCAGCGGCTCATCTGTAAAAATAGTGATCTGCCTATCCTTGTTTAAAAGGCTTCTGTCAAGTTACAGAAACATTTTCTGGCTGCCAAGAAGTATTTTTGTGCCAACAACGCAAAAGGTGTCCATTTTAGAGTTCATCTGTTTTTAAAGACACAAGCAAAACTGCCCATTTTCTGCCCACAATGAGTAATATGGATTTTAACTGTCTGTCTTCCAGTGTCAATGTCCTTTCCTCTCAGAGATGAGTTTGGTGCCCATTGTCCAAACAATTTGTCTAATTACTTTGGGTACCTTTAGTTTTAATTAAACACACTTTTCAATACTTGTTAATACCCAAGGTGATCTTGAACAGTATTGACATTAATGACATTACAGCAAGATTGAAGAAAACAGTTCTGCTGGTCTATCCAACCCTTTAGCCTTGGGACTAATGGTGTTCAGATCACTTTTGCATTTGAAAAGCTACTTGTTGACCTAAATATCCACATGGACTCCCCCACCGGCAAGCTCTCCTCTAAGTTTGTCACTCTACTAGACAATTTTACTCTCCCCAAACATGTCGCCCCTTACTAACTACCATCCAATCTCTAACCTCCCCCTCCTTTCTAAAACCCTGGAACCCATCATCGCCACACAACTCCAATCCCATCTCCACGCAAATAACCTCTTTAAACCCCTCCAATCTGGCTTCTGTCCCCTCCACAGGACAGAAACCACTCTTCTCAAAGTCCTCAACAATGTCCTCACCTCTGCTGACATTGTTTCCCTCAACATCCTTATCCTCATCACCGTGAGCCATAACATCCTGCTCACCAGACTCAAAAAACTCGGTATTGAAGGTACTGCACTCAGTGGCTCCTACTTCTCCAACAGGTCCCATGTCATTTCTCTCCACAATCATACACCCCCATATATATATATATATATATGTGTGTGTATTATTATTATTATTATTATTTGTAAAGTGACCATGAGTTCTGGAAAGGCGCTATATAAATCCAATGTATTATTATAATTGTTATTATTATTGAAAAGCCATTTCAACACAGCAAACACAGTTAGTGTTAGATAGTAAAGATTTAGGCTGTTGGTACCATACAATTAATCCATTAAACTAAAAGATAATTTTCAGACTATTAATAATAAAAATACACAGTAGCTGCAGTCTTAGAAATAAAGCTTCGCTCCATATTCACCCTATAATTAAGTACAATACTGATGATGATGATGTTGGAACACTTTCAAACAAACTTTTTAAAGTGCAAATGTAATTTGATCAACAGTGACTTAAAGCTCAGTATGTCATTTTTTAATGATTATTAAACTAAATACTATCAGCCATGTGTAAGGGTTACTGAGGTTTTCATTTCTTTGTTTTGGTTCAACAGTCACTTCTTCTCAGAGACTTCACATTACCAAACTGGGTAGCTCTCTGCGGCACACAAGCTCACACAACTTATCATGAAGAAAATGGTAGGTCACTACATTGCTGTAGGCGCTCATTAGAGCACATATTCATCTTCCTCTTTTGAAACATGTCCTGGCAAAGGAACCGTTAACCAGTTCTTCACCCTTGTGGGAATGCTGGAAGGGTCGTTTGCCCATCCAGTCTACATGTGCTTTGTCAACTTGGAGAAGGCTTATGACCATGTTCCCCAAGAAACCCTGTGGGAGGTTCTGAGGGAGTGTGAGGTACCCGGGCCATTGCTCTGAGCCATCCAGTCATTGAACAACCAAATTCAGAGCACTGTCTATATACTCAGCACACAGTAAAAAACAATTTTGGTAGTGTTGGCCTCTGCCAGGGTTGTCCTTTGTTACCAATTCTGTTCGTAATATTCATGGACAGGATCTCAAGGCAAAGCTGACGGGAGGAGAGTGTCTCGTTTGGGAATCTCAAAAGAGTACTGTCTCAAGTGAAGGAGTTCAAGCATCTTAGGGTCTTGTTCACCAGTGAGGGTTAAATGGAGCTTGAGATGAACAGGCTATTTGGGGCAGCATCAGCAGTGATGTGGTTGTTGCAGAGGACCGTCATGGTGAAGAGGGAGCTGAGCTGGGAGGCAAAGCCCTCAATTCAACAGTCCGTCTATGTTCTGACCCTCACCTATGGTCATGAGCTTTGGGTTGTGACTGAAAGAGTGAGATGGTGGATGAAAGTGACCGAAATTAGTTTCCTCCATAGGGTATCTGGGCTCAGCCTCAGAGATAGGGTGAGGAGCTCAAACCTCCTGAGGGAGCTCAGAGTAGAGCCACTGCTCCTTATGTCAAAAGGTGCCATTTGAGGTGGTTTGGGTATTTGAGCAGGATGCCTCCTGGCTGCCTCCTGTAACTGGTTTTCTAAACATGTTCAACTGGTAGGAGGCTGTGGAATACATTCAGAACATGCTGGAGATATATAGCTCATCTGGTCTTGGAAACACTCTTGTTCTTTCTCATTTTGTCTTGCACAGAGATGTGTGCTAAAAGGACAATAAATTGATTGAATAATCAACTGATTTAATGAGTCAGGATACCCCAGGAGGAGCTGCAAAATGTCACTGGGGAGAGGTAGTTTGGAATGTCTTGCTTAGCCTGCTGTCCCCACAACCAGGTCCAGGATAAGCAGAGGATGATGCATGGACATAGCTGCAGCCTTGATTCATTTTTCTGAATGTTCTGCAAATGAACACTAGTTTATAAATCAGAGAATCAATGTGAAAGCAATGGCTGATGCCTATATGCTTCATTTTGTTTGTTTTGTTGTATGCCACAGTGCGGTTCCCTTGTTTTTCCTCTATATAATTCCTTTATTATAGTTGAAAGTTAAAATTCTGACAACTGGGAATGTAATTGTACATAGCTAATGCACACATAATGTATTTTGCTTAGATATAGCAGTGTGCAGACTGTGTGCTAAGGTTCACTGTAGAGATATAGTATAGCTGCTAATTTGCAACAAAGCAAACAACCAGCAGGTGTCAAAACTCACTAAGATTCAATACAAGCATAATAAGAAACATATTTTTGTAGTGTTGCAGTGTCTCCATGATGTATAGAGTTTGCTAGTGTGCATTGTGTGTGTGCATGCCTCAGTGTGCAGTTTGTGTTATAGATAGAGAGAGGCTTTGTGAGTGTTGTTTTCTTCCTGCCAACATAGCTGTTTACATTGCTATGCTGATAATTGGATCAGACTTTTCTCATTAGCAGTGTATTGCAAATAGGTGACATATATCCAAGAAAATTTAGCTAGATATATAAAAAACACAAGCTTATGTTTTGTTTACCATCACAAGCAGCGGCTGGGATCCAATAAGCTGCCATATTGTAATGAGGTGAAGATAGAAATACTTATATTCATTTCCCAGACATAGAACTGGGAATAAAAAAAATAAAAAACATTGAGAGGCCTGAACGCCACAGAGACTAAGACCCATCATAGTATCTCTGTTCTGTTCTCCCCGCAGGCAGTTCCCAATAGCTTTGCTTTCAGCGTCTTGGCAGCTTAATCAAAGACAGAAAGTCCATGGAGGGTTTAGAAATGTGCAGGCGTGAACAGACAGTGCAGGCTTCTCCTTATACCTGTTGTGTCTGACTTGAAGAAAATAATACAGAACTTTTAGACTCAAATAAAAAAATCTATTTCAATCATTCCTCAACCAACATGACTACAAGAAAAAACAACAGCATAAGTAATTTTTCTTAAGCATAAAACCACTAGAGTGTTTGACTGGACTAACAAAGCATGAGAGTTGGTTGGAGATGAATAGAGACTTAATTGTTTTCTTAAATGTAACATTACTTATTGGATGAAGTTGTTTATGTTTATTTAAATCTGATGTTTGAACTTTTGCTGTCTATTAAAAATTGTACTTTATATTTGTATTTTCACCTCATTGAATATGGTAAACCAAAAACTGCATGATAAACTGAACTCTATTATGAGACAAAGTAGCTGTTGTCATTTGTTTGAAGTAATTTGATCGGCTGTAGCTGCTATCATTGTTTTGTTTAAAGGTTTTAATTAGCTGAAGGCTTCTTGATTGCGTTTTGCTCACACATCTTTGTGGTGTAGCATGATTATCCAATCACCATTTGTTGTGTGATTAGGGTGTGGCCTAGCAGATCAGTGTGGCTGTGTCTAATGATGGGCCTTTCCCAAACCACCCCCTGCACCCCCGCCCTACCCTCCTCCACTCAATTTCTGCGTTCGCACAAAGGGTCCACCACATTAAGTGCCACCCTAAACCAACTATTGAAGAGTCCCAGTGTGGTATAAAACCCTCCAGCAATAAGCCGGCACCATTGCTGACTTACTGACTGTGTGCTGTACTGTGTTTGTCGTGAAGATGCTTCACATAAATAATATTCCTTGTAACTGCCATTTAAAATGTGAGCTGCTCAATATTTTCATTTATTATTGTCGAACAGATGCTAAACAACTTAAGGGTTACATTGTATTTAGGATCAAATATACCCTTCCCTAGTCTCTAGAAAACAGTAGTCATATTCATATAAAAGTTTTGTATAATTACAGAACCTGCTGCAAAAACCAAGCAACTTCTAAACACAAGAGTAAAAAAGTATTTCCACAAAAAAAAAAAAATAAATTTTATTTCTATTGATTTGTTTATGTAATTATTTATTTATTTATTAATCTAGGCTAGCACATTTATTTTAAACAGGATAATATACGAAACCTCAAATTCACAATAACTCAAAAATAAGTGAGACAAATATGTGTTAAGAACATAAATGAGAGTAAATTTTATTTTCTCCTTGGTTATGAAAAGTTACAACAGTTCCTTTTTCGCTGCAGACAGGGAAGTTTGTCCCAAAGCTTGCTACTGTATTTATAAGCTACATATTAATGAAGGGAGCTTCATTCAGTTGGGGGGGGGGGTGACCAGGAGGAGAAATACATTTGGAACTGGAGTGTGTTTCCAAGTTTCATATCCTGTGTCTGATTGTCCAGTTAATTACTCTAGTCTAGTTTTAACGTGCATTATGAAAGATCTGGACATAATTTTTGTTTAAAACATTCAAAAAGCAAATCCTCCTATCAACAGAGTATGACAGAGTAAAACCTAGATGCCATTTATTGTATCACAGAGTTATCCACTGCTAAGCAACCAGGGACGGGTCCTACCTTCTGTAATAATACATCCTGACCTGAGAGGCGATGGTGAGTCACTGTAGCTTCTAATGTGCCACAGGAGAGGATGAATAAGTTAAGCCAGCATTTAAATAAAGCGTAGAAGTTACAGTCTCATTGAATTAGTGTGTAAGAAACACAGGGTTGGTAGAAGCTCCAGGAAAATGACTATTATCCCCATCGCAAGCAGCTCCCGGAAAGAAGCAACATTCCACAGCAAAGAAAAGAAGCAACATAAGAAGCAAAACCAGAGTAAATATTGTTGTGGCTTTCCAACAGTGGAGAGAGTAAAAATATGCGGTCTGATGCTGAACCCACAACGTTTCTTTTAGACTGGAAAGTAACATCTAACGTTGGCTATTTACCAAAACATATCTTGAGTGTAACTAATGACAACACGAACTGTAGACTTACAGTTCGCAACAAACTTTTCAAATGGTGTGATGTGACTGTTTAGTTGTTATTGTGGCGTTGCTAAAACTGAGCTAAGTCAGCTATAAAGTAACCTATAAACAAACTCCACACGTGAAGATCATAAGATCAGCCTTGTTTTGATGGGCTGTATTCTTCTAACTTCACAGTTAGCAAAAATAAGTTGGAAAATCACCATTGGATGTCGGCAAATATCTACATCCCGAAGCTACTCATCTTTAATTGAGGAATATCCTTTTTCCTTGGCTCCTTACAACAGATTCAAATGGGCCTCCTCTCAAATCTATTCCTTCCAGGTAGTGTAAAACCTATAAAGCATCAACTAATGGGTGATTGTGCCTCCTGGTATTGTTTTAGTGCAGTTTGCTTGCAGTCCCAGTTTACACTCTTTTCAATATTGCACTCCTGAATTGTATTTACCATTTACAGAGTTGAGGTGTCATAGAATAGATGAAAAGATACAGGATTTTACTCATTAAAGTTTGAGTCCCTCATTTCAAGAGAACACAGATGTTTCCATGACAATGATTACATGTGTTTCTCTCAATTAACCCCACAGCTCCGCTTTAGGAAACATGGGAATACTGTTCAACACCATTCAAATTAAATCTAATGCGCTATCTAATTACAGAATTTATTTTCCATTCCTGCACACCCACTTTCAACTTAATCACAGGTTCCTCTTTTATCCTTCACTTGGGATTGAGAGAGTTTGTGGGAAATTCAATTATCTAAATGGAAGATATAGTTGTTTGACTACACATGTGCCTGGTCCTGATTCAATTTATTTCTCCTCCTCTGTGCACTGAGGCGATTTCAACTGGCTGCGTTCAACAGTTAAATCCTTATTTTATACTACATAAATATAAATATACTACTTCATAATGTATTTCTCATAGTGCTTGTCCTATAAATGGGAGTAAAATGGATGCTGTCTTTTGGGATGGAGCATGGATCCAGCGTTCGGCTGGTTGAAAGAGGTTTTGTCCAGGCCGATGTTGGACGAGGGAGAGAGGAAGCTCCAGAGAAAACCATCGAGAGACAAACAAACAGAGATTAAAAGAGTCTTCACTGCCACGGGCCTTTAATCACAAATCTCATAAAGAGCAGGAAACAGCAGAGTGGTCCTCCACCATTCTGTTAGGATCCAAAGCACACACTCATATACAAACACAGACACATGTTGATGGCATAAAACACCATGAGCCCACACACACACAGACAGAGGTGTGTGTACACACTGACAGTGAAACCTGCAAACCAAACCTGACATCACCTGTCATAGAGAATCCCTGAGGTTTTTCTGTTTTTCATTACAAGACCCTGTTTGTCTTTGCTGAGGCTGCAGGGAAACGTCTGGAGAGAAAGAAAAGCAGTCCATATGCTGCTACTGGTAAACCCCACTGATTCTTGAATATATGGCTATAGGGAGCGTGGCTTAATATGCTAAACTATACTGAAATTATACTACATGGTCTGTATACCAAATACAGGCACAATCCCTCATTTGTAAGAGATTCTCTCCCCTCTCTGTCTCGAACTCAGAGTCAAACTCCGGTCAAACTGTGACACTAGGCAGTGCTTATCAAATGTAAACCAATTCTGTTGTTGCATTGCCTATTTCTTGCTTAAAACGTCTTCAGAAACATATTTTAGTGCACTGTTTGGCTGTAAGATGAGAATTTGTGAACCTCTTGAGCAAAAGGGAATGCCACAGTCCTTTTTTTTCCTGTTTTCTCTGGTCATGTAGCACCGATGTCAAAAGTAGCTGCATCTTTCTACTGCACAGATACTGCACAGTCCAGTTTTTCTGAAAAGACCATTTTTTCAGCAGTGAAAAACTTCAAGTAGTTAATTGATAATCAGAGTAGCTTTCTGTCAATCGATCAGTCCATCAATCAACTCTTCACTTAGCTCTACACAAAAACCTTGAGTGGTGTTATATGAGATACTTAGTATGCAAGACACACGTTGAGGTCTTGAGCTATCACTCTCCCTCTGTGGATGAGATACGTTTTTGTGACACAACACAAGCTTCATCACTGGCAAATAAAAGCTGCCAAGCGGCATAATGACATAATAAAGTTTCCTCCCAACACATCCACTAGCCGCTTTGACCTTTGATGTTTTTGACCTTCCTCATAACTCAGATAATGGCATTTGATTGAATAGCTCTTGGAACAGGAAGGCAGGTGTTTGTGTTTGTGTACGTGTGCGTGTGTGCGTGCATTTATGAGAGGGAAGTTAAAAAAAAAAAAAAAGTAAGTTACAGAGTTTGACACCCACTCCATCAGCTCTGTGAATTGTGGAAATGCATCGATCGTTGCGACAACGTTATTGTGTCTTGCCAGGCCCAGCTGGGGAGGAAGATAACAGAGATAACATAGCTCGTTTCTCATGAGAGCATGCTTCTGTCTGTTTCCCTGCCTCTGCCCCGGGCTGTGCATCTGAACAGCTGTGTGTGTATGGACGTGCTCTGTTTATGTTGGTTGGATGTACGGTAATAGGCTGCGTCTCAGAGGCAGTGCTAAAGATAACACCTTTTCAGCTGGTATGTGCGCAAGAGATCTCTGTTGAATGTTTATTTTATTTTTTATGCTGCAAACAAGCAGATAGCCCTTTGAGGCATCACAGTCGGATATGAGTGGTATGAAATTTGAGGTAATCACACATGTAAACACACACAAACCAATCATCTGTCTTTTATTGTGCTGCGGCACAAGGACATAATGGCACAATATGTTAACCAAAGACAGCTCCAAGGTTAAACGTTCGCATTCCTGTGTGCTCTGCCCCATTATGCTGATTAGAGCAAAGATTTCCAACACTCTTAGCCTTTCTTCTGTATAGTCCTTTGGATGATGATGTAGTAGCACTGAACATGTGCAAGCTTCAGGGGAGTAAGAGATTAGAGAAGGTCCTACGTGAACTAATAGACCGCAGAGTACCTGAAGGTGGAGCTGGGAGCCGACAATATGCTTTGAGCACTCTGCGACGGCGGCACAAAAGAGGCTATATAAACCTTTGCACTTTTCCGAAGAGAAATGAGAAAAATAGATAATGAACGAGCGCAGACGCATATTTATCCCCCAGCGTGACTAGAAATACCTGAACCTCTCCTGCCTTCTCCTCTTTCTTCTTATTCATCTATTTTCATCTAAATTGTATCTCTCAACTTTCTCCTTGCTTCTATTTTCCTCACCCTTTCAAAACCAAAATCCCTCATCTTTTAGTTCTCCTCACTCTCCCTCCTGCTCTGCCTCACTCCTCTTTCTTCTTTTGTCCGATGTTTGCCCCCTCTTCTTGTTACCCCGCTACTTCTCGTCTTCACCCTTCTCTCCTGGTGCTCAGGATGAGTCTCATTTCTCTGCTGGCTCATTGTCAAAGAGAAAAATGAGAACATGAGACAGTGAGGGGCACAAAGCAGGCTTTTGACAGTAATGGGATTATGAGGTGGGGGATTGAATATTAAAGTAACAGAGGGGAAATGCGAAATGTCAAATGGACATCTGAACAGAAGGCAAGCAATACTTAATCAGAGCAAGCAGTCTTGCTTGCACTGTACAGTGACTGCCGGTGGATGCATTAGAGGTGACAGAGAAAACAATAAAGGCACTCACAGTCTGTTAAGTATTCCATTATGTGCCATCTTGTGCTGCCTGAATAAAGAGTGAAAAGAAAAGGGGAAAGTGGTGAGACAGAATGCTGGAGAAAGACATCCCATGGAGGCTGCGCCTCTCTCGATCATCCAAGGACAGCTTGCTAATAGAGTTGTTTACATGCAGGCAGCAACTCCTTCTTTCTCACACACAAACACACACACACACACACACACACACACACACACACACACAGGTCTGCTGCATACATGCACACCATTTGCATGTTTCCCTGTCGTGACTTTGATGCAGTTTGTCGCCAGTGCAACCTCCCCAAGCTTTCTTGATACAGCATGCAGTAGTGTCATGTCAGCCATTTGTGCCCGTGTTTGTGTGTCAGTTAGTGCATTTAGTCAGCAAGGCTTGATCTGGGACAAGCAGGCCTGTTAGTTTAACCTTGTGCCCTGCGTGCATGCCCAGCAGTTAATGGGCACTGTTGGCAGGAGCCTGTTAGTTTCCTCTGACTTCGCATCTGCCATGTGGTCTGGCCAAGCGTGATGCCAATTTCTGAAGAGGCAGGCTGACGCGCCTTCAGACTGATTGAATTCACACTTCTACGTCTCTTTTTTAACACATTGCAACTCGACATGCATGTATTCATCTGTGTTGTTTTGGTTTTGGTTGCTTTACCTTAGCTGCAGTTTTTACAGGATCACACTGTACCTCTTTAAAGTAGCAGCAGGGAGGTAGCAGACAGGCAGGGAGCAGGAGCAGTGAGAGAATATTGTTTAATCAAAGGACCTGAGCTTGAGCTGCTGTCGGGCCCCTGAGTGAGACACTGAATCCCTAATACCTGAGGGGAATGTCTCCGGCTGACTTTCTGGTTTCTCTGCTGACTGGCTTGAAAATGAGATCCCTGTTGACAAAATCTCCTTTGGAAATGACAATTTCTGTTTTACTTTTGTGCTGTGGGTTTCTGGTGACAGACACTTTAATTCTGCTGGCCGTGGGGTTTCCCTTTTGTGATTTGTGGGTGTTGAGGCTGTTGGGCCACTTAAAAGAAGGAGATGGAGATGAGACGAGAATTACAGACTGTGTATCCTGGGTAAGTCCGGCCACCAAAACTTATACAACTGGCACCTACATAACCAACTCACAACGCAGATTTCAGTGTCTCATTTAGGTTCCAGATTATGCCTGGTGAAGATGCAGTCGAAATTTTGGAAGTGGGTGTGTGTGACAGTGACACATGACAAGGTGAAAGTATGAAGTTAAACGTAACAGTGAAATGCGAGAAATGTTGTTTTGTGCTTTATGTATTTATTTTTTTAGAAGTATCAGTTCAGATACTGTTTAGGTACCTTTACTATTATTAAAGTATTATTTTAGCACAGGAATTGGAACACAAATGATACCCACCCCTAATCCTGGAGACTTAAATGCTAAATTGTTGTCTTATCACTATTATTTATCCCTTGATGGAGTGTTGATGAGTTTACATACATGCATTTCTATCATTAGTGCATACATCCATTAGTCACTTATCTGGTTGTTGCAAGAACATATTGATATATTTCCTCTCATGTCTTAAATTCACAATTTGTCTTGTGTTTGATGATGTTATTTTGATGGTCTGCATCAGCTGATTGGTTATCACCAGCAGGCTCCTGGCTGCCGTTTAATAGGGGTTACACACAAAAATGTCCCAGTAGCATTGAGGAAAGCCTAGGGGCTGAAACGCATCTGTCTCCTTCCGCTACTGTGCATCATTACAAGTATTGCATACGTAGCTATGAGTGCTGATGACTTAATTTTCTAACTTAAAGAGCAGGAAGATCCGGCTTCAGAGTGAAATGTCTTGGGCAATAATGTCGGGTTAAAGGAGTCACATTAGAAGCCTGGGGGAGGGGTTATATAACTAAGTCTGGCCACTAACTCCAGATTTATCGGTCATATGTTGTAATTGTTATAGAGCTGCAAAGTAGAGCTATTTTGCCCCTGTTCATTTTTCCGATACACATTGTTACATGACTCACAGTTGGAGTTCTTCTGCTGCTTGGATCAGCATGAAACTCTCCTGTTTAAATCATTAATACAACAGATTAAGAACTCTGTTAGAAAATATCTGGTCCTTTGATAAATAGTAGAGGGTGTGTGCTTGTGAACTTAAAAAGGAAGAAGTTAACTTTAACTCCCACAGTGCATTTCAGCCTGATTTCAGCGGGAAACATTCAGTCACTGAGCTTGAAATTTTGTGATGTGTGCCATTAATGGCATTGAAAGCTAAAAAATGATGATTTTGACTGAAAACACATCCTGCAACTTGTACCAGTTTACTTTTGTACTCTGGGTCAATTTTGGATTAATTTAACAGCCACGCGCCGTGTTTTCTTCACTAATCCAACAACAAAACTTTGTGAATTTGCTACTCCTCTGCCTTGCAATGGCAGCTCATGCTCATTGGTATTGTAATATTTAGACATGTCATGCCAAAAAATCACAAACAAGACATGATTTCTCAGAAACAAAGTTGAAATTGAACCTGTGGTCACAATATAAACCTACGTGATTGTTACATTAACCTGAGAGAGTCCTACATTTCATTGTGGAATAACATTGAGGATGATGTTTCGATGAAAAAAATGGAAATATAGCTCTTCCCATTTTGCAACTCTATTGTCATATTGTTTTACAAAATGATAGAGCTGGAAACTGGGACTTAGGTCTAATTAAGAATCAACTTCAAATTGCTCTAATCATTGGAACTGTATGCCTCTGAGCTTATCGATTCCTTTTATCGATTCTGGCATGTTTTTCTAATAGTTTTGCATTGCAAAACAATGAAGTGAAAGTCATGTCTACACTGCTGTAAACTTGCAAAGAGAAGTAGTTATGGAAAACAGGAAGAAATGGTCCAAAGTATATCTTCATTTCACTAAGAATGATGACCAGAGTTCTGAATGTAATTTTGTAAAATAATCATTTAAAGTAAGAGCGGAAACCCCAGAAATGTGATCTGAGCTGAGTGCCGCTGCTTCCCAGCTGAGCAGCACGTCCATTACTGAGAGGAAATATCATGTTATAATAATGTAAGTGAGTAACCTAAATAAAAATGAATGTTGTACAAACATTCCCTCATTTCATCCATTTTATATGAAGAAAGAGAGACTGCTGGTCTACTCCATGTCTACAGTGTTCATACTCAGAGATGATAAAACAGTTGCATAGATGCCGAAAACCTGCGCAGGCCTACTTTTTCTTTACATACAAAATTGTTCAGGAATCAATAATGGAATCGATAAGTAATTAGACCGATAAGCTAAATTAATAAAGGCATTGGTATCAATAAAATCATATCAAATCCCATCCATAGTATGAAAGTTTTTGCTTCGTACTGACCATCCCTATAGCACAATACCTCCATGGATTCAACAGAAATATGAGCTGGCTGTGCTCTGGTAAACATGACTGAGAGGAAAATATTAGAAAGATAGAGAGCACACAAGATTCTCCTTCCCCAATGAAAACCCTGGACAGACAGTGCACTGTTGAGCTTAAATTTAAACCAGAAAGCTATCAGCTTTCAGGTGCATGTTCACGACAAACTGTTGGCCTGAGTGTATTTTGTATGCCTGACTGAAACAGAGTGGCACAGGTGACAGGTGGAGAGAAAGAACCGCCACTCAAGTTATCGCCCACTTGGTGAAAAACGCCAAAGTGACAGTCCACAGTAAGCTTGAACCTGTGTTTAAAGTACACGGCTGATGTGAAATTGCTCTCATATAATAACGATCTCTCATACAAAGCTTCGTTCAGACTTAAGCTTAGTTTCACAAATAAAAATATGCATTTACTATGACAACTTCTGTGATATTCCATTGGTAGGGCTTATAACATGACTTTGCATTAAGACTCATAAACACACACACACATATACACACATGCTTCAGTTATCCGGTGCTGGAGGCTCACTACAGGGCTCTGTGGTGCAAAATAATAAAAAGACATTTACAGTGATTAATACGCTTCTCTTTCAGCCTGTGGAAAACTGACGCCTATACTCAATCATGTCCTGAATCTATTAGAAATTATTGATTTTGTAGGAAAGACAGAGTAAGGGAGAGAGAGACAGAGAGACTGAGAGGCAGCGAGATATAGAGACAGCAGAGATGGAGACAGATGAAGAAAGAAACAGACAGCACCAATACAGTTGTTGTCTCTCATCAGTAATTGGAAAATTTGACGCAGACAAACACGCCAAACTTTTTTCATAACTATTCTTAAACGCACTGCCAAGTTTGTCAGAAGTTTGAGGAATGCAGTATAGTTAATGCAGCGCGTCTTGGCCTCGGGAGCGCAGCGTCTCTGACCCTTTATCTTTGATGTCGACTGTGTCCTGTCTGCTGTGGCAGTGACGGATATGGGAAGACAAAAGCGGAGTGGCGAGAGTCGCATTTGAGGCGAAGCCAGTCAGTGAACTCAACAACAGAGAGATTGGGCAGAATTCAGAGTGATCAAAGATTGACAGGTCTCACTTGAATCATAGAAATCGAAGTCAGACCATGACCCGAGTCCACTTGTCAGAGAGGGGAACTTAACCTAAAAAAGACTTAAGGTCTGCATTACTAGTCAATTTAATTGATTGAAATTGATTTAAAAAACACAAACCAAAAAAAAAGTTGGCAGCAAATTTCTTCATTAAGTATTTGGTCTATGTTATGATGCACGGCTTTGGCAGTGTCTCCAAAGGTGGGGTAGTAAGCCAGCTAATGTCACGTCTTGTAAAGCTCACGTGATGAACTAAAGGAAATGCTGCCGTCTCCTTTCCATGAGCATGTTTCTGTTGTGAAGTAATAAAGGATCCACTTTCAACTGTCTCTGACTATTGGCATGAAATGTTCCAAAAACTAACAAAAAAAAACTTAAATAAAAATGAACCTGTTGTCGTGTAGTTGTCCGTTAAAAGGGATACAAATCTGCGTAAGTCCTCAGATTAAGCTAACACTAGGCTAATTAATGTTATCTGAAATTAGATCAAAGAGACACTGGAGTATAAGGTAACATGATGAAGTTTTTTGAATATTTCATGCCATTAGTAAGAGACATGTAAAGTGAATCATTTATTTCCCCACAATTCTAACATGAGCTATTAATGAATTATACATTTTAATCGGTCTCCTGAGCTGCTCTCCTCCTGCTCTCTCTGCCTGGTTAACACGACCTAACACTGAAACGGCTACATACTGTCATCTGGGAACAGCCGATGGGTAATGTTAGCCATGTGATGCTAGCGGTTAGTCCTGTCACTGTGTGTGTCTGTGTGTGTGAGACTCTATCCCAGGCACAGAGCTCCAGTGCTGAAGCTGTGGTGTCATGATAAACAGAGAGCGAGAGGTCCTGTGCAAATCAATACTGCTCCCAGCTCTACAGTAAAATGGGATTTTACCTGTTTGAAATAGTCAAATTAATGGTAAAGTTGGTGGGATCAGACTAAACTGCAAGGTATTGTCGAATTCATGGGGTTGGCTAAAATTGGATAAAAATAAAAAAGCTTAAGTACTTCTTGCATTTTATTGAAAAAACAAAAACAAAAAACCTATTGAACCACAGGAGTAGTCTGTCTGTCTGTTTATGTGTGTGTGTGTGTGTGTGTGTGTGTGTGTGTGTGTGTGTGTGTGTGTGTGTGTGTGTGTGATGTATGTGTGTGTGTAGATTTGGTTCTGTTTGTCAATGTTTGATTCTTATTCCGACAGACAGGTGTGGTATTTCATGGTGAGCTGATGTTGTCTGATCCTGATGCAGTCATTCAATGGAATCATTGCCCTGATGTACCCAGTCTTCTGTTTCTGGCTGCTAAGTGTCACCAGATATGATCAGCTGATCCACGAGTCAATATTTTGTGATAAGTGAGAGTAAGACATAAAAAAGTTTTGCCCTCCATGTTAGAGAGCAGAGCTGTGGCTCAGGATATGAAGCCAGAAATGCAGATGATTGAGTTCAAAACAAAGACAACACAAGCTGCGGATGCCGTCAGGGTAAGAACAGAGACAGGAAGGTGATACAGGTGATTCCCACCATCTTTCAGAACATACTGGTAGTTCTTTAGTCACGAGAATGTAAAAATATGATTATTTTAGTGAATATTGTTTTATTAATTTTGCCACAGAGGTTACATTTTTAGCCTGATTAAATTATAAAAGAACTTTTATGAAATATCGTAGAAAGGTAGGCCTTGGGCCAAGGAACAACTGATTCATTTTTGGTGGTGATCTGGAACTTAATTTCCTACATACCATGATGTCACATATTGACCTGAAGCTATAACTATTAAATATACACATACATAGATCTGATTCAATATGGTAGGGATATATTTTCAAAGCAGGGGCACTATTTTAATGACAGTATGGAGGCTGTAGTCTGACTTTAAATTCTCCAACACAGCTAATTATGCTGATGAGATAAAAATGACAGCAATAGTTACAGCTTCTGGGGCCAGACATTACTCACATCAATACCATTCAGATTGTTCCAATACAGAAGTATTCAGACTCAGAAAGAGAAATGAGGTAATGATACATCATGAGGCAAACAGGCAGGTGCATGTCTGTGTTCTAAAAACAGCAGGATGGTAGTGATTGTAACTTGGCCCATTAATTTGGCCAGCCCAACACAGTCAATAGTTGCAACAGAGGCTGTGACACACATCTGATGGTGGCAAACAAGATACTTGATTACAATTAGCCCCCAATGGCAGCTATTTGTTGTTATAGTACACCTTCTTGGAGTCATAACTCAATAAACTCTGAACCATAGACTGTATACAAGGATGCACAACATGCCCACATTTACCCCGCTATGCTTAAGTGAGGTTAAAATATCAGAGATACAGGCATTCTCCATCTTGATGTCATCGAGAGCCGCATTCTACGCATTCTCGCCAAAACACCTGTCCTACCAATCGCAAGCAGTCCCATTAAATGGGAGTGCATGGATTAGCACACATAGCTGTCAATCATGGCGGAACATCCCCTTTTGTAGAATTTATTAACTAATTAAAACCAAGCTTATCATAAAAACAAACACTTGAATAAACATCAGGGTGATGAGAACTACCTTCAGTGTCAGAAACCATCTTTGGGAAAAATTTGTTTGGCGTGTACTTTGAGTTTTTAGTTTGGCCTACGTCCCATTCACAAACATGAAGGGGCGGGCTACACTTTGGGGGAACTGTCATGTTGTCCATCTTTATATACAGTCTATGCTCTGAACACACAGACATGATGCACATATTTATATTCAGAGTGACTTACACTTTTCGAGAAAACCATTCTGGTGTCCACTGCAAATAAACATCCAGAAAGCTGCTTAGAATACATAGAAAAAAAGATGCTCTTTTTCACTCCAGAACTTCCTAAGAATTATCACATTTTTATGTTTTTTTGGTATCAAAGTTATCCAGTGATGGTTTCTGTACATCCATCAGTATATAGCAAACATGGAGTGGTAATGTGGCATATTTCTAAGGGTGCTGAATGGTGTGTTACAGTAGAGAGCATTAGGTGTGCCGCTTGTCTCGATAATGTCCAAGAGAGGGCCTTTTGGGCTTTCAGAAAACTCTGTCTCTATAATGTAGTTGAGAGCACATTTTGAAATGTATCATTCAGTCAAGGACAGCCAAGTTGCAGATGGTTGGAGACTTCCCAACATGTGTATTCAGACTTCTCCTAAATATTAATGGAACTGTGAAAACAATGCAGCAGAACATCACAGAAATGGATGAAGATACCTTATTAGCTCTCAGATGTTCACCCCGCTCACCATGAGGGTAACTAATAGAGAAATAATGGTGTATGTTAGATTCACTCGTTTTCTATATTGGATTTATTTTACCCTCAGTGTGGCTATTATGAGCTCCTAACCCGAGGCATTAACACCTTTGATTAAGAGAAGATAGTCATCAACACAGCTGCCATATTCCATCCCCTCTATTGTTGGTTGAATGTCACCTCCTTTAATTAGCCCCCAGGTTGGGAATCAGCCATCTATTTTGTGGCCAGACTTTCCTTCTATCCTGCTGTCCAGGAGGGAGACCAGATGTTTTTCACAGAATGATTAAGTCATGAGACTTGACTGGTTTGTGGGACTACAGATGGAGTGCCCTCTAAGTTTCCATTGTTGTAATTTCTTTTACCAAGATACAGAGGGCGACAAGGGCAAATGTGCTAAAATGGTTTGTTTTGTTGGTTTGTGTTTGTGACTTTGAATTGTTTCTGTATTTGCAGCATGCTTGCTGTAAATGTGATTTGTTTTTGGTTTTTTTGGCACTTTTCCCCCCTTTTGCTAGATGTTTGCAATGTTTTTGTTTTGTTTTTTGATTTTTATTTTTGTTTTTGAATGGCATCATTTCTGAAGCCGCAGCACATTTCTCCTCATGGAAATATTCTGTAGTGCAATATTTTGCTCTTGTTCACAACTGTACCAAGACTCTAGAGCTGGCAGCAAACAACTTTGCCATTACCCTTGTCCACCAAAACTAGCCTGTGTATGCAGGTTTATTAATAGCAGGTAAACCTGTAAAAAATAGATGATAGACTACTTTTCCATAGCCACTAGATTTGGGCAGTGTACAGCACTCTGTAGTAGATGAGCACACCTTGTTGTTGTTGTTGTTTGTTGTTTTTTTTTTCTTTTTGTGTCATGTTTGACATCATTGGCCAGAAAACAGATCATTAAACAGAGGAAAGCAGCATGAAGGCCAGTGAAAATGTGGTAGTGGTTACTTCTACTTTATATCTTTAACTTTTTCAGTCTGTCTCTCAAACTCGGTGCCAACTAAATTTTGAACATTAATGAGCTCTACTTGGATGGAGACACATAGTATTCGCAGACAAAGGGACTAAAATCAATGTGTCCACCCAGGTGCCGGTCAAAGCTGATTGGAGCTGGAACTGATAAATACCCATGAATACTATAGTCATTTGTCGCAGTAGTGAATGCCATTTGTAACTTTTCCCCTTAAATACAAAAGCAAGATGGGTGTTTGTGTTTTTTTGTCTAGTAGGAAAGGGGCTTAAGATTGTTTGTTGTACTTTAACTGAGCAGGGTCATCTAAAAAACAACTGTTTTACAAAGAACATTTAATGTAGTTAAAGTCTCATAACTTCACACCCGCCCCATTGATCGCTTCTTCCACTTTCAAGTTGGAACAAAAAGTGGTGAGATGTAATTTGATTACATTAACAGTATAATTCAGTCAATCACACTGATTACTTAGAGGCAGCAGACTGTCATTGTGAATACAAAGGACCTAACAGTCTTGTGAGTATAGATTCTCCTTAATCCTCTCTTCATCTGTTCTCTACAAAAGTAGCCACAGATGCACTTCTAAACTGTTGAATACCTCATTATCACCTTTTCATTGGGCTTAATCCTTAATCCTTAGGTATGCTGTAAATGTTTTTGACCACTGTTAGTGGTGTGGAGCAATGTTTTGCTGAAAAGGTCCCCATGAGTTTGAGGATGCACATGTGCGCAGTGCCATACACATCCCTGCTTCTGCCAAATGTAACATTACGCCAACAAAGGCAGTGAAGCAGAAGGTTGTGTGATAGGAAAAATGGATGGGAACGATGCATAATTTAAACTATTGGCTTTGAAAAAAATAAATTAGCTTTGCAGATGTTTCATGAGGAAGAAAATGGATTTATGTCATTTGTTAGACTTAAAGAATACACACAGTGCATTTGAGTAAAAACACTGAATATAAACACACTTGTTTGTACTATATTGTATGTAGCAGTTTGGGCTGCTTTGTGAAATTTGAAATCATGAGTTGGAGACCTGAAGTGGAGCAGTTTTTCTTTTGTTTTGTTTTTTTAATCAGACGGTGTGCAGTCTAGGCTACTTCCGTGGATGTTTCGGTCCCTAAATGTAGCTGCAGAGTGAGTGCTCCTCACTTGCATGCTGCTCTGCAGTGCAGGCAGCTGCAGACCCAGACCCAGGGTGTGTCTGAGTGATATAGAGGAAGCTGCTTGGAGGAGGAGGAGAGCCATTTCCTGGGCAGGCTCTAAGATAACATTATCTTCTGACTTCTGCTTGGAAGTGGTAAATTACCATCTTACAGCAACTTCATACAATAAAATCTCTGTCTTTTGTTTGATATCTAGCGGCGGCAAACTAACAGTATTGTTTTTTTCTGATCCATCTTTAGCTTAGTTAAGTTGGAACATCAGCTTGGCTTGTTTACTATAAACTGCAGGGAAAAAAAGAACAAATAGTTAAATGTTTGTATTGAACAGCCAAATCCAATTCAACTGAAATAATTCGGAGTGGGGTACAGACGTATTGGCAGCAGACAGCTGAAATGTTTGTTTAATTTAAGCCTGACATTAAGATGTTTTCACTGACCTTGTTCAGAGTCATCCCCTCCTACGCTGAAAGCTTTTATTCCCTCAAGGACAAAACACACATACAGTCTTAAGAGTAAACCATGTGTAGTAAATACTGTACATGCTTGTGGTGAGTGCTAATGTTTATCTGAGTGCTGTGGAGAGATAAACATATGCCTATATAATCCCCAAACTTTTATCTGGACAAGCCACAGTCACACACACATTCAGGCAGACAGAGGCAAACACACCCACACTGACATTTATTCATTGACATTTAAATAAATTTGGCCTCAGGGTCTGTGGGAATATTTGGATCTATAAAGAAAACCCCAAATGGCAGCTGTCATTTACTTACAAAAGTAAAATTGTCAAACAGCTCCGACAATATAAAGATCCATGTTGCTTATATTTCTGCTACGGTCTGCAAAATATAATAAACCATAACAGATGTCCAGTAATTGACATACCATCTGCGTCAGAGGAAATCTTATTTATAGAGAGATGTGCGTGACAGTGGCGTGACAACTTTATGACCGCTCGGAGAAGCACTGCGGTTCATGTCAGTGCTCTGTTTAGAGCAGATAGCAAGACTTTTTAGACTTTCAGATCTGTATTTCCCCTATGGCCTTGTGGTCTGTTAGTGGGATTTCAGAAGTATCAGAGCAGGATGGTGTGTGTGTGTACATGGTTTTATGTTTTAAGCAGAATAGAACAGGTGCGCCTTACCACGCCCTGTTACATTTAAGAATTACAAACTAACACACATGAAAGCCACATTTACAGTAGAAGCAGAAGAGGACTCTGAAATACTCTTGTTACTTAACCTGCCCTCCCCCTCCTCTCTTTTTGTTAACAGCTCTCCTGGTGTGTAAATACCAGCCTGGTGATTAATGATGGGATGTAAGTCCTGTTGTGTCTCTGTCACATCATCTATCATACAGCCCAGAATGACCAATAGCTATGACAAGATGAATGGGCCTGATAAACCAGGTCTGGTGGGCTCTGTTCACCCTTTCGTTATTAGTTACACCTCGAAAGCCGGACAATGATTACTGCACTCACAACAACTCTAGCCAGAATTCAACATGTGACTCCAAACCCCAAACAAATCTGTTTCGATAACCCTTGACTCGTCTTTTTGTCACTGTAATGACCCATGGTTAACTTCTGTCGATTAATACCTGAAAAAGAAATCCTGTTCAGATTCATTTTCACTGTTTTGCTTGGTTAAACACCAAGTGTCGTATTTGGAGGCAGGTGGTTATTTGTTCTGTGCCCAAGTTCAAATGGCACAGCTCTCACCTGTCAAATTGAGCTAAACTAAATAAATGCTCCACTGTGTGATTGAACTGCTGCAGATACGACTGGTGTGAACACGCCCTCAGGGCACTAAAAGGAAGCACGGTGTAATCAGAGAGCCAACACATTACATCTAGAGCTGAATCCATATACCTCACGGCCATACCCTGCCCTTTCTGAAAGGCTAGGCTTTGCTTTTTGCCACAATGGGCTACTTGGCTCTTACCTTCACAGGCCCAGGCTGGTTGTTACTGGGATTCTCCCCCCTCCTGGTCTCCAGTGGCGAGCTGCCCTTTTCACTCGTCAAAAGAGCAGAGTAACACCCTTTCTTTGATTGAAGGCTGGAAAGTCGAAGGTATGATACACACCTTAATATCCACCTCTGCTAGCTAACTGATCCCCTGTATCATCACTTAAAAGTAGTTCCTTTATATTGTTTGCTCCTAATATAGATGATTTACATACTGAAGTGTATTCTGAAAAAAAAATTAAGCAAGATATATCTGAAGTCAAGGCAGTATATGCTTATTTTTTGTTTGATACTACATGCGGCAGTTTTTATCTTTTATCTCCGTTTTCTTATTTTTGAAATCTAACTTTTTCAGCTTTATTGTTTCGAATGCCTTTCTCTCACTCACATAGAAGAGACAGGATTCATGAGCAATGAACCATAAATACCACAAGCCTCATCTTTATTCCTTATAAATCACAAAAAGGTTATCTATGTTGTATAATGCGTGGAATAATTCACAGTTCAGAGGTGCATCACAGTTCATCGTCAGTGCATTGAAAAATGTCTCCAAGCAGCCTGTTGCTTTAGATTAGTATTACCTGGTCCCTGTGCAATCTGTGATAATTGGTAATCGTAACCTCATGTGAACCTGCAACTTCATAAACTGCAAGATAAAAAAAAATCCATTTCAAACAGTGATTATATTTCACCAAACACAGAGGTCATCCAAAATATCAAGGGTGCTGTGAACATTATTAAAAAGAGCTTAGAAAGAAATTTAGGTTCAAATTCAGCATTCACACAAGGTCCCTGTATAATTGTGTCCCCATTGTCAACAAGGCCATAGTCCAGCGATCCAGAGCACCTCTCCTTGGGTTTGCGGTTTCAGCTAAGTCCGCATGATGTTCCCAGGGGTCATCCGCACAGAGCTGGCTGAGCTGGATGAGCTGGCGGATCCTGGCCGCTATGCTTGACCTCCCGGCAGTCTGAAGTAATTGGCAGTCGGAAATCTCACCTCTCATCTACGATAGGATGGGTCTGTGCTCAGCATAAAAATAACATCTCCTCCATTTACACTTCACAACTCCTGCTCTTGGTGTCATTGAAGTTTGCCAATAGAGAGAGAGAGAGAGAGCAAAGGGTTGATACGTGTTCACCATGTCATATTTTTCTCCACTTATGAGAGTCGATTGAGTATTAAAAAGAAAATCATACTGAGGTTATCATGGTTCTCACCCCTGGAGATTCTTGACTATTTTGAACCTATGTGGGAGGTGACCTGAGGTGACCCATCGCTACCAGAGTGTTTGAATAATCAGTCAGTATCATTTTTATATCATATAAATATTTCACCATTTACCACGTCACCAGTATTTGTGTAGACATCATTTAAAAGGAAAAAAGAAAAGCAAAAAAAGGAATCATCACGTGACAGTGTCTTTCCTTTTTTCTTTTATATCAGTCCTGTATTTCTCTCGATATTACCCTTATTAGACCCACATGGGTGTGTGTATTCACATTTATCTGATATAGACCTCTAGTGGACAGGAATACTGTGATATATCTGCCACAAACTCTGTAGAGGGAGGAAATATTTGCTTTCCATTTGCTACCAGCAGTTTTTGTTGGTTTCTCCTCTGACAGCAGTTGTCCCTGAGCCCTGACCAAAAGTTTATTTTGAGCCAAAACACAATCTTTCCCTAACTGAAACCAAGTAATTTCATGCTTAAACCAAACAGTATTTACAGTCTACAGTCTATATGTGACATTCAGATAATTTACATAGCATCAAATCACTATGTCCTGTGTAAATGTATAGTGGAGTAATGGCACCCAGAGCAGAAAATTAAGTCACATTGTGTGTGTTGCAACCCGAGCGCTTCTCTGTGGTTTGTTGTGGTAAGCCAGTTTATCCGCGTGTGCATGTTAGTGCATGTTATCCCACAGGCCCATAATGCAAGAACCGTACTGCATGCAGCTCACATGCCGTGAATTTTATATTGAGCCCCTTTAACAATAATAATAAGCAGTGCATCATATGTGTCAATTAAATGGAAAACCAGTTCTAAATGAGCCCAAAATTAGCATGACGTAACACACTGAAGAAAAAGCTAAGCATTGTCTAAATTTGGCGTATTTGTTTAGTTGTAGATAATTTGATGAGAAAAATAACTACATTGTAAAGCTGGAGCTAATAAGCTCAGCTTAGGGTAAGACAGGAATCAGGTAAACACAGGTGGCCTGACTTTGTCCAAAGGCAAAAAAAAAAAAAAAACGCTCCTACAATTTTCACTAAAGCCCAATAATATTTAATACAATGTGTGTATTTTATTTAAACTCTACAGAAAAAGCAATGTAAACATGACAGGTTTTGGTTTTAAGGGTAGATATGTACTGTAACAACCAGGCTCCCAGGACGTGCGACAGGCTTTGAAGCCAATTTTTTTAGCGGTCAAGAAGGGGAATTGCAACGCGATTGGCCCAAAAATCCTTTTTCCCATAGACGTATATCTTGAAAGGGACGTCTGTAAATTGGTGGAAACATATTTTTCGAGCTTTATAACCTCCTATGAAATAAAGTGAATTTTTAATATCAGAATATGATCCACTCGGTCAGATAACATTTGGAAAGTCTAGAAGAGCCGCACAATTCAATAATTTTATCGGCATTCAAGTCAGCCGAGCACTAAACTGGAGGTAGCAAGCTTGGCCAGTGGCAATCTCTGGTGCGCTTATATGAACCCAATGATGCGGAAGTGTCACCGATTATCTAGATAATTTTATATGTAGCAGTTGAACTTTTTTCATGCACCACTGAGCAACTTTCATACGACTGGATGGGGTCCCACCTCCAACACTCTCTGTACATCCATGATAACAACAGCTAGGCACAGTGACTTCCTGATGTCTTGTCATCACCGTGAGGTTGCTGGGCAACCGGCAGAGAAGCTGTACAGAAGTTCTGTAAGCACCACAAACAAACTTCCACATATCTCCAAACTTTAGCAAAAAAAATGTTCACGTATATCACATAATAATAGAAAAGCTTTGACATTCAGCAGTTACTGTGATGGAAAAGCACTTAATTTTCTTCAGCTTCAACTTTGTACATCACTTATGGCTCAGAGGTTCCTGATCTCTGCCCCGGGGAGTATGAGTGCACACCTACAGTCCATATTATGAAGTCATGCAGCCTGTCAACACTCACCTTTACATATGACTGAACAGCACAGCTCTCCTCGCTATTTATTTATTCAGTTAAGTCATGTCTTTCTCAGAGAGTGACCTTGTTGCTTTCACATCTGTCTCATTTCATGATGATCACACCTTGCATTTGCACACACAAGGACCAGCAAACTATTCACTCTCCTTTTTTTCCAAGCCCCGCCACACACATGCACCTCATTCCCATTGACACATCACAGCTTGCAATATGCATGACCAACCTTGCCATTATCTCAACGCAGAAATAATTTCAGTGTCAGGTGTTTCGGCAGGGAGCAGAGATTATTCACCCTGTCATAGACTGTGGAGCTCAGATGGGTGCTGCGGTGCCTGTGTTAAATTTAGTCCCTGTGTGAAAATGACAGTGCTGATGGGGGAGATCTGACCAGGAAAATTAGGCATGTGACTTATGGTGGTACAGATCAGCTTTTTAAAATGTGATGTGTTATCCCAGTTTTAAGATCGTTACAGCAAAGTCCTATTATCTCTGCTAATGACCTCATCATTCAAAGAGAACAAGCTTTATTCACTACCCTCCAGATTCACAGAACAAAAGGCCAGACTGGGGGGTAGGGGGTGTTTTTTGTTTTTTTACAACGAGCCCACAGGAAATCATCGACCACTCACTGCTACTTCTCGAGTGCTATTGAGTGGGAAGTTGAAGAAGTTCACTGCACAGTTATACAATCTGTTTCTTTTCAGCTTGCCTCAGCTGGAATGATGGAGTAGAAAGATGTTTCGTCAATTGAAATTTAAGAAAATGACCACTTTGGGAAAAACTCCCTCCAGACAAAAATGTCTTGACTGGAAACATCAAACTGGGAAATTAGGATTTATAAATGGCAACCATTGTAAAAGCCTCCATTTGCGTCAACGAATGACATGCTGACTGAATGCAGACAATTCCAGAGATAGTTTGCCAGATGGACGGCACTTTTGGGGCAGTTGGTTTCCCTGAACCAATGGCTCGATCAATCACATGAAAGAGTGGATTCTAACCTTATCTTTGGTATCCAGGGAACTGTAAATTACTAAGAAATATGAAAATAACTCTCCAGACACAGGTTAAAGGCTGATGAAACTCAACAGAGTCAAGTAGACGGCTTGACTTTCACTTGAGCACACCTACAGGCTTGTGATTGACAAGTGCATTAAACCCTCAGCAATCAAACAACAGGCTCCATCAGCTGTTGGCTCAGTGTGACGGCGAACAAAAAGGCTGCAGTATCTGATTAGACTGACTGACACCGCAACACAGGTTAGCTGGCACACCAGGGATAGCCTGTTTACAAAACTCTGGCCACAGCAGTGTAACCCGACTATAGCAACATTGCAGTCAGCCAAAACAATGGTCTGAGACAGCACAGAGGGTATCAATATTTAACCAAGCAGGCGGGCAGACAAAAGGAGCATGTCCTGGTTTATCTCTCCCAAGGGGATCTGGCACTCCAGCAGGCTAACTGCATTACATTAGCATGCAGAAGTGTAATTTACACCATATTCCTTTGATAGCACTGATGGAGAAAAGCGCGCCTGTGCCCAGACGCGCCTTTTCAATTACCAGGGGCAACAGAGTGAACTAAGTGAACTTACTGATGCTCAGGCCAAACTCCCACATGTGCACAATATTGTAATACAACTCTCGTATAGAGGAACTGTGGATTGATACTAACCCTGCTGGCCACCAACATCGTTAGATGTTGATATTTAGTTGAATTTAGTTTGTGACATTTTATGAACAAAATCTAGTGTCAGGATAACATCTAATGCTCGATCTGATGTAGAAACTGACAACAGATGATGTTGATATTTAGTTGGATTTAAGTTGTAAGGTATGGAGAACTAAACCAGAAACATCAAAATCAATGTGACATTTTAATATAGTTTGGCTTTTAAAACATCATTCGCCCAATTTTCATTCCAACCAAAAGTCAACGTCTATCAAACACTGAACACTATAAACAATGTCTTTCCGGTGTCTAGAGCAAGGAAGTGGCTACCAAAAGCTACCACTGACAAGCTTAAAAATTAAATTCAAAAACTCAAAAAGCAAGTCACTCCCCATCGACATGTTTAAATTACTGACTTTACAGCAGAAATAAACATGTTTACAGCCTACAGACCAGTGGTTTTGTGTCTAGCTTATTTCAATATTCCTGACAACTGTATGGGGGTGAATAGTTTTATTTACTATATATATATATATATTATATATATATATATATATATATATATATAAAACTCAGCTGTTAACAGTTTATTAAGGCTGAAAGCGGTATCATCATATTATGTCATATCGTTGGGGTACAACACATGCCCAGTAAATTCTAGTCTATGCTTGCTGAAAGGCTCAATTGCTGGCGCTCTGTCAGTGAACTTTGGGTTTTTTTAATCATTTAACTGAAGTGTTCACTCCACAGTTGACCTTGGGTAAGAATATAGTTTATACAAAAAATAAAGATATGGGCCAGGGCAAAGGCATCCAAAGAGGCTAAAAGAAGTTCACCAAAAGAGCTGGATACCCTACATTTATTTGTAGTGCCATCTGCTGTTACCCTTCAACATCACAGGTCTAATTACAATGCGCGTGTGTGAAACCCCATAGCTCCTATGGGGTCAGACAGCATGTCCCAGCCTCCTTTGAGCAGCCTTGTGCCACCTCAGGACTTCAAAACTGTAGTCTACAAACCACTGGGTGACAGTCTTTGATTAATACTGAATGAATTCACAGCTGGGGATAGGTAAAGTAGAACTGCAATAGTTTTTTTTATTGATTTACGACATTGTGCCTCACAGTAAGACCTTGAAATCAGGAGACAGACAATTTGTAATCTGCACGAATTGCCTCTGTAATATTCTATGATCAATAGCCTCAGGGTGTCTTGTCTAAATGAAATATTTACTTTTGAAATGAAATTTGAAATGCAGAGTAATTCATTATGCAAACATACTGACTGTGGTGTTTTGTATGCCTTGATAAACCCCTTAAAGTGGATCTCTTGTAAATGTCAATGAGGAAGCTTTGCAGAATATGGCCGCTGTCACTGTAGTTTAGTGTTTTCTGTTTGTAGCATAGATGAGCTTAGATCACAGTGCACTGAGTGTGTGACAGTTGTATATTTTATATACTGTATTCATATGTGTATTTTTCTGTAATTGGATTTCCTTTGGTGCCTAAATGAAACAATTATGTATAAATGTATGTGAGGAACATTCAGTGTTCAGATGCAACCTGGCAGATTCAAGTGTGCTGATGGATTTAAAGTCCTGCTTAATTAGATGGAGAGGATTGATGGTCTCCTCTGTTAGTCACCGAGTGGGCAGTCTTAAACAACCTGAGCTGCTCTCTCTCTCTCTTTCTCTCTCTCTCTCTCTCTCTCTCTCTCTCTCTCTCTCTCTCCCTCTCTCTCTCTACCCCCTCTTTCTCTCTCTGACATTTTAATGCAATTCATTTCCATTCCAAATGTTGTGCATTTCTTCCAAAAGCTTTAATTGTGCACTTCAACCTGCCCTCTGTCTTTTAGAGTCAGAAAGAAAATGCCACAGACCACTTGATGCATGTCAGGTTACCATGAAAGAAGCTCTGTGGGTGGATAAACATTTTTCATGTTCAGTTCAGCAAGAAATGGCAGTCGCCTTTGTCCGTATAAAAGAAAGCACTTCCTATATTCTTTATGGATATTCGCCTTGTTTCTCAGTTGCATTTTAGTATATAAGCCAGAAATGTATACATAGCATCTCATTTAAAGAGGCACTTTGCTGATTTTCAACAAACTTTATATCAAAACATTGTGGGTAGTATGTGTAAATGAACTGTGACAAACTTCCCTCCATCTAGCCAGTGCCTTATTATTCCTCCTTGATCCTGGCGAAACTCAGCCGGATGATGCAAATGACACAAAGCATGTTATTCAGCAAAGTTCCGCTCTCTCTAGCTGAAATGGATTGAAATCCAATCAGACAGCAAAACCAGTCAGTGCTGATCAAATATAAATCAAGATTATGTTACTGCGCTGCCTATTTCTTGCCTCAAATGTTTTCAGAAACATGTTTTAACCAACATGTTTTCATCCCAAGTTGCCACATATTGCTGCCTTGTTAGTGGACTTTTGTGTTTACATATTACACTCTAGGTACCCTCCTGCTGCTGGTGTTGACTTTCAAGGATGCCACAACTAACAGGGATGTCAACTAAAACACATAGTAAGATTAGACCACGAAACCACATGGTATTATTTAGGCAACAAAGGCATGGCTGGTTAGGTTTATAAAAAACATCATGGTTTGGCCCTACTTTCATATGGGAAGTGAATGTTTCTGGGTAAAAGTCGGGGTTTGTCTGACCCATCCACCACACCTTTCACCCACCCATCCTATATGGACCCTTCAGCTCCTCATATTTTGTCGTTACTAACTGCATTTCACCCTGACGCCGTCCAGCGGTATATCAAACGGCCACAACAGGTTTCATCCGACCACATTATCGACTGACGCCACCTGTCCACATATAATACAATCGCTGTAAAAGGTGGCTTTCGGCATTAGTGTGAATGACAAAGCGGTAGTATTTGATGTGTTTAGAATGAAAATGGGCTGTTTTAGCTTATCGTTTAACTGAAATACGCGATCATTTGTTACCAGCTGACTGCCATTGTGTCAAACAGATGAGATAACATTACATCACCCACCAGCAGGAGTTTTTTTGTCTTATATGGTGCAGTGCATTCTAGTAGCTGTAGGTTTTCTACCTCTTCAGCAAAACTAAACACCACAGCTCTTTTTCTTTGTTTTCTTGGGTCATGTAGCACCAATTTCAAAAGTATTTGCATCTTTCTAGTCCATAGACAGCATAGACAGATACAGAATGTGAAGAAAAAAAGAGCTGACTGACACTGAGTGCAGAGTACCAGTACTGAGACCGAAGTAACAGAGAATCACATGAAATATAGTGTTTTATTACAGCATGAGTTGGCAGGGAATGAGGCAGAGGTTCAGAGAGAAATAGAGGAGAAGGAGTCAGACGGATGACACAGACGCACACAGACAGAGACGATAAATCAATAAGACAAACTGTGACCAAAAACCTATAGAACCATGCTCTGTGTGTTCCACCTCATTCTGAATGCAGACATGGATTCAGGCCGTCCGTGTTTATATGCAGAGGCCGTATGCATGGAGGAGCAGGGAGGAAAGAGATTCCATTTGAGCAGAAGCAATCTCAGATAGATGTAAACAGGGCAAGTGGGGCCACAGAGATATACCTGCTTGAGCTGATTGAGGCGGGAACACACTGAGGCACGTGGGCGTCCAACATAACCAGGGCCTTAATAGTCTGGACATGCTTTATGCAATAGAATATCGTGATTGACACCCCTGCAGCCATAACATCAGGGCCACAATATTTAATTAAATACCAAATGGCCAAATATACAATCCCCACATGAGCCAGGCCCCCAAAGGAATTAGTCATATTATTGGTTGGAAGGATAGAAAAATGGCTTATAGACTTTATTGATAGAGGAAAGATGAAACCAGAAGCTTTCTAGTTCCACAGACTTGAAATGCACCATAAAATGGGTTTCAAGGATTAGATCAGAATATGTTCTGATCAAATCAATCATTCAGAGGTGATGCTGAGGACAGGCAGGTTAGGCTGTCAAAGACACATGGTAGCTTGAAAACATAAAGCATGCTGTTCTACCAATAATAATAATACATTTGCTGTAAAGTCTTACTCGGCTGTGGCTTCAGTTCATCTACCTTTGGGCTGTTTTGACCAAAAATAGCATTGTGTTAAAAAAGAAGGCAAGGGTGGTGTTGGCGTGTTGCTGCAGACACCAGTAAGAAAATGAAATATTATCCTGGAGGTCCAGCTTGAATCGTACAAGCTTATCAGATGCTATAACAATATACAACAGTTTGTAATATGAGAGAAGATTTTACAATTCCGTAAAGTAGCTACTGTTCTGATATTGTGTTCCTGTTAACAGATTTATTGTTTGGAGGGGGTGCTATTTGATTTCTTTTTGTTGTGCATGGACGAGTCGATTTTTGAGTTGACATTTAAACTTTGTTAGTATTTTTTTGTCCCACACTGCAGGACACACATAAGAGGAAACGTGGAACATGAAAACCATAGGTACTACAAGTTCATCACAGAAATCCACATCCCCCTAAAAACACCCACAGAAATCAAATAATGATTCCTCTTCATTCACCTCTTTTATTGCAATTCTGTATTTCTAAGTTTACTATGAGAAAAGTCCTACACAAATCAAAAGTCATTGCAGAGGTGATTATTCCATGGGGGAATTTTTCTTTGTTTTTTATTAGCAAAAAAACACAAACACTAAGGAGCTCAAATCATCTTAACCATCTTTATTCAACACTCAGCTAGGCAATTTAGTATAAAATCCTGCGTCCTCTTTGTTTGAGACCAAGACAACAGCTTCAGAGAGTAGACCAAGACCAATCTCAATTACTCAACGCTCAATACTTTGCTGTGACTGGTCCACTGTTTCTCAGAGCTCGAGTAAAACAGCTGTCAATGGCCACATTACCAGACCTGTTTGAATCACTGAATAAAATGTAATGTTTGTGGTGATTCAGAAATTTGGACCACTCTAGATCACATAAACAATCTATCAGAGATGTTAGAGGATGCTTGTATTTGAGTTTGACACTTAAATTTGACTTGCAAATGCTGTGCTTTGTCAGATGATGTTGCATTGCATTTTGGCAAAAGTTGAGCCACGTTGAGCCAAAAATAAAAGTTGCACTTGGCTCAGCTCGATTCTTTACCTCTCGCTGTGCCAAGGCAGTGTCCTCAGTGAAATAAATAAGGATTATTTTGACACAGAACTGTTGTGAGTCTGAACACAGCTTTAAATGGTGTGTGCTATGTGGCAAACCAGCCATCTGATGAGTGGAAGTCAAACTGCATTACCATGTAAAGGGGAGTACCATTTGGGAACCCGCACAGGAGAACTGCACTTATGCCTGCACTTCTGTCACACTTCTGTCTGGTGTCTTTGGTTGTGCAAAGTTTTTTTAAGACAGCTCCAACACAGGGACCAAGACTCCCACATGGATTGTGACTCAGTGACAATAAAAAAGACATTCAAACTCTTGTCTTATTTCAACATTGGAGACATCCAGAGATAGGGCCTATCTTCACACCCGCACTCTCAGCATCTGTCATCTTTTAGCCCAGAGCCCCAAGCTTTTTGGAAGAGAGGGTACAATGTCTGCATTAACACACTCGAACATACACACATTGACCCCTAACTGCACTTTCTGGCTTAAATACTAAAACCTAGTCACAAGTGGCTTTTAAAAACATATTCAGTAGGTTAGGGAAAAACACACAGTGTTATAATGTTGCTCAACAAAAATGATAAAAGTCCGCCTCTTCAACCCTGCAGCCATGTTTGTCGTTTCTCCAATATCAGAGGGTCTTAGTGGTTGGGGTTTTATCTTTTCAAGCAATTATAAAACAGAAAATTTCCAGTTTTAAAACCAGTAAACATGTTGGTAATTGAAAAAAATGTTGCTTATTCTTTGTGCTTAGTCCTTTAAACAAAAGCAGAAAAATCTTACAGCTGCCTATACTCCAGTACAACAACAATAACAGCAGCTAATGCCTCCAAAATGATTATATTGTTATTGTTTAGAGGCTTAGTGACACAGTCTCAGCCACAACTAAATGGCACACAGGTTTGATGAAGGTATGTTTTTTCAGGACTGCTGGATTGCATTGGATTGGATTGCACTGCATAGTACAAATTTTCCTTTTATATGTAACCATTGTACATCCTGCATTGTATATCTTTAAAATTCATAGTGAAATCTGTTACAACAACTGATACGATACTGATATATGTATTATAATCACACTGACAAATGTTGTTTAATACTGATTACATTCCCAATCAGTAGGCATAAAATTTTATAGTGCGAGTTATGGGTCTAATTTTGCAAAACCAATCATGGATAAATGTGAAATGCAGACTAGAGTAGAGTGATTTGTTTTGGTCCATCTGTTTATACACATGCACATAGCATATGCAAAGCCACAGTGGGTGGATCTAAAGTTGGCCCACTGGTAACACAGACCCTCCTCCTTAAACCATTTCTGACACAAAAACTGCAACTTGAAATGAATAACACTCCATTGATACTTATTCACTCTTCCCTCGATTATGTGATAAATAATTAAACAGTTAATGCATCTTCCTTCATGTTTACCACTCCTTTTCTTAGTGGCAGAATTTTTTTCTAAATGATAAACACTTTATCTGCCTACAACTGTCCTCTATGTCACTTAACCACAGACATGCTACGTTAGTATGTTTCATATCTATCATATCTGTGTTTCTGCAGCGATGTGGTTGTGATAATATGTATATGTCTGACGTGATGACATGATATCTGGGCAAGACAGCCGTCAAGCTGCAGAACACTGTTCAAGACCAGGAAACAACGAAATAGGTTGTTTTTTTTCGAGTGCCGTCAGTGGTATTCCCAGCTGTAATTATGCCACCAAAAGCACGTGTTTTAAGCTAAAACACACCACAGTGTTGTTTAAACAAAAATGTGAAGTTATAATGTAAAAATGTCATGTATGTGTAGTTTGCAGAAACAAAAAATGCTAACATTTATTCTGGTGATTGGGTTGTTTAGCCAGTGTGCAGTAATCACACACTCCACATAGGACCAGCTTGCTGCTTGTAATGAAGCTCAAGGTTCAGCCAGAATGCTCCTGCACCATTCCCCCTAAGCTGCTAATTCAGCCCTAATACAGACTGCCAGCGGCACTTTTCCATCACTGTGGAGGACATAACGCAGAGTGTTTGTACAGCAGTTAAAGAGAAAGGTCACAAAGAGGAGGGATTTTCCATCACTTGTTGAAGCACTAGACACTTGCCCCAATGAGCGCTTGCCAAGATGAATGGTCACCTAAGGCTTCTGTCACACCACCTGTGACAAGCTGTGTTGTGGACTTCAGCTGACTGTCGTATATAAACTTTCATTAGGGTGTCAGCACAGTGACACAGAGACTTAACACTTTCCCTACTTTGTTGACATCCGACCAATTCAGTGGACTAATAAAGAAATAATGTTTGTATGCTGTAATCATAAAAGGAAAGCTATTTTCATTCTTTACCTCTGTATTGCCCATTATTGTTTATTGGGAATATTTTTTAATGGAGACTTAATGGGTGCAATCAGATTTTATGACGCCATTTCTGCGACCCTGAAAGGATAAGAAGGTATAAACATGGAAGGATAGATGTTTCTGCATCTGCCAGTTGTGCGAGTATACATGTGTGTGTGTGTGTGTGTGTGTGTGTGTGTGTGTCTGTGTGTGTGTCTTTAGTCTGTTTGTGTGTGATTGTGTGTGACAGGCTAAACAGGCTCTTGTGTCTGTAGGTTCATTGATTTTGTTTTAACTGCTTGTCATTTGGTTCTTGGCCATCTTTAATTATGATTTAATGATGTTTTGTAGGTTCTTCTAGCTCTCTCTCTTTCTGTGTGTGTGTGTGTGTGTGTGTGTGTGTGTGTGTGTGTGTGTGTGCGCGCGCGTGCGTGTGTAGTTATTTGGGTGTGCCAGGCTAATACTGCCATGTCCACTGTCTTTACAGTATACTGTTGTTTTAGATCATTCTGACTTTAAGGTCAATACGAATATCTGCATTTAAGAATTTAAAAAAATATGACAATAGTTTGGTCTTTTGGATCTCTTAAAGGTCCAGTGTGTAAGATTAAGAGGGATTTAGCTGCACCTAGTGGTCAATATTACAGATTTCAATCAGCTTAAACTTGTGGTTAGAATTCCATCAGTGTTAATTGTTCAGGAGATTTTGTACCCTGAACAGATTAATCAGAGGTCTCTTTTTTCCAGACAAATTGACTCAGGGATTATAGCTTGAAAGAACAATAAACAAAGCAGTTTCACTAAAAAAAAAAAAAAAAGTTTTTCTAATGCTTTAGTGGCAGAGAGGCTTGTAACTTTGGTGGCTGATGCAAAGATGTGAATGGCCCTATCTATAGCCGGTGTTTTTTTTGTCTGTTCTGGCCTTGCCCCACAATAAATATAAAAAAGAGGACCCGCTTCCTATGGACACCTCATTCTAAGGCTAAAACACAAATATTCTTATTTTCAGGTGATTATACAGTAACAAAAACATACTTATTATATTATGTTCTATTTATGCCAATATGTCCCAAATTATCCCAATATATCCCCCCGAAATTCCAAACACTGAACCTTTTAAATGATCCCTAAATTTTGTCATCAAAGAATTGTCATTAAAGATGTGTGCAGATGTGTGCATTTTACATTTAGGGTGAAAATATTCTTGCAGATGCTCTCTGGCCACTGTTTCTAAGCTACATCAAAATGGTTTTGGCTTTTCTGTATTGCAATTTCTTGTCATTATTGTTCAACGCATTTATCATAAGCAAGAATTGTCTTATTGGCTTTACTAATAATGACCCTACTTTGGCTGAAATAGCATGCAGATGCTACTGTGATACAAGTATGCATTACTTTCATTACTGATCAATCAATTGTTTATTTTTTACTACTTATGCAGTTCCTCCAATGTCCACTTCAGGTATTATTTGTTTACTATAACTCACCCGTTTACATGTTTTTAAGTCAAGTCAGCTCAATTTGATTTATAAAGGCCATTATCACAAATAACAATTAGCCTGCTTTACAGCATATGACATCCCTCTGTCCTTAGACCCTCTTGCATCGAATAAGGAAAACCTCCCCCCAAAAAACCCCTATAACGGTGAAAAAAACCTAGAAGAAACCTCAGAAAGAGCGACTGAGGAGGGATTCCTCTTCCAGGATGGACAGATGTGCGATAGATGTCGGAGGATTTTCAATTAAATTCTGGATTTTACAGGGAGCCAATGCAAAGAAGCTAAAACAGGAGAAATATGATCTCTTTTCTTGGTTCCCGTTAATACATGTGCCACAGCGTTCTGGACCAGTTGGAGAGTCTTTAGAGACTTGTTGGGGCAACCTGATAATAGGGAGGTACAGTAATCCAGCCTAGAATTAAGGCGAAAAGTTACTGTTATTTAAGGGCGGGGCAGCTTCAGTCAAGAATGGCTGAAATGCCAAACTCAAGGCTTCAAAACAGGAGTCCACAAACCACTGGGTCTTGTTTTGGGTGCTGTATCCATTTTTTTTATTAGTGTATGATTTAACATATTCAATGTTAAAATAGAACTGAAAAACACGTCATTAAAATTGCCCCGCAGCTCAATTTGATGATTTAAAATGTCTTGCTTTTCACAACTAATGGTAAAAAAAAAAACAAAAAAAACAAAGGCTATTCAAGTACCAATACTATGAGCCAAAGATGATTAATTTCTGTTAATTAACTGACTACTTATTTAAGCACAAGTTTTGAACAGGCTCATTTTCTGCAAACCCACTCAACATATGACTTCTGATTGCACTAGTGACTGTCACAACAACATGGCATTTGATAAACTGTTGTGATAACTCACTCACAGGCCTGAGGCACAAGTACGCACTGTGATTGTCCTGATTTGTGTAATTTCATTCTCAATTTATCTGATTCAGCTGTAGCAGAATGTATGCTTAAAGCCGGCAGCATATATCATTATTCAGAACATTACTTTCTGATGGCAGCCTAAAAAGTTGCTTTTGCCTCTAACTGCTGCCATAAATCAGTGAAAAGCTTTTACGTTTCATTATGGGATGGGGGCATTATCTGTCTTTTCACAGAGTTCAGGTTTGTTGTCTGCGGTCTCTGCACACTTAAAAAATGGAAATATTTAGATGTAGAAGCCCTTTTAATAAAACTGGTACTGTTTAAAGTGCTTTCTCTCTTTGGAAGATGTTAAGTAAGGCTAATGAAAGTATTGAACTTTTAAATCATTCCTTCAGGTTTGGTCAATAATTTTTCTCCAGTTTAAACAATTATTGCATTTTTGTACTGGGTTCATTTAAGTTCATCCTGCCTACAAGCAAACAAGCAGCTACAGTCACTGAGAACAGAGGACCAATAATATTACTCTCTGTACAGTAATAGATCACTGTGCTAATGCTTCAAACCACTGTAACAGACATCCCACTGTGGTCACATCTCATCTAAATCAGGTCTTTAGGGTTTAGCTTCACTCACTAATTGCTTCCTTTCGCCCAAATACAAAATCAGGCCTGTGAAACAGCAAAAAATAAATGTTTAGTTCATTATATGAGCTTGAACTTTGCTGGAGTTTTTAATGGTACCCTCTGACTCTCTGCCAGGGTTTTCATTTTTCTTTGATTCTTATCTCCCCAGGTACAAAACAGTGCAATCCAGTTCTTCCAACAAGAGTTTGCTGTAAACGTGCCTCTTTTCTCTGATATCAAAGGCAGCAGAACACGCCATCAATCATTTGCTTAAACCCTTAATCATCCAAGCCCACGAGTCCATTAAGGCTAAAATTACTACTCAACATCCCTGATATTGTAGATCTAACAAGCCCTACAGCATGCTTTAGTTCTACTATATATTTAAGTCAAATGAAGCAAACAATCACTACAGGGCTTTAATTTCATATATAACTATCAGATTTTGGGCGGGGGAAGCTATTATAAATCTCATTAATCACTTTTGTGGCTAATGCTTTTGTTTTTCTTTTTTTTTTTCTTTTTTTTAATTAGCTCTCTGAGCACAAATTAAACTATTCTGGTGGAAAGATTCAGTCAATTAACTCCAATTGCAAGAGCGAAAACAATGACCTTTAATCATTACACAGTGTAACTATTCGAGGGTCCTGGGGTTATGTTTGTTATACTGATAGGACGTCTAGTTTAGTGAAAAAGGTTATAGCTTATGTTTGGGTGGTTTGATAAAAGTCCTGCCATTTTATCAGCTTAGGTTTGTTGAAAAAATATTGGCAGCCACATAACAGCAAATTTGAAATATTGGAGCAAGTAACAGTCAAAACATCTTCAGCAGATGCACCAGTGCAGCTTGAGCATTCTGCATAACATAAGGAATCAAAACATTAATTTTTCATGATTTTTACACATGGCTGCACTTCTCTTCGGTTTCGCTGTTGTGCTGAGATAACACACCTTCCCATAAATCAGCCAACAGCGTTTACAAAATGAGCTTTAAGAAGATAATTTAGTTTTTGAAAAAATGTCTCCCAGCCTTTCCACAATTTTTACCCCAAATTCATAAACAGGCTGGTCTTATTTTGTGCAATATTTTGAACATGCATTGACTCAAATACCACACAGAGTGGTAACTTCAAGCAACACATGCAACTATTCTCGGTCCAACTTTTATGAATTAGTAGTAGTAGTAGTAGTAAGTAGTAGTGGTGGTGGTGGTGGTGGTGGTGCTCCTTTAAAGGAAGAGTTCACTCCAAAATAAAAATAAAAATACTTCCTCTTACCTCTAGCGCTATTCAATTACAACTGTTTTGGTATGAATTGTCGATTGTTGTAGATATCGGCCATAACTTCATTCGGTGCATTTTAGGGGTGGGCAAAATATTAAATATACACAAAGTGGGGCGCTTGGTGGCTCAGTGGCTAGAGTGGCGCCCCATATACAGAGGTTGTATCCTCTCTGCAGCTGCTGTGGTTCGATTACGGCCTCAGCCCTTTGCTACGTGTCGCTCCCTCTCTCTCTCCCCCTTTCACGCTCAAACTGTCCTGTTCATTAAAGGCAATAAAAGCAAAAAAAAAAAAAAAGCCCTCAGTGTACACATTTTTACATTTAAAGGTGCGGCGTTAATAGTTTAACTGTCTGCTAACTGCTAACATCTAAACAGTTATACCGGTAGTGGTCCATTCTATTAGATATTTGTACACGACAGAATGACCTACTCAACATTTATAAAGTTAGTTGGCCATTCTGATATATATTTGTGCGTGACAGAATGATCTACTCTACATTTAATGTAACATTTACAGGTAGTAGTCCACTGTGACATACAGTATATTTGTACCTGACAAAATGACGAACTCCACGTTTAAGTGTATTTATACACGTAGAAGTCAATTCTGACAGATATTTGTACCTGAATGACATACTCAACATCTATAAAGGTAGTTGTCCATTCTGGTAGATATTTGTACCTGACAGAATGATCTACACCACATTTAACAAAACATATATACATGTACTAGCCCATTCAGGTTGATATTTGTACCTGATAGAATAACCTACTCTACATTTAACCACATTTATACAGGTAGTAATCCATTCTGCTAGAATTTTTTTACCTGAGAGAATGACCTACTCTATATTTATACAGGTAGTACAGTAGCATTTGTATTTGTCAGAATGATTTACTTCATATGTATACAGATAGTAGTCCATTGTAATAGATATTTATACCTGAGAGAATGACTTACTCAACATTTGACTACATATTTATAAGAAGCAGTCCATTCTGATGAACATTTGTGCCTTACCGAATGACCTTCTCCACATCTAACTAAACATGTAAAGGTAGTGGTCCATTTCAATAAATATTTATACCTGACAGAATAACCTACTCGACATATTACTACATTTATACAGGTGGTAATCCATTCTGATAGATACTTGTACCTGACAGAATGACCTACTCCCAGTTTAATTAAACATGTAACATGTAATCTACATTTAGGAAGATATTTTAGTTTCTAAAAATATCTTCCCAACCTTGCTTTATTGACCCATATACATCATACTTATTTTAGTCTTAGTATTTTGCAGAATTTTGATCATATGCTGACTTAAAATACCACACAGAGTGGTAACTATAAGCAACATATCCTGGACTGTTCCCTGCTCAACTCTTATGAATGAGTAATAATGCTCCTTTAAATGGAGGTGAAAGAGTCAGACACTGAGCGCTATTATCAGAGACACCAGTTTCTTTCAGTGGCCAACTAAAACCAGCACAAAAGAGTGACAGGGTGCCGAGAGAAGATAAGGTGCATTCTCACCATCTCTCCAATTTACAGGCCTTGAGAATCAAGGGGAGGCTGTGGCCCTTATATTAAAGGTTTAAAAATGGAGTGGCATTTTTATTTCTTTTCCCTGGACCTTGTTTTATCTGCTCTGATCCCAACGGTGCAATTGCTGTCAAGTACAAAAGTGTCTGTGCCCTCACTCCACTGGCTTGCTTTCGTCAGGTTATGCGTGTGTGCATGCCTCTATGCATCTTTACACTCTGGTCTGTGTGTGTGTGTGTGTGTGTATGTGTGTGTGTGTGTGTGTTGTTTTAGGCTGGAATAGCCCTTCTTCTGATTTGATAGGACAGTCATTACTGTAAGAATACAGGGTCAACTGGGAGACTCTCCTCAGCGGAGGCACTGAAGTGTTAAGAAGGACAATGAGGACATTGCTTTGAAACCACTAATACCTTAAGGGAAAAGAAAGTTAGAGATTGTGAGAGAGAGCGGGTGTGATAAATACGCCTGGTGGTTAAGCTAAAGACACGCTGTCTTCAGGGTTAATATGAGAGACCATGCCTCTGGTGATAGGTGACATTTTATTGATCTGCAGCCAAGTTGAAGCCAAGCAGGACATGAGTGAGGTAGCATTACGTGCTTGGACACTTAAATTGTGACAGTGATAGACTTTTGCCCTCTGGGTCTTCATATCCTCCTCAATGTGTCTGTCTGTCTCTATCTCCATCACTGTCTTACTCCTTTACTGTGTTTTAAACAAATGTCTCAGAATCTAAAGAAAGTTTAAGAAACGCAGGAGACAAACGTGAGCTGGGGAACCATTGTGTGCTTTAATGGGGACCTTGGATACGCTGCATTCCTCCTGCACCCAAGGGTCCGCCACGTTCAGTCAGTACAGCAGCTTTGTCTCATATGCACACACACACAGGTTCACACAAACACAAAGACAGAAATAAAAAGAAAGGTGTCCTCTTCTCCCTTAGATGCAGAGACCTTGAGACAGCTGCTCTGAATGGCAGAAAAACAATGAAGCACTTTTCATCCTCCAGTGAAGAGGCGTTGCCAGGCAGCAGGAGCATGACGTTGTTACCCGCCAGTAGTACTGTAGCTGGGAGGGGCATTATGGATGGAAAATGTGTGTGTGTGTGTGTGTGTGTGTGTGTGTGTGTGTGTGTGTGTGTGTGTGTGTGCGAGATATAAAATGTACAGTACTCTTTGGGTTTTTGTTCGAGGACTGCAGGAACTAATGCATGTGTGAATTTCTAATTCTAGTTTCTAATGTTGAGGCTAAGATTGAGGATCTCTCTGCAAATCTGCCCCAGAGTCTGGCATCATTGCTTTTAATGAGCACTTCAATCCCCTCTGCATTCAATTTCTAGAAATGGATATCGATTTCAGGGTGGAGACCGTAGAGGGAGAGTAGTGGAGAGACATAGCAAGTAGAATACTACTCTTATTTAAGGACATATTTAATTTTTTTGGGTTGGTATTATTCTTAAATGTAGGTCTAGGTATGGAGCAGTCATTTTTTTTGTGCTGAATGAAATACTGCATGTCCATAGCAAAAAGAGTAGCTCCTGTTGGGGACACTGAGGTAGAAATACATGCCATGGCATGAGCAGTGATTGACATGATTAACAACTGCATTAGAGACTCCTCAGCTCTGATTGGTTGTTTTCATTTGTGTGTGATAAGGGCATTAGAAGTGCAACAAGGCAATAGAGATGGCAGAAGAGTATCTTGTATTTTCACAGATTTTCTCTTTTAGTTCTGTGTGAATAAAGCAACAGTTTCACTAAATGTTTTATATATATATATATATATATATATAGGTGATAAGTTTCTAACTACAGCTTTAATCAGCAAGTTCTTGATTTATCACCTGATTTCTTTTCAGTTTGATAAAAAAAAAAAGTTTTTCTCACACTGCTTATGTCCATGTGTACTTAAACAATACTAAGTCTACACCATGACAGCAGCTCTGTGAAGCCACCAGCATAACTTTGAGCACTATAATTAGTTTGTCATATTCACCACAAACTGCAGTGGTGACTGGTGGGAGTGTTGTTAGTTTTGCAGGTATTTGGTCATAAATTAAAGTACTGGACAAATTTTGAACTGATGATGGTGCTAAAGTAAAATTTAAGCGATCACCAGATTTTTTACATTCCATCCTGAGGGGGGCATGGATATTTGAAATAAATTTCATGGCAATTTATCAAATAGTTGGAAATACATTTCTCTCAAAACCACAAATGTCAACCTCACAGTGGCGCTAGGGGTCATCAGCATCAGTACGATTCATCCTTGAGAGACAATGAATGTTTATATTCAATTGAATTGAAATCCATCAGTAGTTGCAGTGATATTTCAGACAAAAGTGGTGGAGCGGTAGACTAACTATGTGTCTTAAACATCCTGAGAGCATGCCACAAACATGGTTAAAAACTATTTCTGTTGTATTGGTGTTGTGTTATCTCTAGTATTGAAAATGTTCAAGTAGTATCCAGCCCTTCTTAAATATATTGCAAGATACATATGGCCTCACAAGTTTCCCATCTCTTTATCAGTAATCCAATCTTTTTTCAGGTATTCGGTATTGATCAGTGCAGTTCATAACTATATTGGGACTGTCAATTACTCAATAAGTGCCTGTGACTCACCTCAGAGTAGAGCATCAGCCTTAGTCACTCTTCTGTAATCCTCTAACCCCTCCTTGGCTTCTTTTATCTGTTGTGTATTTCTAATATATGCAGTTTTTTAGAGTCTTAAATCACTAAATCCATATAGCTGCTATTGGCCCGTGCAGCAAAACCAATTCAGCGGATTTGGAGTTGTTGCCTTTTTAGTTCGAGTTCACTGTGGAAGCAAAGACTCACAATGACACTGCATCGGAGTAATAAGGAGATGCTAAGTGAGAAGCGAGAGAGACCCAGACAGACAGACATCATAAATAATTGAAGAAAGGAAAGGATTATGATAATATGTGCTAATTTTGTGTTAATTCTCATTCTGAAGAGTTCTCCAGTGACACAGTATCAACTCGCAGCTGATTTGTGCAGCTATATCTCCCTCGGTCATATCTCCCCACCTCTCTCCCACCTTGTCTGACTTTTTCCAAAAATCTTCTCTCTCCCCTCCTTCATCTGCGTCTATGCTCCCCTGTCTGTCACTACCTCTGGTGCTGCAGAGCCTCGTGATAAATGCAAACTCAATAAGGTAGAGGAATTGAATTATGATGCTAACACCATTGTGTTGATATAAATGTATATTAGGTTGATCGACCTCACCCCCAGAATCTATATTTTCCTTGAAATGTTGTTATGATGCAATTAAGGAAAAAAATTGAAGTCAAGCAGAGTAAACACTGCAGTCTGATGATATCAGTGTGATTATTCTCGCAATCAAAGTCTGCACAGTAGCAGTAACATCAGAGGAATACTAATTTTATTGACATTAAAGCTGCACATATTTTTATATGCCTTTTTATCCCACTTTTTTTTTTTTGGTTTCCATGCAGATCTATAGAGGAACAGCATAACCACATATCATTACATACAGCATGATTAGTGAACAGTGTTGCTGGCCCTGCCCCTCTCACTTGACAGAAATAACCGCTACTCCGCTGGAGACAAAAGCATATCCAGTACTATGCAAATGCTGCTGATTAACATCATTTGTTTCCAGTGTGTTGTTTTATTCAGGTGCTACGTTTTAACCTCACAAAACACAGGTGTCATCTTTTCACAGTATGACTGAAAGAGTAAAGCAGTGTTTTAAAACAAATAGATTTTACATCAAAGGTGTAGTATGCAGGAATTGCCAGCTACTTTTTTTAACAGTATTGTATGCAGAAGTGAGAGCCAACCCCAGATTTGTCCATTTGCAGAGCTTTTTTGTAGCTGTGTCTAGCTTCCTCTTTGATTCATGCTGCTTACGGTTAATGTCCTGACCGCATCTGTGTACAGTGCTTATGTCCCAAACACAGCAAAATAAGAGAAACTACAGGCAGAGTACAGTCTCTGCAAATAAATACACCGTCACACACTTCTAGTGGGTCATAAGTGATAATTGAGAGAGATTACTTTTGTATGTGAGTCTGCACATAGTTTTTTAAGGTCAGTCTGCTGAACACCTTCACATTTTGAATAAATCGAATGACATTTTTGAAGATAATAATTTGAAATAGTATACAAGCACCACCACCACAAGTGGAAAATGTTCAGTATCACAAGAGGAAAAGTTTCCTGTCATCAGAGAGTATAGATGCATATATCTGAAGTAATCTGCTGTGTCATTAAGCCCCAAAACTGGCTTAATAACATTAAACCAGCCGTAAACACAGAATGTTTATGGCTGGTTTAATGTGAAGTGCAACAGTTTGTCAGGCTTTATGATCAGTGCCTTGCTGATCAATACATTTTTAAGTGCTTGTTGGGCTATTTAAGTTTCAGTGTGTAGTTTGGGGAGGGCTATTGGCAGCATATGATCGAAGTGATAGACTGATGGTTTAGGATGGAAAAAAACTTCACGTTTTAACCAGAGAAAATAATGTACATTTGTAGGTGTGTGCAGAACCTATTTTTGTGATCCCCGGCAGCTGATTAATCATTTTCCATATTAAATCCTTTATTCATATGAGTGAAGCTTTGCCTTTTACTATTGCAGCCATTGAATATGATTTTTCGCATATGATTTATTGCATCATATTTATGAAATCTGATGTGACACCGCATGTCTACTGTCATATCTGTTTTTTTGCCGGCAAATGGCAGGAAATGATATGTGCCACTGGTATCCATGTTTTGATATTTGCTGCCGAGCCTTCGTCTGGGACAACGTTATTCAGTATGTCACGTTACTGTAGCTCAAGCCAATAGCTGTGGCTTTTCATAAAGGCATGTCACAGAAATAAGTGGATGTACGCTTTAAAATAAAATAGAATAGAATAGAATAGAATAGAGTAGAATTGAATTGAATTGAATTGAATTGAACTGAATAAAATACAATTGAACAGAATAGAAGAGAATCTTTATTCTTAATTTTGCTTCGAAAAGGCGATCTAAAAATATTTTTTATTGTAATCTATCAGGTATAAAATGTCCATTAATTGGCCTTTATAACATGTGTTTTCTTGCCTGTGGTTTTACATGTCTGTCACTGTTTTCAACTAGAATCTATAATTTGATGAGACTACTTGCGTGGAACTTAACCATACAAAATAGCGATCCATAACAATGAGCTAAAACACCCATTTCACTCGATTTAATAGGTGTTATGACTGTTGCTGAAACCCATATTTCAGCATTGTTAATATGGGGTAGAGTGGAGTGGTCCTGCTACACAGACAATGTTCTAAACAGGACTGCACAATTTGAAAAATATTTTTAATATTATCAAAACAGCAATATGGCCAAGTGCAATATGCAAGTCACAGCAGCTGCGATTTTTTCATATAGGTAGTGTGTCACAACATACCATCATAAATGAAGCATTGTGTTGCTACAGAGAGGCCCAGGCTTACACATTATATTTCAGATGTAAGGGAACATGCTTGTTTAGTTCAGACCCCTGCCATTTCATATTTTTTTCAGTGAAAATGAAATGCAAAATTACCACTCCCACGAAAATTGCGACTCATATTGCGATCACAATATCTGTGTAAATAAACACATTATGATTTGTTTACATATCAAGCAGCCTTAGCTCTGAATGAAATTATCAGTGCAGAAAAAAAATCCCATAGGCATTGGTGGCAGTTTTGTTAGGTTTCACTTTTGTTAGCTTTAGGCGCAAAAACTATATGGTTAGGTTTAGAAAAATACATCATGGTTTGGCTTTAAATAAGTATATTACATGGCGTATGTCATTTGATATATGCGTCCCATGACATACTCCATATGATACACATATCATACTTTAAAAAAAGTCAATAAATAATGTTGGTTAATATGCTGAATATACTAGTCTGTGTAGCAGGACCCTCCCATCCCATATCATCATGTGATAAAATTTGGACCAGGTGGATAAAAACAGAAGTTGTAAAGAGCTGTAGACTGGAGTGTTGATTCTCAGTGAGCTGACAATACAAATAGCCATTTCACACGTGTTTTTTAATTAATTTTTCATTGGATTCGCTGTTATCAGCAAAAACATTGATGAGTATTAATACTATATATTGTAACATAAGCACCAGGACTGGATGCTTCATATTTTATTCCCCCAATTTTTAAATGATACCTGTCAGGATATGTTAACCTCACTTATCCTGAGCCGTGTTAGAGTTCAACAGTTGTTATGTTAATGTGACATTACAAAAAGCACTAAAAGCTGCGAAACACTGAAGCTCACAAATAAACTTCAACCACCTACACTTTTATCATTAGACCCTCTTCATGAAATTCCATTGATCTTGGTTTAAGTTAAACCTTTGATATAAATTCTTCTGATATGCAAATATGGATGTGTCATACAGTGGCAAGGCAGTTCATATTTTGTGCACAATATAGATGGTGTTCATACTGTATGCTGATCTATGTATGTATATTTTTTCTTTAACTGAGACTGAGCCAAGAGTAATTTAGGGATTTATTAACATTCTTTATTAGGAAGATTAAACAAAGCTCTCTTAATTTTGGAAATGGATCATGACAATCACACAACGGAATCTTTTTTCAAAGGCAAAAAATGAATCAAAACCAAAGGCAAAATTGACTTTGAAATGAAATTGTTTTTAAAGTAGCTCTTAAGCATTTGCTCATCCCTTTGGACAACAGGAGAACAGAATTGGGAGCCAGATCTGATATCATTTTGAAAAAACATTTATTCAGGCTCATGAAAGAAATGGATCACAGCTGCACAGATGTCTTCAGGAATGTATTGCAAACCATTCACAGCTAAAGCTCAGCCATATGCAAGTAATCTTGCATAAACATTTCATTTCCATTCCAAAGTAGCAAAAAGCACATAATATCTTCTGCTAAAGTGGCATACAGCGAGGGTTCTGTTTTTGGTGAATAACATTTCTTGCTCTCATACACCTTTGGACGTTTGAAACATTTTCAGAATATGATGTGATTACAAGCAGGAGTCATCAGGGTGTGACAAACTGAGCTGTGTTTCACTGTGGGATTGCATTTTTAGAAGTATTTTAGGTTAAAGAGAAGAACACGCACGCACGCACACACACACACACACACACACACAAAATATTGCATCACTACACCTTGTCCCCAGGAATGTTCACACAGCGCAGTAATGGCAGCTCATAAAAAAGCGGAACTGGCTCGCCAGCAGTACAAGGTGTCACTCAAAGTGTGATAAGTACAGTTTGTTCACAGTGTAACTGCCAGTTTCTGTTAAAGATGGATCACAAAATACTTTTTTTTATTTGTTTAATTTCAAGGAGTTAAAGGGCTGGGCTTGTGATTGATGTGAACAAACACTGTGCTTTGCCGAACGCCATTATTAAAAGAAACTCTTCTGAAGCTTTCATAAGGGTAATTGCAAGTTTGCGGCACACTTGATAGACTGATATCTTTTGTGTGTATCCCATCTAAAAGCTTTTCCATGGTGGAAATGTAAAATAGTATGCTGGCTACAGCTACTATATGTTTTCAGCTGAATTGATTCCAGTCAAAGTCAAAAGACATTTCAGGTTCTGCTTAACTCTTGTGGGAGAATAAGTCAGAATTCTGTGTCCCACATTAGATTTGGAAGATGACGCATTATAATACTGAGATCTGCAGGTGTTTAGGGACCAGGAGAGTCCCATTTATCAATCACCTCTTGCCAGATGAAATAAAAGCACTTTCTGAACATTATTTTCTGAGATCTTTATCCAGGTGCAGAGAGGATCATCTCATTATGTCCAGCTCTGCTGATTCTCCAACACTCTGAAAAAGTGGCACAGAAAATTGCCCTCTCACTTCTAATGTGCTGCTGACTGCCATGATGTATTAGAAGTATTAGGGGAGCTCTCCACGAGGTTGAAGGAATTTGCTCCAAAGACTTTGTATTTTTCTTTCCCTGGGTGAGATGTATCGCAATGGTGGGCTTAACTTGCGTTCATCATTAGAAGCAAATTCATCTCAGCCCTCTTGGGTAAGGCTTTAAGAAACTTAATGATTTCTTCAAGACAGATGCGCACATTTTTATCTCCACGATTCTTAATGATCACTAGGTCCTGTGAGAAAAAAAAATCAGCCGTGCAAAGTTTTTTCTTTAAAATCACCTTGCAGGGGAAGCCTCGGGTAAAGAAGAAAATTCTGGCAATGAATCCACTAAATGCCATCTAGGCAGGCTAAGTTAGTGGTGAGACCTGCAGAAAATAAATTATGGGGATGACAAGACAAAATACCTTTTTGGGACTCTGTAGGTTATAAGTCCTCTTTGGTTTCAGTGTCTTAGGGTTGAGAAACTACAGCGTATTGTGGTGGACAAACAAGATCATACATCACAGTAAGCTCGGTGTACGACTAAAAGTCGCCTTGCCCTTCTAAATCTGAAAAGCTCTGAAGCTTGGCTGAGATCAGTTTGGTTGATCTTAGACTTCAACGCCGCAGTTTTCAAAGATTTCAAAACCCAAGAGGGAACAAGCTGTTTTTTTAGAATGCTGGTGAGCCTTTTTTTTAATCTTACTGCTCCACTGATGAAAAAAAATGAAGAGAAGCAGGAAAATCTGCCACCATATATTAACAACATGAAAGAGCAACCTTCCCGTGTGCCGCATGGCAGATGGCAACAGACAGGATGGTAACATCAAATACATTAGTCCGTTTACTGCTGTAAACTTGACAACTGGTAATTAAAGAGTCTTTCCCGATCAGCCAGTATGAAAGGTAAACCATAATATAAATGTTATGTATCATTTTCTTTTTTCTAGTGACACCAGTGACACATTCCCAGCAGAATAAAAATGTATTTGCTCAAGAGGAAACAAATTTTAATGTAGAATCAGTTTCAAGTGCTTGAACATTCAGCACTGAAATGTGTGGTCGCATAGTGCGCAAAAAAAAAAAAAAATGTCTGGGACACTTTTTGAATGAGAAAAACCTTTTATAAAGCCTGGTGTTGTGTTCCTCCCCCTGTGACTCTGAGAAACCTTGACTCAAAGCTGTTCCTCTCTGCTGCACATCACCGACTCCCTCTGGACGCTCCCACCACTGTGCTGTCACCACATGCTCTATTTCCCCTCCAAATGTGAATCCTCTCAATCCCTCTGTCTTCTGTACCGCTTAGTGACAAGTGTTTGTGTGCGTCTGTGTGTGTTTGTGTGTGTATGTGTGTACTTGTGTGTGTGTTCTGCTCCGGGCTGCATGAATGAATGGATGTGTGTGTGTGTGTGTGTGTGTGTGTGTGTGTGTAGTCAGTGTTGTCTCTATTTTCCTCAGCAATTAAATAGACTCCCACCGAATTCCACCAGTATCCATTTCAGTGGTTGGTTTTACTGTTTCTGACATCTTTCCAAATACTTGTTGGTGTGTGTGTGTGTGTGTGTGTGTGTGTGTGTGTGTGTGTGTGTGTGTGTGTGTGTGGGCGCGTGCGCGCATGATGAGACTAGGGCTCCGCAGAGGAAACAGTGGGACTGAATGTCGGACATTTTGGATGGCTTCCAATACGATACAGTGCAATACCTTGCTTCTTCCCCCTCAGGCTTGGTTGACATTTAATTTCTCTATCCCGGTGACCAATGCATAAAAGAAAAGGTCCTGCTGCAATTACAGCCAAGGTCAGTGCAGTGGAGTGTAGTGTGCTGTGATGTTAAGATGTTGAATAGAAGCTTTTATGGCATTACTATTCCGTCATGCATACACACACACTCTACGATATACGCAGAAGGGAAAGGCAATCTTCATTTTATTCAAACAAAGACATTATTTTTGTCCCACATAAATATATTGCAGGAGCCAAAAACCTTCTGTGAAATTACAAATGCAGCATTTTTTCTATGTCAGTCAGGATGTTTGCATACTTAATTTAATCCATTTATAGCTATTTCAATCAACTGGCATGGAAGCCATGCATGTCATGAATCCAGCCTCCTGCTAATGGTTTTATCATAATGGTTTGGCTATACTCCGCAACCATGACAAATATGTAGGATGCCATGTTCATTAATAACCCGTCAGTCAAGGAAAAGCAGCATTGCTGCAAACATGAGTCTGTACATTCATGCTTGAGCATGACTTAAATGCTCACATACAAAGACCTGCAATCGCCCACGCAGAGAGTCGCTGGTCGATCCATCTCTAGCATGGCCATTAGCATGTTGGCTCTCGGTGTGCTGATGTTTTTTCACTCTCTAATACCACCAGAGCTTTACATACCAGCCTAGCTTAACATCTTGCCAACTGAGGCAACAGAGCAACACCTCGTTATGACTTCAGCTTGTTTTTTTTTACCCCCACTTACTGCTGCTCTTCATCCTGCCAACTTTGTTTCTCTCTCTCCTCTCCAGCTCTTCTTATCCTCTCCCCTCTCTCATTTTGTTCCCTACTGGATGCTCATTAAGAGCTTACCCTGGACTCATGCCTGGCCAGAGACCCTGCCAGTCAAACTGGAAGTAATCACACCTTTGAAGTGTAGTGGCAGCCATCTACCACCTGGGGTCGGTAGTGTGCCACAAAGTATTTGCCTTTACAAACCTGTAAAGCATTACTGCCAAGCTGAAAATGCCTGCAAAATAACTCAAACCGTCATGTTTCAGCAGCAGATGGACTGACTGAATTAACAAGTGGGGTCCACCTTTTCTGAAAAACATATTTTCCTGTGCTTTCATGCAGATCCTGACAGTCAAACTCCTGTACCGAGCAGCCCAAACATGAGTAACACAGTAAGTGAAGAGGCAGCGGTGAAATCAAACTGTACACAAGGCAACATGGGAGTGAGGAAGTTAGAAGGATGGAGCAGATGGCAGACAGATGGAGGTGGGAGGGCAGAGAGGAGAGATGTAGAGAGAGAGGAGAAAGGGCAGCTTCGAGGGTGAATCCATCAGCGTCTTCCTGTGAGGCGTGACAGAGCGCCGGACAGCTAGATGGATGCCTGTAGGTGTGCTCACTCAGGGGCAGAGCAGCTGGCTATTCACTCCTCCGTCTTTTGGTGGATTCACCTGGATGCCTCATTGACACATATGCTGACACAGCGCCGGCACCACACACTCACGCATCCACCCACAGCCAGTCACGCACACACAAACACGCTTAAAATTCACAGTAAGACCCGTAAATAGAAAAAAAAAAAGCAAAAGCAGTGGGGCAGACAGCTGCAGCACTGTTTACAGTGGGATTAATATCAATATAATGCCAGGCAATTTCAGGACTCCACTTGATCAGCTATCTCAAATAAAAATGTACGTATTTGTGGCTTTTTTTCACAACAATCACTCTGGACCAAAGCCCAGTTGTGCAACTTGGGTGGACAGACAATGCTAATAATGCTGTGGTCGCTCAGCGGAGTGGATGTGGAGACAGAGGGAGATAAGTTGGTGGAGAAGTCGAATGCTGAGCAGCTCCTGCCTAAGGGCTGTGAGCCAATATCCGTCACCATGGCATTAATTATATTCTCTATTCATTAGAGCACACCCTGGGGACCGCAGTTATTAGACACAGCCCAATTAGGCCTGCAGTGAGTTAACGATGCTGGGCCGGGGCGCCGGGCAGTGGGACGAATAAGGAAACCTAGCAGGTTGCAGCAGTGCCTCCATCAGCCCCTTTACGGGGAGTGGGAGGACTAAGAGCAGATGTGAAAAGATGATGTAAAATGGAATATAATCTTACAAGCCATATCCTCAAAGAAATCTATTTTTTGCCGTTATAGTCTTTGAGTATGTGAGAGAAAAAATTAGCAGGGTTTATCTTCTATGGAGTATTCATAAGAAAGAGGGCTCATGTCAGAGGATAAGGGGAATAAATTATAGTAAAGCCATTTCCCACACTGGCACTGAAATCTGCACCAGAAATAAACCTCTTTAGAGACAATAGCTCAGCAGCATATTGTGAAAGCATGATGCTGATATGATGGACATGTGGATGTGTGTGTGGGACAATGTCTTAGTGTGGTTAGACTGTCTCATCTTATCCCGTAAACCCTCGTGTAGCCTCATACTTCAGAGATTTCAATACTTTTATTGCTTAAAGAAAGCTGCTTGGGAAAAGTTACTGTCCCATGAAAGACAATGACATCTTCTATTGCCCATATTTAAGGTCCCATAAGGAAGCGAGACAGATTCCGAATATTGAGGAGATAATACTTCATCTTTATGATTTCGTGAACGGCTTCCAAATCTAGCTGGGCATTAGCAGATGAGAGGAGCTTTACTGTCAGCGTCGCAGCCTGGCTGTGAAACTTTTTAATGTCACATTTTGAATTAACGCGTTTTTCATGACGACTACAGGATCAGAACGAAATTGGTCTTTGAAATTAGGAGCCAAGAAGTCCAGATCAATTCTATGCAGTTTTGATTTTGGAACACGGCAAAGCTTGAACACCTTATTGATCTTCTAGCAGCACACATCCTCCGTTTCCTATCTTCTCTTCTTATGATGACTGAACAGTACTTGTGTTTGCGTCTTCCCTGGATCAGCCAACACAGTTAGGCTGTTATGGCTAGAGGTGAGGGGGAATCAATGTATCAGCACTTCTTTGATGCAGGGCCCGTTTCCCTATAGCGTGTCTGTGGTTGATTAAACACATCGACTGGCCTGTCAGCGGGCTGGAGGGATGACCCGTTGCAGCACTCTGTGGCACCGCTTCTCCCCCATCTCTGAGCTTTAGCTGGAGGCTAAAAGGTAAAGCCAACAACGGATGTAAAGTAACGTCAGCACCGGCTCGATAAATTTGACAACACAAGAAAGCGCATCTTCATCTCCTTCTGTTTTCCCTCTCCTTGCCTCTGTACAGTTCTACTGACAGGAAACTTTTATCCTTCTCCAAGTGCCGAGACTAAACATCCTCACTATCCATGGCGATAGCAGTCCCATTTGAATGCTAAATAGACGGTCATATTCTATAATTGCTTCGGCCTGCTCGCTGTCCATTACTGAATTAATCATTTCTCTCTTTCTACCGCTGTTTCTAACACTCTCTCTCTCTCTCTCTCTTTCTAACTATCTTTCTCTGAGGTTCAGCTGATGCAATGATATCGATGGCTCCCTCACTACAGTGCATCCATGGGCTGATTATGCATTTTTCCCTCCAATCTAATCCAGCTAATGATCCAGGGATTTCATATTTATTAGGCAGCACACCATCATTTATCATTTCCCAGCGCCCCACATAAATAGTCATATTGGCTCTGAGTAAATGAGAAGCAGGCCAAGGCAGAAACTTAGTGTCTGGAAAATGTCTGGATAATGCTCTTATATACCATAACAGGCCCAAAGCAAGTATCTGTCTCTCACAATCATTATTTGATTCTCCCCAAAACTGTTGATACACTAAGCCCTATAGTGAATATAAACATGACTGGCCGGAAGGTGTTGCATCAATACATCTGCTCCCTTTGGAGAGGTTAAATGCTGGCGGACCTTATGGTTTCATTTAAAGGGGCACTCCAGAGGGCCACTTTACAAAGACACCGTCAGTTTAATCGTCACAGGAAGCACAGCTCAGCCTGTGGAAACAGTTGTATTATGTCTCCTGGAGGAACTTTGTCATGTCTGAGAAAATAACCCCAAGTGATTTCACTGAGGTTGTGGCAGAGTGATTTGGGGGAGTATAGTTTTATAATGAAAGGTTAAAAACTTTGAAGGTGAGGCCATTTACTAGACAGGGAGCTCCTGAAAACATGCCATATTGTTGCCTTATTGTTGAGTTGCATCAAAGCAAAATTTTGTCGATTTTTCTGTATCATCGTTGGATAGGTGGGGAGCTCCAGGCACTCATGGCATGAGGGGAAGCTTTTCATCTGCACACACTGCAAACACTGTGATGACACAGCTGGTTGAAAATCTGCAAAGTTTCCCTTTTAAGGAAGTGTAGGACACAGGGTTTTTTGAGCTTAAAGGAATACTTCATCCACACAATTAGTCATGCCATGTTACTTTAAATTCATATAGAAACTTTTTTTAAATTCTATTCTTATTGGAAAATGATGAACATACAACAAACGGCATTGTGACCACGGTAAACAGCAGTAAAATTTCAAAACATCCATTTACAAACTCAAGCAAACCTTGTGCAGTATATAGGCTCAGTCTTATTTATTTATACAGTCATATCTCAATTTTTCCCAAACACATGAATTTCTGCTACAACCTTATTATTCAAAACTAAAGTGAAAATGAAACTTATCTTAAACACAGACAATACTAGGGTTTTAAGCAACGATGTATGTGTTAGGGAAGTACTGAGCATGCAGCTGGATAAATGAGACTTTGGTTACACTGCATGAGTTGTGTAAAAGTCTAAAGGTGGTTCCAACTCAATCACTAAATTAATATGTCCACCATTTTCCGTGGAGGCACAAATTTAAGGTAAAACGGTATGTCTAATTCATATAGAAATATTAATTTTTTGGGTGAAGTATTCCTTAAACACAGTGTTCTTTAATATTTCTCAGACCAAGGACCCCTATTGCGCATGAGCTAATTCAGTGCATATTTCTGAGTCTTCTCTTGTTTGTGCCTGTATTTATGAAGTCAACGTCAGTTGTAGCATGGCTTGGTATGTTAGCCTCATTCTCTGGACTTTTGCCAGAAATCTCTTGCTTGAAAGGTTACAAAACGATCCAGTGTGGCTCACAATAATGTCTGTACGCTTTGAAAAATGATACAGTTGATTGGCCAGTATAAGGAAAAAAATAGGTGCTGTATAGGGATTCAGCATGAGCTAGTTGTGTACTGTAAACTCAATGTTTTTTACAAATATGCCAATTTATCTGCACTAACAGATTGGATTGATGTTGATGTGTATTTTCAGACACACTAATTAAAAAACTAAAAAAAAAATACAATTATCAATCAGTAATTTAGAGGGTCCCCTGCAGTAACTCTGAGGACCCCAAAGGGATCCCAGGCCCCCTGTTGAACCCAACAGGGGGCCTTTACAACACCCAAGCTTTAACCCACACTCTCTACTAAAGGGGGATTTATACTTGCACATTAAGGGGTCATGGTTCAGGAGCCTACACACGTAGCCGTCGTAGTTATGCCATAGCTAACATGCACCTCCTGAAAAATGTACGGGGCCACAGCGGTTAGATGGACGCTTTAAATCTATGATGGCTTAGCTCTGGTTGCTCATATTATTTAAGTTTCAGAAGATATATGACAACGTAGACAACATTAATTAAGTTGAGAAAAAGCTCAGTAGCTGTCTCCCTTTCTGTAACACATTTTCTTGCATATACAGTATATATGATCACTGCCCTCTATAACCTTAAATGAAATTTAATATCCTATTTAGTAACCAGACGAAGTGACCTTTGCAATTGTCGCTCTACATTACAGAGTAAATGAAAAGATGTTAACACAGATACTGTGGGGAATATAGTGATCATGGACAATCCATATGTATGGTGTCACCCTGGCATTATCACTGGGTGATAGCCAATACTGACCTGTAAATCAAAACTGGCAAGACTGCCAATAACCTCCGGTGAGTAATATAAATCCATATTTCATTCTTTAAGAATCTGTCAATCATAAGCCCCAAGCAAATATAATATAAGTGGGTTCAGTACACTTTTAAAACCAACCCAGAGAAAACAATGGATTCCTTCTTTGCTCTCTGGATCATTCATCATGTGTTTCTTACAGGAAGTGTGATTGTTTATTAAGATATCAAATCAATTTGCTTTGGTTTCAAGGGTTAAATAGCTTGTGAAAGGCATCTCCACACAGCATAAGAAAGCTGATACTGATCCAGGTTTGATTTGAGGTTTGATTGGAGACAACTCTTTGATAGTTTAATTCAATAATGTTAAATCTTTCTTTCTTTCTTTCTTTCTTTCTTTCTTTCTTTCTTTCTTTCTTTCTGTTTCACATTTCATCAGCTCACACTGGTCTGCTGCCAGTGAGGAAGAATTACCATCTTATTTCACTTCCTAGCTCACTGCATATCGTATGCTGATCTTGAAAGTACAAACACACAAATGCTGAAGAAACACATAGTGGATTACAGATGGATTTGATATAGTGTTTGCTTTCACTTGGGCCCTATGTTAATTGATCCCATTGATTCTGTCAGGCTGATCCAGAGCCTGCCGGCTCAGAGCCGCCTCACCCCTCCTCAGCTCACGTCCCCACAGACCTCAGTTCATATTCTTTTAGCAAACACACACACACAAAGCATTTCCCCAGTGCAATGTGCAGCAAACAAATACATATTTCACAGGCCATGGAATTCCTATTTACTTTACTCCTGCTGCATAATGGCCACACACTGTTCTGAAATGATTGTAATGGGAATTTCTGTTGTCTCAGCAAGTGTGTGCTGCTCCATGCATTCATTCATATGGTTGAGCAATTGTAATGCAATGAGACGGCTGGCCAGGAAATATGACATGTCACACATAGTAGTCTCATACCAGCTGCCAGACATATTAGCCCTGTAGAAGCAGCAGAATAGAGTTATGAGAGTGCTTAAAGTCAGGGTCAGTGTGAAGTCTGCAGGTGAGGATCAATACTTGGCTCTTCTCTTCATAAGGTCACATTGCGGTCCAGTGATCAGCACAGGAGAGACACTGATTGACAGTCTCATGGCTGCCATTGTCACCTGGTGTTAGCTGCTCTGTGCCCAGGATGAACTTCACAGACTCAGTATTAAGGCCTGCTACCAGGTCCCTTCTTTAAGCCTCCTTTGCAGAACCAAATGACAGTGGTATCACTCTGCTTCCATGTGTAATTATCCATTGCATTGCAACTTTGTGGAATCAAAAGAGGAAGGATGGGCGTCAGGTGAAACACAACAGCGTCAGCCTCATGACAAAAATAAGCAACAGCAGCGCTCTCTTAACAACAACAATGGCGTTAATCTGTCAATAACAATTATTCACTGGTCCTCGCGGCTGATCCCGTCCACTGAACCCATCCACTGCTTAGAGGGTAAGAAGCTCTTAAATCTCATTATTTTTTCCAATTTGTTGACTTAAAGAGGACTAATGGCCATTGTTCTTCTTGTTTAAATTAGCCACTGATTGCTAACAGCTACTTTATAAATCTCTGGCTGTGAGTCACATACACAACACATCAAAACATCACGCTCGCCCTACCCGTGATTGTGTCTTTCCGGCTTTATGTTTTACACAGACCTTTGGCGCTGTTACAGCCTCTATTCCTGACTCAGGGGAGACACAACTCTGTCCGCCCTTTCACACGTTATATACAGAATGGCAAGACTGCATAACAGCGCAATCTCCGCACGTTGAACAGGCAGGGTAATGCTGCTACATAGTGGTGTGCCTGTGCATAGAATTGCGCAGTGGGTATCAGATTTTGCAAATATGCATCAAATATTGTAAATGATCCATTTTTGCAGCCATTGCAGTAAAATGTGCTAGTAAGTGTTGAGTGAAAAGGGTAAAATGTACCCCACGGTGCTGAAATTCTACGTTGCCAAGAGTCTATTTTTTGTTTGATTCTTTGCTCTGACATCTTTCCAAGTACTCTGATGCTTTGCATGTTTCATACAACCCTTCCCTCTCTCCCTCAATTTGACTCTCCAGCTCTAAGCTGGCACACAGATTAGGGTGTAGGGAGATGTTGAAAATGAAATCTTTCGGATGCAGCCTGCTGTTATATTGCAAGCTCCCGCTGCCCTCACACCTACACACACCCTTTTTACCTGTGCAATATTTATTCTTCACACACATACACACACTTGACAGATTTGTGTGTTGATGCTTCATAGCTCTACCCCAACCCGGTCCCCCCTCCCCTCCCTCTGCAAGTCACTGTGATAGGCAGAGCAAGTTTAGCTCAGCTCCATTTCCAATTAAATGAAAAAGGTGCAGGCAGCATTTCACTCTAGTTCTCTCATTGCAATGCAATTGTGATTCACAGTGTAAGTAGCAGAAGAAAACAGTGCTGCTCCATCTTTTTGTCACCTGTTATAATTTCTGCAGCTGATAAATAGGGGTCATAACCATCCAACAGAGCCAGATATGCAAAGTGTTTGGCTCTCGTCCCTTTGTCTCGCAGAAGAACTAGAGGTGAAAACAAAGACGGAAGGACGAAAGGGGCCAAGAAGAGAAAGAGGGAAAGCAAGAGCAAGGAAATGAAATGAAGGGTATCAAGATTACAGAGGGAGATGATGATGAACCTGGTTGAGCTACATGTATAAATGGACCACATTAGATTTATCCCCCAACAAGATAATCCAGACAGTGAAGCAGGACTTTGATGTATTGTGTCAAGGCCGGGCAGAGAAGAGCCATGTTCAGAGGGTTTCTCTAATGAGCTCACCCATGTTGAAGTGCAAAGTAGGGTGACATTAATTCTTAATGGGAGCATTAAAAGCTTAGTTAATGGAGAATAGTGAGCATTTGTGATTAACTGGCCAAATTAATAGCAAGTGTCACATTAGAACTTTGCTGAACTCAGCCGGCCTTTCTTCCTGCATTACAGGGCTTTCCAGAGACAATCAGACTTTCAATGTAGAGTTAGGAATTCCTCCAACAGACAAAAGACAAAAATACAACTCCAAGGTAAAAAAAAAAACAACAAAAAAAGGCTGACATTAGTCAATTTTTATGTAATAGCCAACAAATCACATGAAAAGACCAGGCGCAACAATTAACTCATCTAGTTCTCAGTACTTTCGGACCTCCCATCCTGCGTTGACTCTCTGCCCCAAGCTCACTGGGCCGTATCTGAAGATTGTCACATATATAAGGAAAAATTTAAAAAAGGAAGTCATTTTCTGAAACATCTGGGGCACTGTTTGCTTTAGCAAACATTACTAAAAGTAGAGTATATAGTGCATTTGTCTGGGACCATAGGTAAAAATAATGCAGAGCAGTATGTCAACCAAACTGGCAAAAAAAAAAAGTTATGTTTCTGCAGATTTGTTGAAACTTTGTATTTCTCAGCAATGCTGTAAAGAAGATGCGGTTATGTTTAGGCACAAAAACCACTTGGATATGGTTATGAAAAGATCATGTTTTGGCTGAAGCACCCACTTTTGATGGCACAAAAGCTGCCCAAAATGCAGGGACTTGTCAATGACAAACCTAGGTTCAGTGCCATAAAATGCTGCTGGGAAATGCCGCAATGTGACTGTGAAGACCGTCCAGTTTCAGTGTCTCAAATGCGGCTGGAGAACAAAGTGATGTGTCAGTGAAACACAGCCTGGTTCCATGGCTCAATTGCCCCTGGGAAACATTTTGATGTGTTGGTAGAAAACACCCTGGTTTGGTGCCACAAACCCCCATGGAAAAGCTGCAAACAGTTGCCAAAAAACAACCAGTGTTGTTGTTTGTTTGTCTCAAACAGCTAGGCAGCTGTCACACCCAGGTGTCACCCCATCTACCATCCTGTCCACCTCTTGATGACAAACTTAGCTCATGTTTTTTGTCACTTTAGAACCACTGATGTATGATGCATATGAAATGTGCAGTTTGCAGAAACACATAATGCCAACATTTTCTTCTGGTGACTGGGTGGTGTGTGTGGAAATAACTCAAATTAAGCCTCAGAGTTAACGGTGTGGAAGGAACACATCAGCCAGTGCAACAATGTGGCTCATTAATGTGTTTTTAACAATGCAGACAACAATAGAGCTCTGTGGCACAGATTAATAAGATATATCATTTTGGTCTATGCGATTCGTTGACCATGAGAAAATATATATATAGAATATCGCCATTATCCTCCACTAATTTAGCATCACTGTACATTACACATTACCAAAAGGATCAATGCAGCAGAACCAGAGGTATTTTCTTTTTATGCCTCCATGATGGCAATAGCTGAGGCCAGAGGCATGATGTTTTCAGGTTGTCTGTCCGTCCGTACGTACGTATGTATGTATGTCCGTCTGTTCCACTTTTGTGAATGCGATATCTTAAGAACACCACAAGGGAATTTGGCATAAACATCCCCTCAGACTCAACCATAAACTGATAAAATTCCAGGTGGTCAAAGGTCATAGTCATTGTGACCTTGCATCTCTACTTAAGTGCATGTCAGGATGGGAGCTAAATATCGCTCAAAATTTCGGCAGGGGAACAGCTGGCATTGCCATTTTCAAAAGGCTCCCTTGAACTCCTCAAGATATCTGAACGAAAATAGGTTTCATGGGTACTGACGAGCCTCCCCTAAACTTTAGAAGGCTTTTTTCCAGTAAATGTTTTGTTTCTTACATCCAGTGTACTTCTTGTAGCAAGATTTAACGACAACTTTTAATTTGACTAATAAATCTACCTTGCACCTTGTCTTCAAACTAAAGCTGTATTTGCCTTTTCAAAGAAAAGGACAACCAGCCTATTTGGAGAACAATTACTTACATTTGAAGAACGATGAATTGCCTACACATGTATATACAGATACATAACACAATTGAACGGGATTGTTGAGGGACTCGCAGTGTTTTGGTGTGTTTTCTAGTGGTCTCATCTGGCCAGCCATATGAAAACATTTCCAGGGGCACTACTGTTGTCAAAACCTAGCATTAACATTACCCACAATGCAACTGCCAAAAATTCAGCCAGAGATTCAGGTGTATTATGTTAGTAGTAGCTAATATAGCCTCTAGCCGCTAGCCTCAAGCAAAGATAAGGAGCAGGCTGCAGAGGTCTGATAAGACACCAACAGATTTATTTCATTTTAAAGCTTGTAGTTTTCGTCAACCGACACTGACTCAAGTGACATCACCTAAGGCAATCTATTTATAATCTATTCTCCCCCTCAAGCCTAAAAAGGCTTTCTACGACTTTTTTTTCGAGTTTCTCATGCTCTGAACGTCTCTGTTCTTTGCTGTGATTAAACTGCAGGTGCTTGATCAGTCATAGAGCTCTTAAGTTATCAGATTTATTTGATTTTAGTAGTTTCAACACAATCGCTTATCCTTCTTTGTCAGCCCTTGTACCTGCCTGTCAACACTTCAAGCTTTGTCTCTCTAACAACAACATGTTTTAGTGTCTTTTGTCTCTGACTTAGCAGCAGTCTTCTTCATTTCTGTGATTCCACAGAGTTGTGTCTATGTTGTTGTTGTGGGATAATACCTTTGGATGTGTTACACAGTGCACCATTACATGTGTTGAAATTTAATTAAGAAGAGCTGTTTTCTTCATCTATTTTCCAATGACACTGCCCGATTAATAGATTCAATGTTTGTTTTCATACTTTTGATACCATGCACAAAACATATCTCGGAAAACACTGCAAGCAGATGAGGTACCCTGACCTTCCTCAAGCTGCAAACAGTACAAGTTTGCTTTGTGCTTTTAAACACAAGCTTCTTTTACATTCCTAAGCTTTTCTTTTCATGCTATTATTACCAGCAGGGGAAGGCCAAGTGTTCCATCAGACGCTTAATTAAAGAGCCTTTTATTTTATTGACAGCTTCTGCATTTAAAGTGGCCTTCAGTTGCTGCGGTCTGCATGCTAGCACATTTATCCTCTGTTGAGGACAGACGTTCTGTGCCTCATCTCATGCTCCTTCTCCCTCTTACTGCTTCTTGCATTCTTATGTGATGCATGCAAATCATTATATATGTTCAAAACAAAATTAATGTGACATTTGGCCATGCATAGGAAATAACTTGGTATATAGAACTGCTTTTTGTGGATCTCCAAGGTATTCACTTCTTTTCTTGACTTGCTAAACACAGCAGTTCAATAAGCAATTCTGCCATAGTGGTCCCAAGAGTTGCAATGCACTGATTCAGCACTTGAAGTGTGTGTTAATATGTATTCATTTGGGTGTGAGTGAATGCGAGCTTGGATGTATGCTGCCCTGTGAGTCATGTCTCTTTGTGGTAAACCACAAGAGGACAGCTTAATGCATTGTAAAGTTTTGACAGAAATTCTCCAAAGCCTCAACTTCCACTCTCACAATCAACCACAGTCATGCAACTCACACACACCAGCGCTCATCTATTTTGATAGATCTTAGTTGAGACATAGAGATGCACGTAGTCACTGAACCTGGAGGAATTGGTCAAATTCAACCACTGACCCAAGTTGAGTCGGTCAAACTACTGCAGCTGGAGGCAAAACAGGTGCAGCAACTGTTACAGTTAGAGTGGCTCCTCAGAGGCCGAGTGCTAAAGAGTCCAATTTGGTCCAACAGTTCAAAAACTCAGACTTCCTCCCTTTAGCTGCTGATGAGGAATTCAGCTCAGGCAGGAGCGGCGGTAACCCAGAGAACTATCCACCTCTCAGTCGTCCTCACTCCATGGGACACTCTTTTCCTCTCCACGATCTCCTGTTAGACTAAAAATCAATCCCCCAGTGGAGCATCAGCCCATTTGTCCTTGGCTTTGACAGAGGCTTGGGTCAATAAAGGCACTGCATCGCTACTCCCTCATTGGGCCTCCCAGCAAAGCCTCTGCTTGGCACAGCAATACTCTGACTGCTATCCATGATAGATGGCACAGGCATGTGAAGGGAATCACCGGAGCAAGCCAGAGCTTCTGGGCAGCGCCGACACATTTTGTTGCCTCTCCTGCTTTTATCTCATGGTGGTGCATCAGATGGGAAAATGACAGCAACTTTGGCTCTGCCCTCCGGATAGCACAGTACATAACAGCACTCTAAATCTTGGTTTATTTTTACTTTGTCCAACAGTGGAAAGGCAGTTTGCAATAATCTACTGTTGTTGTCTGAGGGTCAGTAATTTAATAGAAACTACTTCTTTGTGACTATACTGTCCTTTTCATTGTGGATCAATTAATGCATAGTAGTGCAGAGTTAGTTTATTTAGGTAATGAAATGGCTTTAGAGATGGTAATGTTGATCTGTCGATCCTTTTAAGCAGGCAAGACATTGAGAACAAATTCTCATAAACTGGCAGCCTGGCATAAGGCTCTTGGGGGAAGGAAGTGGGGGCTTAAAAGAGCAATGTCCAAAGTTTAAAAACGACAGCAGCACACATCCAAACATCCACATCTAGCACACCCACTATTTACAATCTCAATAAGCATTACATAAATGACATGCAGACTAGCCCACAAGCATCGGGCAGGTAGCGAGCAGAAAGTTATTGGATGAATTGACATGAAATTTGGTACACACATTCATGTTGCACACAGGATGAAAACTAATGATCCCCACTTGTGCCACTAAGATGTTCACATTTGTTGTTTTAAAGTGAAATGTTTCAACAATTATAAGATGGATTGACTTGAAATTTGGGACACACATTTTGTCCCCCTCAAGGTATATGTCAATCACTTAAAACCCTGACTGTTCATCATGTGGCACTGTCAGATCGGCGTTTGATTTTGTCTCATACTTTGGTTAAAGAACAAAATATGATGATGACCTTCCCATTAGCCTCAGCTGCACTTTGTGATTAAGGTCCAGTTTGTAGGATTTAGGGGCATCTATAATGTCAGAAATGGTATATAATATTCACAACTATGTTTTTATTAGTTTATAATCACCTGAAAATAGAAACAGTTGTGTTTTTTTGGTTTTTTTGGTTGCTTTTTCCTTTGAATGAGCTGCTTATATCTACATACAGAGCAGGTCCTCCTCCATGGAGTCCACCATGTTGTTCTACAGTAGCCTGGAGTGGTCAAACCAAATACTGTGGCACTGGCCACAGTAGTTTTCCTACATGCTTGGCATGAGGGTCAAGTTTCGGGTGTGCAAACTTACCGCTAGAAGCCAGTAGACGCTACCAACCTGATCTTTAAATGCTATTTAGCAAATGTTAGCATGTGAATACACAGATATTAATATTTGCCAAACATTAGGATGTAGCATTTTAGCATGCTGATGTTAGCATTTAACTCAAAGCACCATGTGTATTTGTCATGCTATAAACCCATCCCACACCATCCCACATGGGATTCCAAGATATATCAAACATTAAAAGTATAGTCAGACTATATGAAAAAATAAAAACTATAACATTATATATACTACTTTCGAGTAACATATGATTTTTCACAAAATAAAAAAATGCATCAGATAAATACAAAAATTCAAGTCTTAACCTTTCCATAGATCCTTGACTTCCTCCAAGTAACCTGATGCTTTAAAAAACTCTTCCCATGTTTGTTTTTTTCCTAAACAGAATATTAACTGGTTTCCATTAAAAAGGATAAACTGCAGTGATGCTGACAAGTGTCACTGATGAAATTGGAGGGGATTTGTTTCACTTAAGCTTTGAACTCTCAACATTAACTATGAGAGATCTTCATTAGCTGCAGAGCAGGATATTTACATCTGAGCCACTAAACTGTGTCTCTTCTTCCTTGTGCTACCTATTTCTCAGTCGTTTTTTACCAAAAGCAGCCATGAATCTCTTGGACTCAGTTGTTGGAGGAGAACATGTAGCACACAAGGTTGGCAAATTAATTTCCTTAGTGTTAATAAAAGACCGCTTAGCTTGACTAAGAGGAACATAATTACAAAAATCCTTTAATTTACTTGATTGTCCCTTGGATGAACATGTGATTTCCCAATTAACCTGCTGCAGCCCACTTCCCTCAATCCCAGTAATGAGCAGACTGGTGAATGCAATCAGCCTGACCCTATCATTATTTGTCATGAATAAATGTATGTGTTACCATTATTATCAATTACATGTTCTGCAATTATGCATATCTATTCAGCTCCCCCGCTATTAGCTCTTTCCTGAATTGCTCATTTAAAAACATAAGACAACAGCTCAGATAATCGGCAACACGTACAGGAACAAGCATAAACGCACAACACAAAGACGCACACTTCCTACACTGTGTGGAGTTTCCCAGACTCTCCAAATGATGAAAAAAAATAAGTGTTCTGTGCAAGCATTTTGAATAATGTACAACTACACTTTGTAAAGTACAAAACATTTCTACATTTCACCACAGAGGGACAGGCCCCTCTTATACATAAAGCTGAAATGGTGCAGTGCTACTTCCTATTCTCATTCTTTGTATCATGTGCCTCGGTGTCTCGCCTACTTCCTCTTTTGCTACGTATCAATACTGACAACGCTATTTGCTTTCCACATCCTCAGCAGACAAACTTCGCTGCGTGTGCTTTTCAGCATTTTGAATTTCCTTTCATGAAGATCTGAAGACTTGATCAGCCATGGATGGAGACGTGATGTCTTTGTTGTCCTCCTCATCATTATCATCCTCAGCAGCCACAGGAACAGAGAAAGATACTTCAGCAAAGAGTGACAGCAGCCTTCCTCAGAGCCAACAGGATCACAAATCAACTGAGGAATTATGGTATGTATGTTTCTGCATTCATACAAGGGTGGACACAAAAAACAGGAACAATTTCATATTACAGCTCCACCAGCTCCAGCCTTAGATAAAAGCTTAAACTTAAATCAACACCTCTCTGACTGTCAACTAATGTTAAACATTATACATTTTTATTGTGGGGATATTTCTTTATGTTTTACAAGGATTCCTGTGTTTGTGTCCGACCCATGCTCTTACCAAGCTTCCTGAAATATAAGACCAATGGAGCCAGTGATAGATTGTAAGGTTTCATTTTTATTATTGTCTTATTAAACTGTATCAAATTCTTTTTTGAAACCCACATTATGGATAAATTATATTTCTTATCACGTTTTCAGAGATGCTAAGAGAGTTAATTAAAGTTCAGTGAGAGGAGGAATAAAGAGTGACTGCGGAGTTTCCCATGAGGTCATAAAGATGAGCTTTAGTTCATTATTTCACAACACTGATACTTCATCATTTTGGGAAAAAAGCTATTAAAATGGCATTAACTATATAATGTCAAGCCATCAACCTGGAAAAGTTTTTTTCTTCTATTATGGTAACTTCTTTTATCTAGGTGATTAATGACGTGGTTTTTATTGTGGGCGAACTTTTCAAATGCCGTGACCATGCTATCTATACAAATGATTACTCTGCCTTAAAATAACCATGTTGAAATAGTGAAACTCCACACTTCTCTCCCCTGTAAAAGGATCCAATTGTGGCCATAGACGGGTTACGCACACAGACATTTCTAGAGCGATATTTGTCAGGGTTGCTACCAGCAAGAAGGAAAGATATTATCTTTCTCTTTATCATATGCCTTGACAGTGAATTACCATATTGCTGCTGGAAGCAGTGGCATTTTGGTGTCCTTCCAAGACGGCATACGATTGAAAAGTTTGTGAAACTGGGTCAGACAGAGTGTATCTGCTGTCAGAGAAGTCGAAAGAGAAAAGGCTGTGTATCAGAGAGACATGGAGCATGGTGTGGTCCCAATAGGATGGCTGACTACACAGTGCTGACTTGCCAAGACAGGGTATTGGGCATGGGTGTGTTAGTATTTTGTGCTCATACTGGCCACGAAATTTAGGCTTCATTTCATTTGTTTCATTTCAGCTTCTGACTTCATCTTACACTTCCAAAACTGCAGAACTGTCAGTTCTGTGTGGGTAATTCACTCATTAGTGGCCGCAAAAAGCCTTCACTGAAGCTCTTTCCTGCCTTGTTGAACTTGATGACAGATGGTACAGAGTGGAGTTTTGGAAAAATATTTTGACTCTGGGTAAAGTTCCCTTTTATGTAATAACTCTTTTTGATTATCTGTTGAGACTATTTCACACAAACTCTAATGTATCTTTTGAAAATAGCAGTATATTCTGTGGAGAACACAACCTTGCTCTACAACAAAATATTTTCTGAAAATGTCATCTTTTTGGGATATAATAAAAATCCCCTAGATCTAAGCTTGACAACAACACATTATCCTGTGGCTTATAGAAGTTTCCTTAAAGAAAATTTAGAGAAACATACTTGTTCCCTTTCTTGCCGACTGTAAGGCAGGAAGAGTGATACCACTCAAATGCCTGTACATGAAATAGTCAAAAGCTACAACCAGCAGCCAGTTAGCTTAACTTAGCATAAAGACTGGGTTCTGAGGGAAAAAGATAGCCTGACTGTTCAGAGGTTAAAAAAAAAAAAAAATACACCTAAATCTCATCGCAGCACCTCTAAAGTTTTCTCATACTGGTTATACTTTTCAAACTTGTACAAAAAGTGTAAAAATGTGTTGCAATTATATAGCTGCCTGATAGCAGACAGAATTATCAAATAGTTACACTCCATTTCCACCCTCAGTCTGACATTGCATCCAATCTAACCCATTTCCGGGGGGGTGATTTTCCCTTACTAATCACTACAACATTTCTGCCTAAATCCATCATCATATTAAGTCCAAACTGCATACCTGTTTTGCCAGGCTTTTAATAGTGGAGAGGCACAAAGTAAAACAAACTAGGATTTGGGGTAATATTGAAAAGACATGTCAATGTAGAACAGCCCCAATAGTAGCTTCTATCTTGTCTGTGGCACTTGCCATTGTTGTTGTTACTCCTCATTGGTTCCAGCTAATCGAGTCCTCCCGCAGCTCTCATTGGTCGTGTTTTATTTAAACAGAGACACAGCTGTTTTATGTCAGGAAGCAAAACGAGTCAGTCAAGTCGAACTTGACTGACTCGTTTTGCTGGGGAGGTGTCAAAGGTTTGGACCTGGGCAAATTTTATAAGTCACCACTGCCCCCACAACCCCCTGTAAAACTACAGGGTTTTTTAAAATTTGTTTGTTTGTTCTTTACTTATCTTTAGAGCCAAAATGCTGTTTCTGTTTACTGCCTTTATGCTAAGCTGGTATCTGTCTTCTCATTTAACTCTCAGCAAAACAAAAATATAGAGAAAGTGCTAACATTTCCCAAAATGCTGAACTGTTCCATTTAGCTTGAGAGAGCAAAGAATTTCTGTCATCACACAGGGGCCTGTGTGCATTGAAAACGGTTCGAATTTCATATAACATCAGTATCTTGTCAGGATGACTTGCAAAAAATGAACTTTGTTAATTTGGCATTAAATAGATAAGCATCTTCTGATTTTTACTGCCTTGAATACAAACAAAAAATTGTGTAACACTGGTTTTCACATAGCAGGACACTGTAACGTAAGTGGATGAAAGCGTGTGTTTGCGAGGGAGTTTAGCCTTAAGGGGGATGAGAGGTGATCACACATTGTGCTCCTTGTAGTACTTAGCTTTCTGAGGTTACAGCAGTCATACAGTATGTTTGTGTGAAGAAGCCCTGGGGGCTTCATGCAGAGTTGTGTGTTCTTCCATGAGCAGATTCCCCCTTGGCTCTACATCTCCGCTGCATCCCTTTCAGCTATTCCTTTTAGACAAGACCTCACAACAGGGCTGGTAGAATGGAAACTAGTTTGACTAATTAATCTCTGCACACATTTTCCTATTTTCTACAAGTGGTTCAATAAAAATCAACATTTTCCTGGGATCATCACCCAAATTGTTTCCAGAGGCTATTGATATGCAAATGCGTCTAATAGTAAACAGAGATTCTGATTGGCTCGGACTCTACCTGCAGAGAAATGCACCACCAACACTGTGTGTGTCTGAGTGTCTTGAGTGCATAATGTGGCTGTGCATGCATGTGTATGCGTGGGCGTGCATAATAGCTCCGACTCGATTCTCTGTAAGTGCACTCTATGCGAGTGGGTGTTCAAAAGTACCCTGACGTTCTTTTGTGCGCATATGTGTTTGCTTATTAATGGAAATCCTCTGTTAATGTTCTTCATTATGACTTTATTTATGGCACTTCTTCTCTGTAACTGTATCTGTGTGTTGGTGTGTGTGTGCAGGACAGAGGATGTGAGTCCCGTGGGTGGCAGGCTGCTGTCCACAGAGGAGCAGGTCACTCTGATCACTGAGAGTATGACTGTCACCTCCACCGACCAGGAGAAACTGCTGCTGCTCAACAAGAACACTGAGCTTCGCAGAGTCAACAAAGAGGTACAACATCACCTTAAACAAGTGCAGATTCAATACAGGTCCACATTTGTATGGCTGATGTTGGCAATTACATTTAGTGCTTTCTGAAAGCCAGAGGAGGACTGTGGGCGTTGTGTGAAAACTGCTGCTAAGCTGTGAAGAATCATCATTGAAGTTATACAACCATAGCTTCTTAATTCTAATTAGATGCTGCTTGATAAAAACATAGAGAGATGGGGGAAAATTATTACCTCAACTGATGTAAACTGCAATTTATTTAGAGAGTGTGAAGAGTATAGTGGCTCACCTCACTGACCTAAATTCACTTCCTGATGCCCACGTTGTTGCAAGGACACACTGAGAATGACGACAGTAATGATGGAATGAATGATGCTGTCGATGGCTGCAGTGGAGGCCATGGCATTGATGATGATGATGATTTGACGATGATGTGTTCCAGCTGATGAAGCTGAATGAGGACTGGGACCAGGTGTATCGCACAGCTACGCTGGGTTTACAGCACAGACTGGAGGCGCTGGAGCTCGAGAACACTGCCATCAAACAGCTCAACAGCAGATTGCTGCTCAAAGTCGATCACCAGCAGGTAAACAAACAACTAGTAGGCTATGTAGGCTACAACATATTGAAGGACTCCTGAACAGTGGGTTATTGTGGACAGTAGGCGGCAGAGATAGGACCAAATCAGCGTTTTGCAAGTCACAAGCTTTTCACTGAAGTCCCAAATCAAGAAAAGCAACTCCCAAACTTTGCGTTTTGAGCGCATTGTTGAGCAAGTCACAATGTGCCTCTGCAAATGTAATTCCATTTTGATAACAGAGTAATATAAGTTAAACTTTAAAAATTGCAAATGCTTTTTTAAAATTTGTATTTATTTGTTAAAGTAAGTTTGTTAAAAAGTTACTAAACTGGGGCACCTGGTGGCTCAGTGGATGGAGCAGGCAGTCCATGTACAGAGGCTGTGTCCTCACTGCAGTTTAGCATTAGCTTGCTATAGCCCTTTTTACAAAGAGATCACGCTATAGGGCTGCTACAAAGTCCTGAAAGCGTTGGCCTCTCGTGTGACATACAATGTACATCTTGGCAGTGCTTAATAAACAAAACTACTGGCATAACGTTGTAATAACAGTTGTCTGTTACATGGCCGTTGATATATCCTCTGCTCAGAGGGTAAGGAGCTCTGGAATCTTGTTGTCCTCATTTGTGGATATTTACGGCCATTGTTTTTTTTTTTTTTTTTTAGTTAGCTGCTGACTTGTCAAGTCTGGGGCATCAAATCTGTGGCTTGATTCTGACTCGAGTCCATGTCATGCTTCCTTGTGTCCACACCTCTGGTCGCAGTCATAGATGCTGGAAGATAACCAATGGGCTTTGTGAGGTTTACCACTGTGTTTGGAATTACAGAGTGCAAAGGAGTACTATGAGCAGGCGTTGATGCAGGAGCTGAAGAAGAACCAGGAGCTGCAGGAATACATCAGACTGGTGGAAAGCAGGATGCACCACCCAGATAGAGACTGTACACCTGCCAAACAGGTATGAAACCCATCAGCGGGTCTGCACACCTGATCAGTTTTTACATTTTTATATCTGTCAGTATTCTCTTATTCATGATATGAGTATAGTTCATTACTGTGTCTCGTGTCTTATTAAAGGGCAGCGTCAGTGCTGTGATGTGTAGTCCTGTGTCCAGCCCCAGCACTAATCCTCCCAGAGGTCCAGACCTGTCTTCTAGTCACAATTCTGGATATAGCTCCTCATCCTCCTTTTTCCCAGCTTCTTCCAGCCCAGAGGCAAGGCAGCAGGGAAAAAGCCAGTGTACCTCACTGGGAGCATTGGGAGTCTCACAGCAAGAAGTGAAGGATCTAAAAGAGCAGCTGGGGGCTCTGCAATGCCAGGTAGGACGATCTCTTCAGCACAGCATCAACAAAAATCTTCCCTTTTCTGATGAGATGAGAGCAGAATTGATGTCAACTCACTGTTGCCAGGGAAAGATTTGCTTAATGCTTTAACTTGAATCAGATGGTGAACTGCACCACCAAGTGGTGGCTCTGAGCTGCTCTGAAATGTGCTCACAGGCAAATAAGAAAGTTGGTAGATCACAAGATATGGCTTGGATATTGGCTCAGTGCCATATTGATGTCTTGTGCCAGCAGACCCAGATTTATGAAGCAGAATATCAGACAGAGCACAGTGATCACAAGCACACGCTGCAGGAGAACCGCAGGCTGAGGAAGAAGCGCGAGGAGATGCGCCAACAGGTGGCACTACTACAAGAGCAGGTAGTGTTTTCATTGTCTGTACACTAATGCACGGAAATGCAAAAATCTGCCAAAAGCACACACTGTCACAGACATGTGCTTTCACTTTCACAGAAATGATGAAATGCATCTGTGGCATCTTGACCCAAAAGCAACAAAACAATAGTGTGATAATATATTCAGTACTGCAATTATTTTGATAATCAAAATGTTGGAGAGCATAATTTAGACGTGGTTAAATACAGAGTGTCTGGGTAGTTTTGTGACAATCCAAACATACTACAATAACTAAATATGGTGATGAATCCACTTTGAGCTGATCCCTGAATTTCTGAAAGATTTTTGTCACTGAAATCTCATGTTTTCTGTTTGTGTGTTTTGTTTTCATTTTACTGTCTGTGGTTGTGACATAACAACAGCTCAAGGTTTACGAGGATGACTTCAGACGGGAGCGGTCTGACAAACAGATGCTGCAGCGGCTGTTGCTGAAGAAAACGCCTCCAAACAAGGACCCTGTGCTCATCCACCGCTGCAATAATGAGCAGCAGCCATCAGGGGGAGACAAGAGGACACAAAGTGGAGAGAAAAGAAAACAGCACCACCCACTCTGCCCCAAGCATGCAAACAGGGACAAAGAGTTAAACTGAGGGTCAGAGAACAAAAAAGCAAACATCATTCACAGCCAAATAAGTTTCAAATAGTTTGTTTTAAATATATGAATTTAAACATTTTTGCAGTTTTTATTGTCCCTCAAACTCACTGACAGCACTTTTATCAGATTAATGTAGACAAAGGAATGATACTATTAATGAAAACAGACCGACGCGTGCAAATCTGAGGTCAATCTGAGGCACATAACTTGCTCTTTCAGGGTTCTGCCTAGTACCGTGTATAAAAAAGAAAGGTTACAATTTAGTTGTGGATTATAGTCACAGTTTTTTCTGTATATTACTTTCCATAATAGTAGCAGCTACCAAGTGTGGTACTTATATATACTATATTTTACCTATATATATATTTAATATATCTCACATTTCTTCCTCTAATAAATTGCTTTCTCTAAAGTTGATGTTTGTTTATTCAGATTTTAGTTATTATCAAAGCCATTAAAAATAACATAAACAGACAAAATAGTTTAATAAACATAATGACTGATTTAAGCAAGCTGGCAGTTTGTTACCTGCTTCAACGTCTATGTCAGAAGAGGCCACCTCGCTTATTTCTAATAATTGTTATTATTGTTTCTTCTTTATATTGCATTTCTTCTTTTATTTCTCATATGGTGCATTACTTTGAGGTCTGTAAAATTATTTCCTCTCAAATGTCTTGGCTCATTAAAAAACAGACACCACACAATAAAAGTCAATGACATCAGAATGTCAGACAAGGAAGCTGCGTTTGGGTGGGTATCCCCCAGAACAGCTGTCAAGGAGCAGACGGTCGCCTCAGGAGTGTGCTGCTGAGTTAATATTTGCTCTGACACTGAAGGAAGCGGTTTACGGTTTACTGCTACTGTTTTTCTGGTCATTGGCCCACCTCTGAATTGAAACTATGACTCATGTTAACACTGATATTTCCTGTGTTTCTTATTTTCTCAGCATTCTCGGAAAGTTCGCCCTAAGAATTTTTAAAATATTCCGTAACCTTTTTTTAACACATAAGGACAGCAGGAGGCAGCATCACATACTAAAATGTGGAAGTTATAATGTGGATGCTGCTGTTTCTCAACCACACACAGACAAGCATCTATGTGGTCAAACAGGGTTCATGCACAGTTTTAACAGACCTTTGTGTATCTTGCCAATTTTCTTCCTCGTTCCCTGTTAATTGTTTGTGTGTGTGTGTGTGTGTGTGTGTGTGTGTGTGTGTGTGTGTGCGTGTGTCTCTGTGTCTCACTCTACTCTGCACTAGCACGGATGTCTGAGCCTGGCTCACTCATTTGGCAGCAGTTACAGGCCTATAACTGTTAAACAACTCTTCAGAAATAGAGAATGGCTGTATTTTCAGTGGCACCTCAAAAAAAATTTTCATTGGCCAGATGGAGCCACTGAAAATTTTGGGATGGTACACCAAAACCAAAAGCCATACCTGAATTTCAGGAATTCAGTTATACTGCTGAAGTATACAGGCAAGTTAAAAACTATGTCAATATGAGAGTTAAGGTCTCTTATACTGATAAAATTTAGTTTTTAATTTTATATGGGTGCAGTTAACATTCTGAGTTCCACAACAATCCTGTTTTAATGTGTTATGTTTCTGAAGCTATATACATGCAAGTCATTGTTCTTCCGATAGGCTGGTTATATTTTTCCTTGAAAGGAAAACATACAGCTTTATTTTGAAGGAGTACAATGATTGTAAAAACATCACTGAGAAGCCTTCCATTTTGTGCATTATGCATCTTGCAGGGGTGGCCAGTGAGGAGCCACTGTGTATTTTCCATAGTTTGTTATGCTTGCCATACATAGAGTGACAAGGACATGCTTTATTACTATATACTAAATACTACAAATTTTCACTACATAAAATGTAAGATTCAGCTTAGTTTTCCACTCTATTTTCTCTGACCAACTTTTAATCAGCATTTTACTACAAATGATAAGATTTAATATGTCTACTGATATTCTTATACATGTATAAAGATATAAAGGGTGGCTGTGACCCAGGAGGCAGGCAGGTCATTTTTTTACTCACAAGGTTGGTGGTTTGATCCCGGCTTTTCCTGTCTGCAGGTAGAATTGTGTCTTTCAGCAAGATACGGAACCTCAGGATTTTATATTTTTATTTTTGTTATTTAACCTTTATTTAAACAGAGAAGGACATTGAGAGCAAGCTCTCTTTTACAAGGAAACCCTGGTTAAATTACTGATACAAACAACAAAAGCACACTACAGTATACATTGACAAAACATGAGAAATGTTGCTGATATTAAAGTGCAGATTAAACAATACTCAAAGAAAACAAAACGTTGCTTCCAATGGACAAACAGCATCTTCCATACCAGCTCTGTCACCGTTAGTATATAAAAGTGTGAGTGAATGGGAGGCAAATTGTAAAGGGCTTTGTCCTGCAAAGTAGAAAGGCAAATTGAAACTGTAGTAGCAATGATTTCCAGAACAATGATTATAATAACAATTGAACAAAAAGGAAGCTGGCAAACATTTGAGCCAATACTGTGGAAGGAGACAGTAGGATTTCACGCTCTGTTATTCATTATTTTCACAGTGTCGTCCACACGCTCATACATTAGCACACCCATTGCACGCAATATGAAACATATCTTTGTACTGTGTGGTCAGTCATTGTTTCTCTGAATTCCAGAGAAGGAAGAGAAAAGTTTAATATAAGATGGTGATGATTGGAAACAATAGTCAAATAGAGTACTGAAAACATCATATCAGTTTGGACCAGTTTCAAAGTGAAGGGCAGCTTCCAATGTAGCCTTGATGCAAATCACTGCAGGACTGATTTTATGATGTAAAATACAATGTCAATGGCCCTGTAAATGGAGAGTACACAAGTATGCTTCTCCAGAAAAGAAAAGGTTTCATATTACTTTAGTTAGTAAACCCCTTTGAATGGCCCACCACACCTGGACTGCACGTCAGTGCAGAGGCAGGGTGCATCACAGTCATGGGTTTCCCCCTTTAAATTAGTTTTCTTCAGGATGTAATATTCCCACATGTGATGTCATTCGAGGATATGGATTAAATGTGAAATACTAACAAAGGAAGAGGTGTTCCCAGAAGGTGCTCTGTGCAGTATATATAATGGTTTTCACAGTGAAGCTTGGCAGCATCCAGAGCTCAGACTCACAGAGAGAGAAGACTCAACAGCAGACAAGTATGGAGACAATTTAATACTTACTGCAAAAGATAGAGTCATGGATAAAACTGCTAAATACTGTGTGTGCATGTGTTTATACAGTAGTTTTTAATCATTCAAAACTCTGATTTTCTACACATGTAATTGTGTTCTATCTATTTCTTTAAGTTTAGCACATTATAAATGCAGTAATTTGACTGTTCTTGTGTTGATATTCAGGATCATGGAGGCTAAAGGACAGTTTTCAGTCTTTACCTTTTCCACTTTGTTGAATGTCATCCTCTTTTCCTGACCTGTTTTAGTCAACAGATTATGCATCTTAAAAAAGAGTCTCTGAACACAGGCACTGAGGTGTAGTTGCCAGGGTTATATTGGTCTTATGGGGCAGGAAAAACAAGGTGGTGTTCAGTGCGATCCAAATAAATGTCGTCAGATGTCTTTTTTCTGTGCTTATATCTGCATGAATCAAAATTCGACTTGTCTCAAATCTAGATTGAAAACACAATGTTAGACAGAATACTGACTATAAATAAATGTAACTTTCTCCTCTGTGTTCGTCCCCCTTAGCTCCACCTCCTCCACGAACAGTCTCTACCTTATACATTTTGGAAGCAGAGGGCCCGAGGCATCAGCAGTGAAACTATCCAGCAGAGATGACAACATCCACAGCTAAACTGCAGGAGCTCTACAATCAGCAGGGTTTCCTCTCTGCACTGTCTGTGTTGAATGAGACAGAGCTGAGGGAGGCCAGGTGTGCCTTTTCTGAGCTGGAGAAAGAATTTGGTAAGCAGACCTTTCACATGATGATGAAGGAGAATGAGGCGGAAAGGGATGAAAGGAATAAGAGAAAGAATGTCTAAGTGAAAACAATAACTAATATAAAATTTTATCAGCAAGGTGGTTTTGTGTAAAATGTGGACTCAAATTTGATGTCTGCATGCCATTTTTTGTTTGATTTTTTTTTTCCATCTTGTTTAATGAATGTTAGTTAATGGGTAAATTATGTATTTGTTCTAGGTGAGGAGTACACCCAGTACAGCCTCCACAATGTTCACCGTCAATACCCATGGGTGAGTGGCCTGACCAAACACCCTAAAATCATACAAGTGATGGAAGCCATCCTGGGCCCTGACGTCATCCTGCTGGACTCACGCTTCATCTGTAAATACCCAACACTCAAACCTGACATCCTGGAGAAAGAAGGAGAAAACAAACCTGGACTTCCGTATGTGGCCTGGCATCAGGACATGAGGTAGATTCACATACTGAAAAAACACTAAGAGGTTTTGTTTTGCTTTGTCTTGTTTCCTCTAACTATACTGGTTTTGTTCGCAGATACTGGGGTATTGCTGGTGGCCCTGTTCTGTCCGTGTGGCTCGCTTTAGATGACTCCCTGCAGGAGAATGGCGCCCTTCAGGTCATCCCAGGTACATCCAGCTGCTCATTCGTGTTTCTTGTGCAAGTTTATACTTTCTTAATCTTTTTTGTTTTCTAATTTTGTAAATTAGTTTTTAATGTGGGTCATTGCAACACTTCTCAATCAAAAGTGTTTTGTATGCCTCACAGCTGCATTTGAGTCCCAGATTTGTAATTTTCTTACTTGAACACCTGTCCCTAAAAATGTCTCTGTCTTTAGCCACTGTCCTGGTTGGACCTTAGCTAAACAAAAGCAGCATACAAACTTTTCTTGGTTCCCATCAAAGACTATATAAGTGTTCAACAGTCAACTAGCTGCTTCACTGACTGGAACATGTTGTCTTTGTGCCCTGCAGGTAGCCACTGCGCTGGCATGTTGCCCCATCGTCAGGCCAGCCGCCCTGGAAACATGCTGTCGGTCAATCAGGAGATCCCAGAGGAGCTGGTGCATGCTGATGAAGCTGTCTTGTGTCCTCTGTTAGCTGGGCAGATGTCTGTGAGTTTCATTTTTTCATTGGAGATGACCAGATTATGAATATGTTTAAGTACAACACAAGGTGAATTAATAATCATTTATTTTTATAGATTCATGACGGACTGCTCGTCCATGCAAGTGACGCCAACACATCCCAGAAGAGGCGCTGTGGGTTTGTGATCCGTTATGTTCCCACCTGTGCATATCCCATACAGGTGAGATGAACATGAGTACAGATTTATTGATATATTATGTGCAGGTTTTAGTTTTATAGACTGTGTATTGATCCTGATTCTTTTTGCTGGTGTTAGGATGCTGATCGTCCCAGGAAATTTGCTGCAACAGAGTTGGTCTGTGGAACAGATCACTTCAAAAATTTCTCCAACAAAACCACATGAATACTTCCTGGATGTGTCCTACTTTCAAGAGCAGTTACTTGTACGCTTTACTGGAATATTTAAGCCTTCTTAAAATCAGATGTATTTTCTATATTCGTGAAAAACATTCTTCAAAAGATTGTTAGACTGTTATGGTAGTTTGTACTTAATAATAATGTACTTTGTGGTGTTGTATGTTTGTTGTTTATTATTGTCTCAACTATATCAATAGATGATCAATTAATAAAATATAATTTTAATGTACAAGATGCCTGGACATTTATGTTTCCATAAATGCAATTAATTTGAATGTTTTAAACTGCTGGAAAAAACAAACAAACTAAAAACATCAAAATACCCTAACACTGGTCATTCAGTGAATCTCAGTTTGATCAGTTAGATCAATGAGGTATTGACGTATGATCCAAAAGTGAAGGTTTATCCGTTATTATTAGGATTTGGTAATACAATTTTTTTTTAAATTCTTAAAATCCAACACTTGAGTGATTCTGTCACTGCTTGTTTTAGTGTGAAATTTGCAAAATATCTTCCAATAAAATCAATGTTAATTAAATTATTTCAGTATTACATTTTAGTGAGGTGTTAGAAAATTGTTAGAACTATGACGTATTCTCGGAATTTCCCCTGAAAGTGGAAACTAGGTCCAGGTAGAGAAAAGTTATTGAAGAGAGATCCCAAGGTGAAAACTGACTTTAAAGCTGCTTTAGAGTTTCTGAAGCAGAGGAGAAAATCAAAGAAAGAAAAACTGGTGGGAGAAATATTCTCCAAACGCTGGATGACAGTGAGATAATGAAATGCTACACATTAGATTGTACTGGGATAATTTTTGTGGTTGATCTCATTAGAGATACACACACATCTCCCACTCGATAAAGTGAGATGCATCATTGATTTAGACTCGACTCCACAAATTAGTTATTTCTTACCCAAAATAAAATTGTCTTCAAGATTGTCTTTGTTTTGCATATCTGATGCACATGTTACATTCATATGTTCTTTTTAGGACAGAAAAGACTATTTTTTCCTGCTCTTGGTAACAGATATTGATTGTTTCTTGGGAGGAAATCTTAGTTCATCCAAGAGAAATTCAGAAATAAGGAGAAAAGATTAAACAACATTTAGAATCAGTATGTATCAACATATCTATTTTTGACAAGACTGCCACAGACACATTGCAATGGGCTTTAAAACAATCTGTGCACTTAGTGTGCACACAGTCTCCTCAATGATAGGCACAAACACAATATGCAGTATAAATATGGGTGTCTGAGAATATTATCCCACAAATATTATGTTGCAGATTATTATTATTTTTATAATTTCATTGTTATATGTAATTGGAAATAAATGCAATATTGTAATTTGAGTATTTTTATTGAACATCTCAAAACAACATATTGACAATATACCAGACAAATGTCTAAAGACAAGAGTACTGACTTAAATGCAACAATATGCTTCTATATGCTTTTTCAAGTCAATAAAAACAAAACGTGCAGTATGTAGTAAGAGACTTCTTAAGCCAGTTTCAGTGTCTCATTAACCATGACTCCTATTCCATCAAAAACATGATGAATGGGAGCATTGCACATGAATGCAGAGGTGGTGACCAGCTTGTTTTTGACATCAACGTGTGCTTTGTTCACATCTGTGTTGACGTGTTTGCAGCCCATCTCCTTCATGACGCCTGCTGTCTGAGCATATGGCCACCTAAATACAATAAGAAAGGGAAAGTTAGATTGATTTTTTTTATATCCATAGACATCAGATGAGGACAAACTATGCCACGCACTTTTCACACTCTTTGTCTTGTCCCACTGTGAGCTCACAGCCAGGCAGGATTTTGGCAGCGAGGACGGGGGAGATGCAGCACATGCCCAACGGCTTTCCAGCTTTGTGGAAAGCCTTGATGAGCTTCTCCAGATGCGGCTGTATGGTGCAATCCTTGTTCTTCACTGCCCAGTCACTTAAGTTCTTAGCCACACCAAAGCCCCCTGAAAGAGAACACACAGGATTCATTTAGGATTTCACAAAACTGGTGGTGGAAAATATTTGACTCTATGGTATTTATTCATGACTTGGTACCTGGGATGATGGCGGCATCAAATGCTGAAACATCTAACTCTGCCAAATCAGTGATGTCACCCCTGGCAATGCGAGCACTTTCCTGCAGGATGTTTCTCTTCTCCTCCGTTGGTTTCCCCTCACAGTGGTTTACAACATGCATCTGATCTGCATTCGGAGCAAACATCTGTACCTGAAATGAAGAATGTCAAACTTAGCCTTTATAGCTTATAGCTAAATAAATGTTTTAATGCCCTTGCATTCAGAATCCAAACGTTTTCTGTCAAATAACAGATGAATACACTGTGATAAGTTTGCTTCTTTTCTTTCCCTTACTTTAGCTCCAGCCCGACTCAGATGGACAAGGACCGCTGAGGCCTCGTGGATCTCTGTGCCGTCATAGACTCCACAGCCTGAGAGAATAACTGCAATGCGCTTCACCATGGTTTCTGCAAAACACAAACATTTGGTATGTCTATAGATATACAGATAAAAAATAACTTCTCGAATTTGATATTATAAAGTGTGTATCCACTCTCTTTCTGCCTGTCAGACATGATGCTGCTCCTGAGACACCTGTTGCTGTTCACATAAAAAATGCACAGAGCCTGGTGACAGAGGAGTCACGGGAGTGCTGCTGCTGCTAGGTAACACTGTTGACACAGAGCAGTTACAGGAAGAGGTTTGACTCTGCTGCCCTGAATAAATACGCATTATACTGCAAAAGGAATATGTGAAACTTTTTAGGCATTTCATCAGTTCCCTCATTCACTTCGCAGTGCTACTTTATAGTTAATCATTACTTTATTGTCTTAAATGGACAAGTTTGTTCCTAAAATAGTAGGAGAAAGCACTGGCTTAGTTTAAATGACAGAAGTGAAGACAGTGTAGCTATATCTCACCTTGTCTACGTAGAGTGGGTGTCCTGCTGGTGTGTGAGCGAGCAGTTCAGCAGAGGTGAGCTGCCTGAACTCTGAAGCACTCTTTATAGTCCTGCCTGCCTCTCTGTCTGTGTCTCCTCCCATTATTTGCTGTCCTAAAAGGGTGACATCATGCACCTGAAAGATACCCAGTAACCGTGTGTGATATTTACGGTCAGCTTTGGAGATTAAATGCTGAATCATTCCTCTCAGTTCCTCTTTCCTCTTTCAGTGAATAAGATGAATGTAATGGGGGAACATGATAAGCTTATATCACTGGGTTATATTCAATCCTCTGTGTTTGAGAAGTATATGAAAAAACTGGTTAATGTTACATCAAACACATATGCATGCTCCAACTTTTAAATAAGGTTGTTAGATACATAAAGATACACAATTTGATATATGACTAGACTAAATAAAAACAAACAAAATAATAACTGGTGCTTTATGTATAATAAGAATATGAGTTTTGTCGTTTTTTGCATTTAATGGAGCAGTTTGAGAAAAAAAAAACAATAAGACATCAATTACACAAATTAGTTATTTTAGTTGATAAAATTTTAATAGTTAATAGTGATAGCCAACGTGAAATTATGATCGTGTTTTATACAAGAACAAGTACTGTTGGAATTTTGACTAAATACAATCACTGTGTTCATCGCAATTCACCTAGATGGTTTATATATCCTAATGCATCATAATATCGAGGTTACCTATCAACTTACTTTTGGATATATAACTTTCGGGATCATGTCTTGTTTCTTTTTCTTCTACTGTGACGCACCTGTCGGAGTTTTTTCCCGGTGAGGCGCCGCTCAGGTTTCTCCTGCGTGCTGACGTCACGCAGCTCTATAAAAAGCAGCCGCACGGATTCAGAAATCAACTCCTGCGATGGCTCAACTCACCTCTCTGCATGTCTCCGTTGGCATACTGGGCATCTCTGGCGGTAAGGTTTTATTTATAAACGCCAGTTATGATACATATTTGTTTGCATTTCTGACAGTTGTACTAAGCAGTAATAAACATAAACTTTCTGCTGTTGTTTTATCATCACAAATTTCATTTAAATGCATGCTGTGTACCTAGGTTTTTAAACTTAAAACCTAAATAACTAAAACGAGGAGCCAGGAACTGATATCATATCATATCATATCATATCAGATAGATAGATAGATAGATCTAATAAATCCTTGTAGATGCACACATTCTTAGCCAATGAAGCTGATTCTGACATTTATTATCACATGCTTTTTGAAAAAGCATGTTGTAGCACGTTGAAGACGTAAAAACTCAGAATTAAAACCTAAAAAATACAAAACAAGTATGTTCCTAAAAGCAGTCACTGCCAAATCTATTTTTACTGAATTATTTGGACATAATCATGTGAGGAAATAGAAACAGGGGAACTTTTCAGGTAGTCACAGACACCTGCTCATGCCATTGAAGGAGACAAAAATCACATCTTTTTCATTAAAGTGTAAAAACAAAGTTTTTTTGTTTGTTTGTCTGTTTTTGTCAGTAAAAGATAGATAATTGGTTATGTTTGGACGTACAGGTTCTCTTCTACTTTTGGTGAACAACTATGCCAGCTCACCTGAAAAAGACTTATTCCCTTACACTGCACTGGGGATTCTGCTGCTCATCATTGCAGCCCTCTTAGCTTATGCAGGTTGGTACCGATGAATGCTTAATACATTTTGTTCAGTTCATTCACTTGGAATTTTGGGTGATGTACTTGTGTGTATAACTCCTCTGCTCTGTTTACTTTTTCTCTCTCAGGTGTCCGTCGCAGTCTGTCCCACGCCCAGCTGTTTTCCTCTCTGTGTCTGACTGTCTCTGCTCTGTGGTGTGGTTCAGGTCTGGTGTACATCCTGGCAGGACAGGGGGTGCTGCAGCCCACACAACTCAGATCCTCTCTTGTCCCAGGCCTGGCAGCATTTACCTTAGCCCTGCTCATCATAGGCGGTATAGCACTTGTTGTAAAGAAAGCAGTTTTGTTTCTCATTGCTGTTGGTATTAGTTTAGCATGTGCCCATCAAATTGCCGGTTTGTCAGCTACAGATTTTGGTCAGTCTGCCACAGCTGCTAACTACCTTATTGTCTGTCTGGTGGGTGTTTACTTTGGTTTTGGACGTCTGCTGACCACCATTACTCATGGGAAAGTGGAGCCTCCAGGAACAGGCCTAAAGAGGAAAGCAGAGCTTAAAACAGAGCAGAACCAGGGAAGCAGTGATGCAGTGTCTGTAGGTTTGGTGATGAACTTGCTGTCCGCCTCTGTGCTAGCCTGTCCTCTGTTAGGCGTGGTCCCTCAGCTCTCTGTCGGTCACATCCCCTGGCTGTGGACAGCTGGAGTCTTCCAGCTTGGCATGTGTGTCCTCCTGTACCGAGCCATGGACACAGTAGCTGCCACTTTTTATGGCTTCACTGCTCTGCTAAAATTTGCAGAGGGCTACAGCGCACTGCTATCATTCTATGCAATTCAGCCTTTCTCCCCTGTTCCCTTCCCTGTCGTCTTCTCTGTGCTGTTCTGCATCCTGGCTCTCTTCAGCTGTCAGAAGAGCTTGCTGGAGGGGCTCTACCACTTATTCTTTGCAGTGTATTGTATTGCAATTGCAGCCCAGCCGCAAGGCTTCTTCCAAGGAGGCACACAGGGTGTACAAGGAGCTATATTTATATTCACTGCTGGCGTGCTTTTAATTACCACATTCAATATGGTCTCCAGGACAAAGATTCCCACAGGGCAGGGCTACTTCAAGGCTTTAGTAAGCAGGATGCAAGGTCTCACTCTCAGAGCTCATGATAAAGAGTTGCATGCACCTCACCTCGGTTACTCTAAGTATGCAGATGCAGAGGTGTTAGGCCACGCCTGCAGTGTGCTGGCTGCATTTGCCATCACAGCCACAGTTGGTGACAGGGATCCTCTGTCTGTGCTGGTTCTTCCCTGGGTTGTGGTGGCTGGAGGTGCACTCCAGCTGCTCTGCGGCTCAGTAGCTTTTGCTCGAGGTAAAACCTTTGAGAGCACAGTTTTTATTCTGTATGGAATGATGTGGGCGGTGTGGGGGTTGACACGATTTGGCGGCCTGTACAGGGAAACCAGAAGCTTTAACGTGGCTGTCGGGATGATCAGCTTCATGCTGTTTAACTGTTTAGTGACAGCTGCAGCACTGTTTCTAAATGTGGCCTGGTTTGCTTACGCCCTCACCTTCCAGCTCATCCTGATGAGCTTCCTGCTGGATGCAGTAGGTGCACTGCCGTATGGTTATGACATAGGAGTCACTATCATCTTTGGTCTCGTCAGTTTTTATTGTTTCCTTGCACACATTTTCAACAGCACATTCCAGTCCCCCCAGATCCCTTTAGGAAAACCTTTAGTCAAGCTGAGTGGGGTTGGAGGCGGCGCAGATGTCTGTCCCCATTTATCAGCCCGCAAGGCCACGTCCGTCCAGCAGATTGCAGGTGAGAACCTGTTAAAAGAAATCCCTGTTATAGCATTTCACTCATGCAGCCAGTACTAGTACTTTAGTACTTTATGTACTTTATGGCTTGAGTTGTGATAACAAATCAATGGTCCTTTGCTTTCATTAAGTTTATTATTTACTTATTTAGTTAATAATTACATATATATATATATATATATATATATATATATATATAAAACCATATATATATATAACCACTATTGTTAGCATTATTAGATATTTTTGTATTGTCATTCTTTTAATTAATTAATTATTTTGTTTATTGTATTTTTTTTTTTTAACCTGTTTATTTATTTATTTGTTTCCCAATTTATTTACTTTTTATTTATTCTTTAAAAACAATCAATTATGGTTTTTAACAAAAATACACGGTTGTTTACATAATGCATTTTTATACCTCTTCCATCTGCAGACATCATGAAAAATGGTGGCATATGTGGAATGCCTACTGACACTGTCTATGTGCTGGTGGCAGCTTGCAACAGGCCTGACGCAGTTGTCAAAGCTTACAAGTGAGTATCTGTTTTCGTGAGTGGGCCTTGGTCTGTATTCATTTATTGATTCACTCTCATTACGTCAAGTACATGTGAAGAAATTGACAAATAAATCTGACTTTGACTTTGACTTTGATTACTCTCTAATTGCTGTGTTTGACTTCAGGGTGAAGAAGCAGGCGCAGGACCGACCCATGTCCCTCTGGATCTCCTCTATCAAGCAGCTGGAGCCGGTGCGACACCTGCTGAGCCCTCTGCTCCTGGACTTCATGGAGGCTGCGTGGCCCTCCTCCATTAGCATGGTTATACCCAGAGGTAGGTGTGTGTTTCTGGATGCATATTTGTACATCTAAGATTGTGTGTGTGCCCGTGTGCATGATGAGGGTTTCATGATCATCATATTGGCTTATGTAGGCCCATGGATGGACACCTTTGGTTTAGGAGATGCTGCCAAACATATTGGGACTCCACAAAGCATTGCAATCAGAAACCCAGACTGCTCTGTGGCCACACACCTCATTAATCAGGTAGGGCTTGTGGTAATTAATCACAACAAAGTCTTAAAGTGAGTGAAATTAAACTTAAACTAAATATATAACCATTTGTCTGCAGGTGGGTCCCATCGCTGTAACCTCGGCCAACCCTACAGGAGAGGCAGACACAACTCACCACAACCAAGTTTATGCCAAACTGGGCAAAAAGGTAAGGGCAATATTTCAGTGTTATTACATCCAAGAGGCACTGGAGTTTTTTTTTTGTTGTTGTTTTTTTTTTTTTTTTGCTGTAAACTACATTTTTTTTACCTTGTTAGGTAAATGGAGTGTTATGTGACGGACCCTCTCCAGAAAACATTGCATCTACTGTGGTTGACTGCACCAAGATTGAAACAGGGCATATTGGTTTTTTCAGAGTGGGTCTAATTCCTAAATCTAAGGTAATATTAAAAATTCACTCTTGTTCTATACATTCTAAACAGTTTAAGTTCAATGTATGCTTACACTTACAACTGCTGCTTTTGTTTATGTGCTGCAAAGGTTCTTCAAATCTTCGAGGAAGTCCAAAAGCGGCACAAACATGGGCAGACAAATCCTGCTTTTGAATATGACTTGCACCTACCAGATGCACAAAGGGACAAAACTTCAAGAGAGGATGACACAGCAGAGTCAAGAAGAGGAAGTCAAAACTCAACACCATCCACAGTTTCACCTGAACAAAGTCCAGTCCTCAGAAATGGTTCATAGAATCAATGCACTGTTTACTGATGCTGCCATATGTAACTTAAATTAAGATGTACACACTATTGTTAAATGACAAATCCATGCACAGCTGTAAATGTAATAACTGGCATATTGTTATTTTTGGAGGCCTCATATACCATCACATTTTTGCATCTGCAAACTTTAAATTGGTGTGAAATTTCTGCATATTTATATACATACAATATACCTATATACATTTATATTCACACAGACTCAGTGCGCTGTCACTTGTCATATGACTAAATATAATGTATTTACTTTTTGTTTTTGCAATATGTAATATATTTTAATTTGTATTTGTGTCTGCTCTTTTTTAAAAATACATGAATATATTGTGTATACTTTTCTATAATAAAATATGAATTTAATTTAAAATTATTAAAATTAAATAAAACGTTGTTTGTTTGTTTTTTTCCTATTCTATGAAACACATTTAGAATGAAATTTACAGATCATTGAAAGTTACCTGATTGCATTGTACTTGCCCATAACGGGCAATGTCATTAAAAATTCATTTGAAAGGAGTTGATGCATGAGGAAACATAGCCACAGTAAGTGTTTATCACACAATTCAAATCTAATTTCAAAATGAGATAACGCCCATTAAAAGAAACGTTACAAGGGAGATGAAAAGGGACTGGAACACAGTGAATATTTTACAGCCTGTAATTTTGCAAAACAGACTGACATTTCATCACCACCGTGTCTTTATCAGAGTCAAAGACGACAGAGCACGAGCACTATCACTTTTACTATGATACATCCATGCGACAGAGACTTCATAGGCGGACTTTACCATTAGGCGAAACAGGCATTCGCCTGGAACCACGGGCCTCATAAAATTCCGTCTAGGGCCCCATAAAATGCCCTCCATTTATGCCCTCTTTTTTGCACATTTATTATGTTTCTTAAAAATTCACTTTGCAAAAATTGCATCGGAATGCCTAATTCATCAATAACTCATGTCTCATGTCAAATCTGTCTGCCCCCCTCACCCCCCTTCAGTCTGCGCTACATGGACTATTCCATAATGCGCATCACCTTACTGCGCAGCGCGTGTGCGGAAATGATTCCTGCGCGCCAAGAATCAATTCATGTAAACACAACACGGACAGAGAGACAAGTCGAGATAAACCAAGAAGCGAAGCTACGAGAGCGGTTCACGGAAATAGAAGAAGAGGGAGAAAAAAAGCAGGAGTTTTTAACAAAACCAGCTAAAGGTATCTACCTTTTTCACAGCAGTGCCGGCGGGAGCGTCTGTCTACAGACACCGACCGCACCGCCTCCTCACAGTGACGTTAGAAAAATGAAAGATGTGATAGCAAGATGAGCTCTCGTCTTGTCTTGTGTGGTATCCTCACTTTGTAGTTGTACAAGATACAGTAAAACGACGATCAGCCTCCCACCTAAATGATGATTTTAAACAGAATATAAGAACCATCCAAATAGCTAATTTCGACACTGAACATTGTCAGTTTATATCAGGTGAGCAGCTCACATTGGATAACTGGTAGGCCAAGATTTCAAAAGAATAATACCGTGGAAAGTCTCTCTCTTTGAGGTAAAAAAAAAAAAGTACCTGATTTGGCCGCTTGCTGCTGGATGATGTGCAAGGAACCCTATTTAAAAAACAAACTCTTTTTCATACTGGTGGCTTCAGATTTAAGCTCATAACGTGTTAGCATGGTGGGGTCTTCATATGATATACGCAAGAGACATCCAAAGAAAAAATAGATAAAATTGATAATACATATGAAAGTTCAGCTGGATAAAAGAATCATATATAAATCATGTCTAATGATGACTGATTCAAGTGGACATTGAAACAATATGGAAAAGCAATTTGGAACAATACCAACCATAAAATACAAGATTTTAAGTGAGCAGCCATTTCAATTAAATTAATTAAATTCAATTAAAATGTTTTTTTTTAATTAATTTATTTGTTAAATTGGCTTCATCTCATTTTGGAATAAAGCTCTTTAAGCACATTGAAACTGAGGGTTTAGTAATTTAATACATACTGTATGTGGCCATGTTTCCACATGCATTTACGCCTTTCTCAAAAAAAAAGCTTTGTTGAATGTTTCGGGGCAGGACGATTAGATTGTTATTATTGCCATTACTTCATAGAGTCTGGTCAGTATCACTTCACCCAGTTTCAACCCCACAGTTTTTATTAGTAATAAAAACGTCTGTGAGGGTTTGCATGGCTTTAATCTAGAAACCATGAAATCACATCCAACATGTTTATTCGTGAAACCACAAAGGATATAAACCAGTTTTTCCACCAAATTGAGCTAGTTACAAATATGATATATAAATATATGTATTCATTAAAAATGGGATAATTGTAAAGGTAACATGTCAGTTGATGTAGCATTTGTTGTTTAAAACAACTTCAGTGAAATTCAACTGTATAACTATTACGATTCAGGATCAGGATTCAGGATGAGGGTTACATGATCTGCAGATGTGTGAAAAACATGGGTTTTTGTCACGTGATAATTGATATTAATCTGACTAAGAAGGTTTTACCAGAATGAACACCTACAATAATGCAAAGTGAAAGTTTCTCTTATCTCTCCCTTAGACTGAAATCTTAAGCAAACATGGCTGTTTCCTGATTTGTTGTCAGTAAACACTCTTTTCTTTCATTCAGATGATAAAAGGCCTTATTTAATAGCAATGAAAACAAGTGGAGCACTTCAGCAAAATAATTTACTTAACTATTTCAACACACACTGCCCACTCAATAACGAGGATTGTCATCTGTAGATATTATGAGTTTATTATGGATTTGAATAGAGTTTAGCGATTGGTCAAGACAACACCCTGTTTCATAATGGCTACAAAACAGGCTTTGTTACAGCTGTGGAGAGTCCCCAAATTTAAAGAATAGTTTCACAATTTTTAGTCAGCTAAAGTCTGTCTTTAAATAATAGTCAGGTACAAATATGAGAAAGGAGACATGTTTTACTTTCTGAAATCAAATGATTTTCAAGTTGAAATGTAGTGGAGGGGTAGCTGCACAAAGAGGGAATTTGTACATAAAAGGGTGTAACTTTGGGAGATAAGCACTGTATTTGTCTAATCTGGATACATGAAGCACTATGTGTGTTTCAGATAAACTTCTGAAAACATTTTCTCTCAAAACATGGACTTTGGATTTTGTCCCTCATCACTTAAAATGCACAAGGAAGGGATTTCATTGCTTTTGTTTCAAAGCTTATATGCTGACTCAGCTCGACCAAACTGATACTCCTCGTACCCCTCCAGAGATGTTAAACCAAGGTTCAGATAATGACTTTAAGGTTATTGGGAAAGGTTAGTGGAGATTTGAGTGAAAATTTAATCATGCAAGTTTTACGATTAAAAATGGAGTCAGGATAATGGTGGACAGCAGACATGTAAAAAACGTGGCTTTTGTTAGGTGTTAGTTGATAATCAACATCAGTCGTATAAAATTGTGCCATAGCAAACACTTGCAGATATTGAACCTAAAACTTTTTATGTCCCTCTGCAGAAATCTTCTGAAAATACTGTTGTTTCCCGATTCTGCTGTAGCCTATACCAGTAAAAGCTGTTTATTAATAGAATACTGTCACCTGATAAATAAACTATTACCAGAAACCAGAATGCGGAACAAAGAACCATACAAGTGGAGGGTTTGTCTTCCAGAAATGTGTTGTTTCCTCTGTTTGGGACTAACTGAGTAAACAGTGTGTCTTGTGCACTCTGTTAACCGCAGTGACTAACGGCACGTGAAATAGAGACGACCTCCACACGCAGGGCCTCACACATTAGCCTTTCACAACAGTGACTCTGTCAAGAGTGTGTGCTTATGTGGACACGCTCTACAATCTAAACATTACACTTGTGTCTGTACTTTCCTTCCTTCACAAAGTGCATGAAAAAATAACTCACGCAAGATGATAAATGTTTATAGTGTTGAACTTTCAAAGTAATTTATCCATCAATTAAAATTAATGACCCTGGAGAAGGGGTCGATAAGTCACTGTATTAAAATGTGCACAACTGTTTTTAAATAGTGTTTCCTGGTAATAAGTGACTAAGAAAGAGGAGTAGTTTCTGTGTTTTATCACAAGTATGTGTTTGTTCTTTAAAGAGGGAAAATCCCATGGATGTGTTTTTCAGTGCAGATTTGAGATACAGTTGTGGTAACATAAAACATAAGGAAAAATCAAACTGTATTTCCTTACTGTTACACATATCTTTAAGGGGCTTTTTAAGATGATGTGTCTTGAAAATAATTAACTTCAATGAAAACAAGGGTTTTGATTAGAATTTATAAGTTTTAGAATTAGATTAGAATTTATGAGATATTTATAAGTGATAAGCACATAACCTTTTTTTTCTATGAATTAGATTTAAGTTTATTTTAGAAATGATATGACTGAATCAGGTTTTCTATATACTTTGTGACAGCTTGTGACTGTTGATGTATCTTCAGTAAAACTGTATGTCAGGAAATTCCAGTGGGTAAAGTAGCTGAGCTTTGTTTGCAGCCCACCGACCATGGAAATGTAACCAATCGCACAATGAGGAAAAGCAATGTATCAAATTTAACCTTAAATACATGAATCCTCCGGGAAATGCCTGAAATTTGAGCTTCTTGTACAAAATAACTACAATAATGGATTCCTGTACAATAACGCCACTTACAACAATGCTTTGAAAATACCTTGAAAAATGAGACATACTGTCAACCTTGTCAACCGTGACCTACAATATAAGAAATAAAGCTGCATAATAGCATAACAACTTAATAAGTATGACATTACACATGAGTGAAAATTGATTCATATCAGTTCTGACTAAAAATTCGTGACACGGCACAACTAAACTAATGCTTTTTTTCTTAGTTTTTGTCATTTGAGAAGAGACAGTGCTCATGGTTACTTCGCTCGGGGAGATTGTCTTGTAAAAAAGTGTGTGCCTTGTGACAACAGTTTTGTTGGTGAGACAATTTGGTGATGCAGTGTTTAAATACTGCCCTCAGTAACTGTGGACATAGGTGCAAGAAAAATGTATAACCTTGCTCTACGTTTTCCTTTTGGGCCTGATGTTAGCAGCCTGTAAGAGCCATTTGTCATGACCCAGGAGTGGAGTTGTTGGGATGGCAATGTGTGCCATCTCTCAGTCCACCAGTGTTTTGCCAAATAACCATTACTTCTTAAATGTTAGCATGCCAAAGTGCAAAACTAAGATGGTGCACGTGGTAAATATTATACCAACTGAAGATCAGCATGTTGGGATTGTCATTGTCAGCATATTAGATTACTGATGTTAGCATTTAGCTCAAAGTAACACTCATTTTCACACTGCAGTGCAGCCAGACACAATGTCTTTTTTCATCAAAATGACAATATTGTTGGCACTTGGTACCATGTCTAACTTTAGAGCAACCTTTCTGTCCTCTGTAAGCTTGCCATTTCGGTGTGTGTTTGCTATGCAGTGTGTGCACCAAATCATGAGGTATCTTGTCTAATATGTGATTATTAGCACAGATTTTATTAGTGAGACTCATAAATTACTGCCCTTAGTGGAAAAATGCAACTAGGTGTGTGAATTAAACCAGCAATAGTGGACTGTATAGCACATTTTTTTCAGGTTTGTTTAAAAATATGTTCATACATTTTGAACTTGGTTTCCATAGTTTCCATCAGTTATAGAGCAACAAGCTCTTTATCGGCAATTAAAGATGCATACTGATCAATACGTCCTCAATTGGTTCAGCTCCTGCTGGGAGCCTTTGTTGCATGTAATTTTACTGCTTTCTACCTCCCTATTGTTTTATGTCACCTCTGAATTAAATACAGGCAGAAATCCAATAGAAATATGTTTTTCTTTAAAATAAATCGAGTGAAAATTATAAGTGACATTATTATTTTTATTATTTTCTGGGGACACAAACATTACACATCAGTAAAATTCATTTTTTGAACAGTGACAATAAATACACACAGTAACAGCAGATTTTACTATTTCACCTTTAACAGTTCAGCATGGCGTATTTGCTTAAACATACATATAATAAAGACGTGCACACACACACTTATAGAGATATCTCCCCCTATTAAATATCAATACTCATTCTTTAAGATAAAAACAAAGATCGCACAATTCAGGTTTATGTCTACAAGTTGAGATGCATCACAATGAAATCCGTAAAGTGTTACAAATCTTCTCTAATTAGTCATTTTCAGATGTTTTTTTAATAAAATATTTTTAAAATTAATATTAAGATAAGTGTAACATCCATGTACATACAGTGTAAATTCAATATAGATACACATTTGCATATTCTTTGCTGAGGGTGTTCATCAAGGGCATTGTGAGCTACAAAGGTGTATTTTATTGCAGTTTTGCCAAGACACACACGCAGCCAGCGCTACATATGCTTTCACTCAGTCTTTCACATATTTTTCAACAGGCGTCCCTGAGAATGGTGAATGGAAGTAGGGGAGCTGAAGAAGCCGATTTTCCCGGGAACCACTTATGAAGATGCTCTCTGAGGTACGAGACAATCAAACCATAGAGCTTTTCACTCTGTCGAAAATCTTTTGGACTTTTACTGCAGGGACACAACCTTCCCTCACAATGGTGATGGTCCCTGTGCAATGAGTGAAACAGGCTTGAGTTAAAAAAACACACAGACAGGAGAGAAAATAGCGGTAATATATTTGCGTCTTTACCTTCATCAATCCTCAGGCAGTTGACAATGGTGGAAGCAACAACTTCATTTGAGTCCCCATCGCACAGTACCCCTTGGATCTTGTGTCCCAGTCGACTTTGGGGAAAAAAAGATGGTAAAAGAGTGTGTGTGTGAGTGTATGATGTGTATGTAGTTTCCATACATTAGCAATATACTGTGATAAGTAAATGACTCAATTGTCTCTTTGCTTCACAGGACACACCAAGATTAATCTGCTGTAAGAGGACATTCATGTTCTGTGAGGAGACACTTACTTTATGACCATGGTGTGGTGGGTGCTGTCTGGCTCTCCGCTGGGATTGGCTGACGTAATAGCGAGGGGTCCGGTGATGTCACAGAGGTGGCCGGTCACTGTGTGGTCAGGGACACGGATCATGATGCTGTTCTTTGTTCCAACACGGTCGTAAGCTGGTCCCACTCCTACACAAGATAAATTAAAAGGTGAAGTGAAAATGAATCGTTGATAGTAACAGGCTTAAACAGTTTTTCTAAACATTTAAACTGCCTGTTTACCTAGTTTAAACAGCCAGTCTCCTTTGCTGACGATGCAGCTGATGCCTCCTGGATACACATTCCTCATGAACTCCCAGAGCAGAGGGCTGAAGGGCGGCTTGGCTGCCACCAGCTGCTCCACATTGGAGATGCAAATGCAGATGGGCTTTTCTGCTGGTCTGTCCTGGTTGAGGTCACAGATAACAGGGTAATGAGTTTCACATCAAAGACAAAACTGGATTTAATGATCTGTCTCATATAACACTTCACAATGATACCAATTGCCATCGTTCTTACTTTAATATTGTATATTTTCTCTATAGCTTGAGGATTCTTGCAGGAAGCAGCCAGCGCATACACTGTGTCTGTGGGAATACCACACACTCCTCCTTCCTCCAGAAGGCCAGCGATCTTCAGGAGACCACTGGTGAGTCGTGATTCAGCAACAGGGCAAGGAAGCTCTGGAGCAGACTTCTGTTTTACTTCCTCCTGAGACAGGCAACAGTGGGAGGGACATTTTCATAAAATGGACTGGTTCAATTATGACAGACCATTGTAGATTTAGCAGAGGAGTGCCAATTGTCTTAATTGGTTACCTTTATTAAGGGAGGGCCCAGAGGCAGCAATCTTTGTGAGAAGATGCAATTCACCAGTGACGCCAGGGCACCATATAAACAAGTTGTTGAAAATAGTGCAAGCATGGCAACTGTAAGGATACAGATATTAGGGGTAGGAATCACCACAGGCCCCGCCATAGGATATAATCATAATACTTATGTCACAACACACTATTTAAATGTTTTACGATATGCTGAGTATTGCCATAACAAATATTAAAATATCTAAATACTATGCTGCATTGACCCCCCCCTCCATTAGATGACTAACAGATATGATATTAAGTTCAGTCTTTTTCTACATTTGAAAACCTAAAAAAAAACCCAAAACAATGTTCAGAATGAGGCTTTGTCTGTACTTACTCTCTAGTCCATATGGCAGTCGCTGCAGAGTGGAGAGCAGGAAACAAACCAGAACAACCTCCATGACTGCTGTTAGAAACAGCAAAACCAGGTTCCTGTAGGCAGCTGACATAAACATACAAGAATGGACACTGGGTCAAAAACAAACTACTTACTTCATACCTCTATGAAAAACAATAATCTTTTTGATCTTACCAATCAGCATAAGGAAAGCATTAATGACCAGGAGAGCAATGGCTCCTGCTGTAAAACCGTAGGCTGCTTCTCTGGAAAGCTGAAGCAAATTGCCTAGAAAAGAAAAAAGAACATGTGATCAGAATTTTGTCTAATTCAGTCAGAACATCACAATTTAAACACAGTTGTATTAACGTACCTGCAAACCTAAACCAGGTCCAGGTTGCCCATACTGCTACATAGATAGATGGGATGACTGAACCAAAACGGCCACCTCCTGTGACTTGTAGCCGGCTGACATATGCCTGGATGATGGCTCCAGAGATGAGGATCCAAGGGACAGTCAGATGAAGAAAGGCAGGATTTGCACTGGATGAACGTGCATGAAGAGCTGACAGAGCTGCCACCCCATTTAAAAGGTAGAACAAGCTGTCTGAAGCCTGGTCCGTTGGGGACAGCGCCTCCTGGTCTCCCTGTTCGGCCCTGCAGCACTTCAAAGCCTTCTTCAACTGTTCAGAGGAGATGGGCTGCGGTCCCACAGGGATTAGAGACTTCTCTGCTATGGTGTTGATCAGACGTGAGAAAGTACCATACAGGGAGGTTGCGGTGAACAGAGAGCAAGCTACACCAAAAAAGATGTAGTATCCCTGGAGAGGAATCTGGGGGATTGTTGAAAGTGTGAGCAGGACAAACAGCATGTTGTGGATCAGCTCCAGGACATCTGTGTTCAGACTTCCCAAGCAGAGCACCACACCTGCCATTACAAAGAACCAGTTCCCCACCATTGCTTCCCTCCCTGGGACCACTCTACTGTCCGCAACAACCATAGCAGATATCACAAACTCATCCCAAGCCTTGATCAGCCAATATGTGGCATGAAGACCGAACTTAGTAGTGTGGTAGCAGTCTTGGCGCAGATGGGCGTAGTAGCTGGAGAACAGCTGGGCAAATGTAATGATTGAGACCCATGCAGCCCCTACGCCAAAGGACTTCATGTACCCAAAGCTATAGAAAGCAAAGATGAAGGGGGCGACAGTGTCACAGAAGAAGCCCAGCGCCATGGGCTCTGCGTATTTTGTGTTTTTCTTCTTCTCTTGGCCAATGCTTTGAGCACTTGCTGAGTTGGCGGTCCCTAGCAGGAGAACATTAAAGAGGGGAGTACCGAAACCTTTGAGGACTAAACGTTGAGTCAGACCTTTGACAAGCAGTGCAGATGAACCATAGATGGCAAAAATCAAAATGAGCAATTCCAAAACCCCAGAGACAACAAGAGCCCAAGAGCTCGCTACCAGACCCACTGCTTCAAAAATTAAGGTGGCTGTGATGGCCCCAAACACAAAAGGCATGATGTAGTTGACCGTGGCAGAGCAGAATGCGAGGAGAAAGGACAGAAGGATGTATGGGACCAGACCAGCAATCGCTGACTCTTTAATGGGCAGGCATAGATGGCCAACTGGGATCTCTGTGGTGGCATTCAGAGACATGTTGCTCGTCGTATTAATGGACAAGTTATTTGTCATCTCATGTGGCATAGGTGCTGTTGTTGGAGTTTCAGTTGAGGTGCCAAAGTAGATTCTGGTGGCACCATAACTGCCCCAAAGTGCTGCATAGCCAATGAAAGCAGTGCCACTGAGATGATCATATTTTCTAAAAGAAAGCAGTCCAGCCACCAGTTGGCAAATACCACCAATCAGGATAAGATGAACTCCTATAAAAAAAAAAAACATTGAATTAAAATTAATAGGACAACTTTACATCACTTTTTTAATCATGTTTTGCAGATTTTCCTGAGATTTTACCTGCAAGTATGTTCTCCAGCCCGACTGGTGCATTGCCAGTGTGTGCAGTGTTGAAGTTCTGCAGAAGTACGAGGAATGCACTGATCCCATTGGATAACATGCCTAACACTCCTGGTTCACCATAGAAACTGGCTGGAAATCCATCTAATGTTGCCATTCTTACTTTGTTGTCAGGCTACAATTTCACTGAAACAAATGACACAGAAATCATATCCATGAATGTATGTACATTTTTCATTGAGTAAGTATAATGTGCCATACCAAAGGGAGAAATCTCCAAAATGACAAATAGAGAATACTGTCTTAATTCTGGCAGGTTTACTGTCAAAAATGATTTGCTGAAGTGGGATGATATCATAAATATCACTGTTTTGGTAAGAGTTGTATGCCGTATATCATACATATATACATATATGCACAGACTGTGAGATATCATTGTTGTTTGTGGTTGGAAAGGACAACTTGACCCTTAAAAAAGTTGGTCACACAGGGTTAAATGGCCTTTAAGCTGAACTACACCCATTTTCCAAAATTCATAATTGTTATTCTTAATGGTCTAAGACAGTCCAAAAGTGTTAGTTAACATGGAGAACTCTTGCCCAAATCGGAAAAATAGAGTGCTAAGACTCATATTTTTAAAATCGTGGTATAAAGTCTGGAGCTGCTTCAGAGGCAGTGAATGGTGAAAGATGTTATAGACGACACTGAGAGTATATGGGGACATTTTTGTTTCACGACAGAAAACACTACAATAGAATAAAGCTCATTTGGGTTGAAAATAAGCAAACTAAACTAAAATAAAATAACATTCTGTGGGTCAAAAAAAAATCAGCTTCTCATTCATTTTTTTATGTAGCATTTTCAGACTTTGTACCAAATGACATCACAAGTCTGAAATGCATTCTGGTTTTTGGCTTTAAGAAAAAGTAGTTTAGTAGTAGTGGTAGTTTTTTTTTTTTCTCAATTTATGTGGTGTTCCCCTTTAATGTCTCCTATTGTAGCGCAGAGTACAACAGAACACTTGAAGTAAAGTACAATACCTTTACGGCACAAAAATTATAGTAGTATAAAGCACAGGTGAGAAATTGGGCTTTAACACTAATTGGAAAGTCATAATCTTTCTATTCTGTCTTACCTCCAATACTCACAGAAACCTGACAGTCTTTGGCCGTGCCCTGTCATAAATGTGCATACCTAAGAGTAGCTGCATCAACTTTCCTGCTCGAATGACTTTAAAGCAGAGGGTGCCAGCATAAGTCAGCATTTTATCCATTACTAACAGACTGATATCTACTTATATTTATCCAAAACACTGCTACTGGTTTCATTGTGTCAATTATATATTTACATACTTGTAACTTTGGTATTAAGCTCATAAATAACTTCATGATTTTTTTTCAATCTGCCATACAGCATCCTCAAACCAACAGTGAAAAGCATGTTATCAACATCTTTTTATTATGCAGCAGTTTAAAAGGTTTCATATAACAAAGTCTGTGTGCAAAACAGAATTAGAGCATATGAAAAAGTCTTACCTGAAAGACACTCAGACAGATGAAGCGTTGAATTGTTCTAAAGCAGGGATGCAGGTTTGTCATAAATAAAGCCTCCCTGTGTGTAGGAGGAGTTCATGAAAATTCCCCCACGCAACCCTATGCTCTGCTACCTGAGAAATTGCATCACTTCTACTGACCAGCAGTAATGTACCATTTCTTCCTCCTCCTCCTCTTCTGTGTAAGAGGATGCTGGTTACAATGATTGTGATGATGACGATAACCACTACTGTGGAAAGCCCCTCAAATCTGATAAGTTTGATTATGGATATACCTGCCCTTCCCTGTTCTTTCCAAGTTAGTACTATTACCTATTGTGAGTCCTGGACTATATAAGGCAGGTACCCTCTCAATCTGAAAAGCATCAACATCCTCCCAACAGCCTTTTGACTGCAAACTTACTGCATCAAGAGAAAGAAAGAAGCGAAACAACTGACTGAAGCCATGATCTCTACATTAAAGGTAAATATTTTAAGATATTTCACAGACCTTTTTTTGTTAAATTATTGGGAATCTATATAATCATGAATCTTGTTCATTCTTAAGTGAGTATGGTTAAAACTGTTTAATTTCATCTAGTGGTGAAATGTGACTTATGCTGTACTACAAATGTGAGATGCTTGTTCTTTTCTTGAATATTTTCTCTTTGTCATAGTTTTACACCATTACATTTTCAATGGGAAATGTTTTAATTCTTCAACTTTTGTCTGATTGTTTTAGTAACTTTACAAATTATTTTGCATAAACAATTATTATAAATAAATCAAACAACTGACGAAGAAGATTAATTACCTTTATATATATATATAATTTTGAGTGTTGGAATGTTTTTTTTCTGCATTGAAAACTTTTATTTCTTAATACTTTAAGTATATGTTCTTGATAATATGTACTTACTTTTACTGAAGTAACACTCTCAGTTTAGGACTTAGAGTGCTTCCACAGTGTTGTATTAGGAAGTTTATTTAATTAAAGTAACTGCATACTTCCTCCATCACTGTCTAGTATTTAATACAAAATTCTCAAGTCATTATAGCTTGCACTGTGTAGGTGTTTTCTGTGAGTACATGGAAAATGTAACCAAACTCTTCTTAAGTGTTGTGCAGATTACACATACTGTACCACACCTGTTACACAGCACAATAGCTCTTTGAAAAGAGGCATGCAGAGTGAGGAATATTCATTATAGTGATGTCCACAAAGAGGCTGATATAATAAGATCTGAGTCAGACAAAGAAAAGGCAGAAAATCACTGATGTTAAGAAAACAAAAACATTTTTTACAGTACTTCAGTAAATGTCACACTTAGACATTTACAGGTGCCTGTAAAGATATCCTACACTTTTTGTCCTGCAGAAAACCATGAGACCAGTGTGGGCTGTCAGAGGTCTGCATAAGTCTGCAATGGAAGGTAAACCTCTAGTCCAAACATAAGAGGACCTTTCTTTCTGGTTCCCCTGTTCTTACTTTTTGACAAAAAAACCCTAAATATTCCACCTTAACTTATCTCTTCTCTCCTTGTTTCAACTCACATTGTCCCTTCTTCTATCCACCTGCAGTCTTAAAGCACCCGGCGCCTGAGGACACAGTCACAGCCAGCTTTGGAAGGTTCATTAGTGAAGTAAAGCCCCAGCACTTGTCCTCCGTGGTGCTCCACCGCAGCAAAAGAATGGTGCTGGACAGCATTGGAGTTGGTCTGATAGGCAGCACAACAGATGTGTTTGAGCTGGCCTTGCAGCACTGCCAGGTGAGGCAGAGGGGCTAAAAATAACTTTAAGGTCTAATCTTATATGAGGCAATACGACAGATGAAAGCTACTGCTTGACCTTTTACAAACAGTAATTGTAAGTCAGTGCAAAGGCTGTGTGTGGAAAGATGAGATGAGTTTAAAAAAATCCCAGGTTATTATTATTCCAAATTTCATCATATGACTTGGGAACAGACAGGGTTTTTTTTGCCTGGTGACCTTTTTCTCCAGATTTCTGTGTTTATTGACATATGACTTACAAAGAAACTTATTCAGCTCTGTGATATTCCATAGCTTTTTAAAGTTCACTTTATATGTGATGAGACAATCTGTAAACTTTTGTATTAAAATATCCTTGTGAAAACTCCCTCTGTTTACCTGTCTGTCTCTTTCCCTTCAGCACATGTATGCTCCTGATGACATCAGCTCTGTGTACGGACGCAGGGGCACCAGGCTATCCCCAACACTGGCAGCTTTTGTCAATGGAGTGGCTGTGAGTATAAATAGTTGGAACAGATGGGTCACTAGTGTCCCTGTGCACCTCAGATGCACTAAACCCATTACCACAACCAAAGTAGAGCTATTTTATACTCAACTATGGCACTTTCTGTGCCGCCAACCATGGGACGGCTTGATGAAAATTACTGAATTGACCCCACATTACCCTTGTGCAGAAATTTCCAATATTATGTCTGCAAACATTGCTTGGCCTCCATTCAAAAAGGAGTAATCCGGATGTCATTTCTGCAATAATTTACCTGCCTGTTATGGCTGGTTAAGTTAAATGAATTTTCCAATTAAAATACATTTGCTGCAGTGAGAAACTGGAACAAGAATAATTGCATCATTTAAACACAATGTTTATTGCTTGTTACTGTATTATTTCACAAAGCACAGTAATATTATCCATAATCATTTGGTTATTTCATTTTTACGTTTTTTTTACTGCAGACTCACTCCATGGATTTTGATGATACATGGCACCCTGCCACTCATCCCTCAGGAGCAGTCCTTCCCGCTGTGTTAGCACTCAGTGACATGATGCCTGCTAACAGCAAACCTAGTGGCCTGGACTTCCTGCTGGCCTTTAATGTTGGCATTGAGATCCAGGGCAGATTGATGAGGTTCTCTAATGAGGCCCACAACATCCCCAAAAGGTGAGCAACTCAGAATCAAATTGGACATAAAGACTGTAATGTATAGTTCACTAGCAACATTACAGCAGGTTTTGTACTTTACGTTGATATAACAGTGATGATTGAATAGATATAAAGTCCGCGTGTTAAGGAATTTTTGTTTGTATCCACATGAGGCTAAAGAGATCTATGTTTGACTCTGCTAATCATTGCGGTGGGGTTTATACAGCGGCTGGTGCAGTGTAATGTGCAGCCTCTTAGTGGTGTCATTGAGCTGTGAAAGGCATGTTACGTTCATCTCAAGGACAGCAGAGGCTCTGTGGGTAATGATAGTACAATTAGCCATGTGGAGGAAAATATCACATGGGACTCTGTTTGGCACGTGTTTACACCAAGTCCAATGACCCACCACATGATTTGCTAGTTCATCAAACACTGAAATGACTAAAAACCTATTTCCTTTTAACGCCCCTGAATTTAGCGGCATGTGGGGCATCTTGTGAAATAGTAGCTGTTTGTACAAAGAGGGACCATTATATACTGGAGCTCTAACCACATTGATGGACAATACTCCTTTAGTCACAAGAGTAAATGGTCCAAACTCCATCTGGCCAAAATGCAGGACTAGAACTAATTTGTTCCTGCCGTCATTGTTTTTTTAAATGATTCAGTGTCATGTATTGTTTTTATTTCATATACTGTATGCACTAATGCACTTCTACTGGCTGCACAAGAATTTGCCCCTTGAAGGAGATTTCTTGGACTTCAACTTGAACCTCACCAAACTCTTAGTTTTAATTCAGTTTAATAGGCTTTGTTGGCAGGGCATTTGACATGCATTGCCAAAGCACAATTACAATCAAAATACAGTGAATGAAATTAACAACAGATTAAAATAGGTAATGAAACCAGTAGTGTAATATACACACACACATATATATATATATATATATATATATATGTATGTATGTGTAACAACTTTTGCATGTATGTGTCTGTACTAGCGTATTGCTGTGTCTGTTTGTGAGAGATTGTTCTATAACTGAAAATTGGCCAGGCCAATCTAATTTGTGTGTGTGTATGTTTTTTTTTTTTATTGCACCTGTGAGAGAAGGGCCCTGCAGTCTGTGTGGGCGCGCTGTGCATTTGTGCATGTGTTTGTGTGTGTGCAAGTAATTAATGTTTGTTTGAGGTCCTTAAAGAAACAATTAACAACAATATATTCATACAAATTTATAGAATCAAGTGTAAAAAAAACAAACAAACTCTTTTTTCTGTATTTCTCACTACCAGATTTCACCCTCCCAGTGTGGTGGGGACCATGGGAAGCGCAGCTGCTTGCTCTCGCCTCTTGTCTTTGGATCACATCCAGTGTAGTCATGCCTTGGCTATAGCTGCTTCTCTATCTGGAGCCCCAATGGCTAATGCTGCCACTCAGTCGAAACCCCTCCACATCGGTAACGCCTCTCGTTTGGGGTTAGAAGCTGCTCTGCTGGCCTCCCGGGGCCTCGAGGCAAGCCCTTTAGTCCTGGATGCTGTCGCTGGTGTGGCTGGCTTCAGTGCTTTTTATGAAGACTATGTGCCACAGCCTTTAGAATCACCCAATGATAACGGCCATATGTTCCTGCTAGAGGAGCAGGACATGGGCTTCAAACGCTTCCCTGCCCATCTGGGGATGCACTGGGTGGCAGATGCTGCAGCCTCGGTCCATAAGCTTCTTGTAGGGTTTGGCCCTGGCACCGTCTCCCCAGCTCAAGTCCAAGACATCCTGCTCAGAGTCCCTAAATCAAAGTACATCAACAGGCCTTTCCCTGATTCTGAGCACGAGGCACGCCACTCCTTCCAGTTCAATGCTTGCAGCGCTCTCCTGGATGGTGAGTTGACTGTGCAGTCCTTCACTCCCGCTGCTCTGAGGCGCCCTGACCTGCTCGCTCTGCTAAACTGTGTTCGTGTAGAGCATCCCCAAGACAATCCAGCTAATTTTAACCGCATGTATGGGGAAGTCCAGGTGACACTCATTGGAGGAGACATCCTGAAGGGACGCTGTGACACCTTCTATGGTCACTGGCGTAACCCACTGACCAATGAGAGCCTGAGGAAGAAGTTCAGAAACAACGCAGGGGTGGTGCTTCCCTCAGAGAATGTTGAGAGGTTGATTGATGTAGTAGAGGAGCTGGACAGACTTGGAGACTGCAGGGCCCTTCTCTCACAGGTGCAATAAACACACACACACACGCAAACAGGACAACAGAAATTACTGTACATAAATACATTCAAAGACATTTTAAAATATTTACTGTAACATGTATTTAAAATAACAGGTTTGTCCAAATCAATGCTAGAGAACATAATTTGCAAAAAGCTCCTGTAGGCCATTTTAGCCTACACTATGAATATGTTTTCAACACTGACAATACTGATTTATCTGTTGATCTATGTCAGAACACATTTATATAAAGTACCTTGTGCTAATATGTTATCTTGTTATTTCATCTTTTGTTTCAATAATGGTAATTAATGTTAAAAAATGTGACCTACTTAACATATGACCAACATATTATGTTTCTTGTACATTTATACTTTATCGAGATTATGCATATATTAGGTGTTATATATTAATACAATATTATTAATTTAAAAAAGACATACCTAATGCTGAAACCTGTAAATACTACAATATTTCCTCTTTGACATTCCAACTTTTAATACAGAAATGTAGGGTTTCAATATGTTAACTAAGTTTTAATAAAAATGATTTTAGTATGACATTCTTAATAACATCTAAATAACATACTACATTTAAAAAACATTTTCATGGCATACTATGCTGTCATAGTAACATTTAAAATGTTTAAAATGAAATTTTTTTAAATGTTTGAAATTTGAAAGTGTTTATACTTACAATGTTTTGAAATAAATCAGAAGCTGATGGCACAGCTGTGTGTTGTACGTTTTTCTTGTTTTTGTCTACCAAAAATATTTTGCACTGGTTAGGGGGTACTTGGCTGAAAAGAATATTTCAAAGTGGGTGCATTTCAGAAAAAACTTTGAGAACCAATGCTATCATATAGCGAAAAATATCCAATAATGACATGTCCAAAAAACAGCTGAAAACCACATGAAATGGCATGTTGAGACACCATAGTATAATATGTTGAAAAAGCGGCCAAAAACATCACAATATAACATGTCAGAAAAACGCCATACTATTGTATGGCAAAAAATGTAAACATTCTTTACTATGATGTGTCTCGGCATGCTATTTTATGTAGTTTTCGTCTGTTTTTTGGACATGTCAAATTTTGACATTTTTCGCTAAACTATAGTATGTTACTTTCTGTACTTTTTTTTTACATGCTTTATTAGGGTGTTTTTCACTGTTTTTGCAACATTCTAAGCTAAAACGTAATTCAGCATGGTATTTCATGGTTTTCAGCTGTTTTTTGGACATGTCATTATTGGATATTTTTCGCTATATGATAGCATTGGTTCTCAAAGTTTTTTCTGAAATGCACCCACTTTGAAATTTCCTTCATATTTTAGTATGGCATTTTCTGTCGCTATTTTTTTTCGAGGTTATGGTGTTTAAGCAGTTTAAGCAACATTAATTGCTATGATGGGTCTCTGCATGCTATTTTATATGGTTTTCAGATGTTCTTTTGGATATGTCATAGTTTGACATTGAGTTACATTTTTCACAAGACTATAACATGTCGCAAAAAGGACCAAAAAAAGACCAGAAACATCATGATAAAGCATACTGAAAAAATGGGCAAAAACCATTGTACGGTTAAAAAAATCTCAAATTTTGACATGCCCCAAAAAAGGCTCGAGACTGCTTATTATAGCTTGTAGAGACACGCCATAGCATAGCATGTTGAAAAAAGCGCCAAAAAAAGGCCAAACAGTCAAAATATAGCATGTTGTAAAAATAGCCAAAAACCATGACAAAAAATCTTAAATTTTGACATGTCCCAAAAATGTCTGACAACCGCTTATTATAGTTTGTAGAGACAGGCTCTAGCATAACATGCTGAAACAAGGGCCAAAGAAAGGCCAAAGAGTCAAAATATAGCATGTTGAAAAAAAGGCAAAGAACCACATAGTATAGTATGGCGAAAAATCTCAAATTTAGACATGTCTCATAGATGAAAAAAGTCATAACATAGCAAGATGAAAAAATAGCCCAAAACCACATACTTTAAGGTGAAAAAACTCAAATTTTGATATGTCCCAAAACTGGCCGAAAACTGCTTATTGTAGCTTGCATTTTAGCATAGCATGCTGAAAAAAAGGCCAAAAAAGCAGAACAGTCATAATATAGCATGTTGACAAAATAGCCAAAACCCGCATACCATAGTATGGTGAAAAATGTCAAATTTCAATTTTGGCCTTAATAATGCCTTGCTTTTTTGGTCATTTTTTCAACATACTATATCATCTTGTTTTGGGCCGTTTTTGCAGCAAACTATGCTATGGCATGTATCGGCACGCTATTTTATGCTGTTTTCAGGTGTTTTCAGCTGTTTTTGGGACATGTCCTTTTTTGACATTTTTGCCTTACTATAGCCTTGCTTTTTTGGTCATTTTTTCAACATACTATATCATGGTGTTTTTGGCCGTTTCTTCAACAAATTATGCGATGGCATGTTTCCGCACACTATTTTACGCTGTTTTGGGTGTTTTCAGCTGTTTTTGGGACATGTCCTTTTTTGACATTTTTGCCTTACTATAGCCTTGCTTTTTTGGTCATTTTTTCAACATACTATATCATGGTGTTTTTGGCCGTTTTTTCAACAAATTATTAAGCGATGGCATGTTTCCGCACACTATTTTACGCTGTTTTGAGGTGTTTTCAGCTGTTTTTGGGACATGTCCTTTTTTGACATTTTTGCCTTACTATAGCCTTGCTTTTTTGGTCATTTTTTTGACATGTATTATTGTTGTGTTTTTGGCTGTTTTTGCAGCAAACGATGCTATGGCATGTTTCGGCACACTATTTTTACACTGTTTTGAGGTGTTTTCAGCTGTTTTTGGGACATGTCATATTTTGACATTTTTGCCTTACTATAGCCTTGCCTTTTTGGTCATTTTTTTCAACATCCTATATCATGGTGTTTTTGGCTGTTTTTACAATAAACTATGCTATGGCATATCTCGGCATGCTATCTTATACTGTTTTGAGGTGTTTTCAGCTGTTTTTGGGACATGTCATATTTTGACATTTTTGCCTTACTATAGCCTTGCTTTTTTGGTCATTTTTTTGACATGTATTATTGTTGTGTTTTTGGCCGTTTTTGCAGCAAACAATGCTATGGCATGTTTCGGCACACTATTTTACACTGTTTTGAGGTGTTTTCAGCTGTTTTTGGGACATGTCATATTTTTGACATTTTTTGCCTTACTATAGCCTTTTTTTGGTCATTTTTTTTGACATGTATTATTGTGGTGTTTTTGGCCGTTTTTTTGCAGCAAACGATGCTATGGCATGTTTCGGCACACACTATTTTACACTGTTTTGAGGTGTTTTCAGCTGTTTTTGGGACATGTCATATTTTGACATTTTTGCCTTACTATAGCCTTGCCTTTTTGGTCATTTTTTTCAACATCCTATATCATGGTGTTTTTGGCCGTTTTTTACAATAAACTATGCTATGGCATATCTCGGCATGCTATCTTATACTGTTTTGAGGTGTTTTCAGCTGTTTTTGGGACATGTCCTTTTTTGACATTTTTGCCTTACTATAGCCTTGCTTTTTTGGTCATTTTTTTCAACATACTATATCATGGTGTTTTTGGCTGTTTTTACAATAAACTATGCTATGGCATATCTCGGCATGCTATCTTATACTGTTTTGAGGTGTTTTCAGCTGTTTTTGGGACATGTCCTTTTTTGACATTTTTGCCTTACTATAGCCTTGCTTTTTTGGTCATTTTTTTCAACATACTATATCATGGTGTTTTTGGCCGTTTTTTCAACAAATTATGATGCTATGGCATGTTTCGGCACACTTTTTTACGCTGTTTTGAGGTGTTTTCAGCTGTTTTTGGGACATGTCATATTTTTGACATTTTTGCCTTACTATAGCCTTGCTTTTTTGGTCATTTTTTTGACATGTATTATTGTGGTGTTTTTTGGCCGTTTTTGCAACAAACGATGCTATGGCATGTTTCGGCACACTATTTTACACTGTTTTGAGGTGTTTTCAGCTGTTTTTGGGACATGTCATATTTTGACATTTTTGCCTTACTATAGCCTTGCCTTTTTGGTCATTTTTTTCAACATCCTATATCATGGTGTTTTTGGCTGTTTTTTTACAATAAACTATGCTATGGCATATTCGGCATGCTATCTTATACTGTTTTGAGGTGTTTTCAGCTGTTTTTGGGACATGTCCTTTTTTGACATTTTTGCCTTACTATAGCCTTGCTTTTTTGGTCATTTTTTTCAACATCCTTATCATGGTGTTTTTGGCCGTTTTTTTTTTTGGCAAATTTTTCAACAAATTATGCTATGGCATGTTTCGGCACACTTTTTTACGCTGTTTTGAGGTGTTTTCAGCTGTTTTTGGGACATGTCATATTTTGACATTTTTGCCTTACTATAGCCTTGCTTTTTTGGTCATTTTTTTGACATGTATTATTGTGGTGTTTTTGGCCGTTTTTTTTGCAGCAAACGATGCTATGGCATGTTTCGGCACACTATTTTACACTGTTTTGAGGTGTTTTCAGCTGTTTTTGGGACATGTCATATTTTGACATTTTTGCCTTACTATAGCCTTGCCTTTTTGGTCATTTTTTTCAACATCCTATATCATGGTGTTTTTGGCTGTTTTTACAATAAACTATGCTATGGCATATCTCGGCATGCTATCTTATACTGTTTTGAGGTGTTTTCAGCTGTTTTTGGGACATGTCCTTTTTTGACATTTTTGCCTTACTATAGCCTTGCTTTTTTGGTCATTTTTTTGACAAGTATTATTGTGGTGTTTTTGGCCGTTTTTGCAGCAAACGATGCTATGGCATGTTTCGGCACACTATTTTACACTGTTTTGAGGTGTTTTCAGCTGTTTTTGGGACATGTCCTTTTTTGACATTTTTGCCTTACTATAGCCTTGCTTTTTGGTCATTTTTTTGACATGTATTATTGTGTGTGTTTTTGGCCGTTTTTGCAACAAACGATGCTATGGCATGTTTCGGCACACTATTTTACACTGTTTTGAGGTGTTTTCAGCTGTTTTTGGGACATGTCATATTTTGACATTTTTGCCTTACTATAGCCTTGCCTTTTTGGTCATTTTTTTCAACATCCTATATCATGGTGTTTTTGGCTGTTTTTACAATAAACTATGCTATGGCATATCTCGGCATGCTATCTTTTATACTGTTTTGAGGTGTTTTCAGCTGTTTTTGGGACATGTCCTTTTTTGACATTTTTGCCTTACTATAGCCTTGCTTTTTTGGTCATTTTTTTTCAACATCCTATATCATGGTGTTTTTGGCCGTTTTTTCAACAAATTATGCTATGGCATGTTTCGGCACACTTTTTTACGCTGTTTTGAGGTGTTTTCAGCTGTTTTTGGGACATGTCATTTTTGACATTTTTGCCTTACTATAGCCTTGCTTTTTTGGTCATTTTTTTGACATGTATTATTGTGGTGTTTTTGGCCGTTTTTGCAGCAAACGATGCTATGGCATGTTTCGGCACACTATTTTACACTGTTTTGAGGTGTTTTCAGCTGTTTTTGGGACATGTCATATTTTGACATTTTTGCCTTACTATAGCCTTGCCTTTTTGGTCATTTTTTTTCAACATCCTATATCATGGTGTTTTTGGCTGTTTTTTCAATAAACTATGCTATGGCATATCTCGGCATGCTATCTTATACTGTTTTGAGGTGTTTTCAGCTGTTTTTGGGACATGTCCTTTTTTGACATTTTTGCCTACTATAGCCTTGCTTTTTTGGTCATTTTTTTCAACATCCTATATCATGGTGTTTTTGGCCGTTTTTTCAACAAATTATGCTATGGCATGTTTCGGCACACTTTTTTACGCTGTTTTGAGGTGTTTTCAGCTGTTTTTGGGACATGTCATATTTTTGACATTTTTGCCTTACTATAGCCTTGCTTTTTTGGTCATTTTTTTGACATGTATTATTGTGGTGTTTTTGGCCGTTTTTGCAGCAAACGATGCTATGGCATGTTTCGGCACACTATTTTACACTGTTTTGAGGTGTTTTCAGCTGTTTTTGGGACATGTCATATTTTGACATTTTTGCCTTACTATAGCCTTGCCTTTTTTGGTCATTTTTTTCAACATCCTATATCATGGTGTTTTTGGCTGTTTTTACAATAAACTATGCTATGGCATATCTCGGCATGCTATCTTATACTGTTTTGAGGTGTTTTCAGCTGTTTTTGGGACATGTCCTTTTTGACATTTTTGCCTTACTATAGCCTTGCTTTTTTGGTCATTTTTTCAACATACTATATCATGGTGTTTTTGGCTGTTTTTTTCAACAAATTATGCTATGGCATGTTTCGGCACACTATTTTACGCTGTTTTGAGGTGTTTTCAGCTGTTTTTGGGACATGTCATATTTTGACATTTTTGCCTTACTATAGCCTTGCTTTTTTGGTCATTTTTTTTGACATGTATTATTGTGGTGTTTTTGGCCGTTTTTGCAGCAAACAATGCTATGGCATGTTTCGGCACACTATTTTACACTGTTTTGAGGTGTTTTCAGCTGTTTTTGGGACATGTCATATTTTGACATTTTTGCCTTACTATAGCCTTGCTTTTTTGGTCATTTTTTTGACATGTATTATTGTGGTGTTTTTGGCCGTTTTTTTTCAGCAAAACGATGCTATGGCATGTTTCGGCACACTATTTTACACTGTTTTGAGGTGTTTTCAGCTGTTTTTGGGACATGTCATATTTTGACATTTTTGCCTTACTATAGCCTTGCCTTTTTGGTCATTTTTTCAACATACTATATCATGGTGTTTTTGGCCGTTTTTCAACAAATTATGCGATGGCATGTTTCCGCACACTATTTTACGCTGTTTTGAGGTGTTTTCAGCTGTTTTTGGGACATGTCCTTTTTTGACATTTTTGCCTTACTATAGCCTTGCTTTTTTGGTCATTTTTTCAACATGTATTATATCATGGTGTTTTTGGCCGTTTTTTTGCAGCAAACGATGCTATGGCATGTTTCGGCACACTATTTTACACTGTTTTGAGGTGTTTTCAGCTGTTTTTGGGACATGTCCTTTTTTGACATTTTTGCCTTACTATAGCCTTGCTTTTTTGGTCATTTTTTTCAACATACTATATCATGGTGTTTTTGGCTGTTTTTACAATAAACTATGCTATGGCATATCTCGGCATGCTATTTTACACTGTTTTGAGGTGTTTTCAGCTGTTTTTGGGACATGTCCTTTTTTGACATTTTTGCCTTACTATAGCCTTGCTTTTTTGGTCATTTTTTTCAACATCCTATATCATGGTGTTTTTTTGGCCGTTTTTTTTTTTGCAACAAATTATGCTATGGCATGTTTCGGCACACTTTTTTACGCTGTTTTTGAGGTGTTTTCAGCTGTTTTTGGGACATGTCATATTTTGACATTTTTGCCTTACTATAGCCTTGCTTTTTTGGTCATTTTTTTTTGACATGTATTATTGTGGTGTTTTTGGCCGTTTTTGCAGCAAACAATGCTATGGCATGTTTCGGCACACTATTTTACACTGTTTTGAGGTGTTTTCAGCTGTTTTTGGGACATGTCCTTTTTTGACATTTTTGCCTTACTACTATAGCCTTGCTTTTTGGTCATTTTTTTGACATGTATTATTGTGGTGTTTTTGGCTGTTTTTTGCAGCAAACGATGCTATGGCATGTTTCGGCACACTATTTTACACTGTTTTGAGGTGTTTTCAGCTGTTTTTGGGACATGTCATATTTTGACATTTTTGCCTTACTATAGCCTTGCCTTTTTGGTCATTTTTTTCAACATCCTATATCATGGTGTTTTTGGCTGTTTTTACAATAAACTATGCTATGGCATGTTTCGGCATGCTATTTATACTGCTGTTTTGAGGTGTTTTCAGCTGTTTTTTGGGACATGTCCTTTTTGACATTTTTGCCTTACTATAGCCTTGCTTTTTTGGTCATTTTTTTGACATGTATTATTGTGGTGTTTTTGGCCGTTTTTGCAGCAAACAATGCTATGGCATGTTTCGGCACACTATTTTACACTGTTTTGAGGTGTTTTCAGCTGTTTTTGGGACATGTCATATTTTGACATTTTTGCCTTACTATAGCCTTGCTTTTTTGGTCATTTTTTTGACATGTATTATTGTTGTGTGTTTTTGGCCGTTTTTTCAGCAAACGATGCTATGGCATGTTTCGGCACACTATTTTACACTGTTTTGAGGTGTTTTTCAGCTGTTTTTTTGGGACATGTCCTTTTTTGACATTTTTGCCTTACTATAGCCTTGCTTTTTTGGTCATTTTTTTGAACATGTATTATTGTGGTGTTTTTGGCCGTTTTTGCAGCAAACGATGCTATGGCATGTTTCGGCACACTATTTTACACTGTTTTGAGGTGTTTTCAGCTGTTTTTGGGACATGTCATATTTTGACATTTTTGCCTTACTATAGCCTTGCCTTTTTGGTCATTTTTTTCAACATCCTATATCATGGTGTTTTTGGCTGTTTTTACAATAAACTATGCTATGGCATATCTCGGCATGCTATCTTATACTGTTTTGAGGTGTTTTCAGCTGTTTTTGGGACATGTCCTTTTTTGACATTTTTGCCTTACTATAGCCTTGCTTTTTTGGGTCATTTTTTTGACATGTATTATTGTGGTGTTTTTGGCCGTTTTTGCAGCAAACGATGCTATGGCATGTTTCGGCACACTATTTTACACTGTTTTGAGGTGTTTTCAGCTGTTTTTGGGACATGTCATATTTTGACATTTTTGCCTTACTATAGCCTTGCTTTTTTGGTCATTTTTTTTTTGACATGTATTATTGTTGTGTTTTTGGCTGTTTTTACAATAAACGATGCTATGGCATGTTTCGGCACACTATTTTACACTGTTTTGAGGTGTTTTCAGCTGTTTTTGGGACATGTCATATTTTGACATTTTTGCCTTACTATAGCCTTGCTTTTTTGGTCATTTTTTTTACATGTATTATTGGTGTTTTTGGCTGTTTTTGCAGCAAACGATGCTATGGCATGTTTCGGCACACTATTTTACACTGTTTTGAGGTGTTTTCAGCTGTTTTTTGGACATGTCATATTTTGACATTTTTGCCTTACTATAGCCTTGCCTTTTTGGTCATTTTTTTTTCAACATCCTATATCATGGTGTTTTTGGCTGTTTTTACAATAAACTATGCTATGGCATATCTCGGCATGCTATCTTATACTGTTTTGAGGTGTTTTCAGCTGTTTTTGGGACATGTCCTTTTTTGACATTTTTGCCTTTACTATAGCCTTGCTTTTTGGTCATTTTTTCAACATACTATATCATGGTGTTTTTGGCCGTTTTTTCAACAAACGATGCGATGGCATGTTTCCGCACACTATTTTACGCTGTTTTGAGGTGTTTTCAGCTGTTTTTGGGACATGTCATATTTTGACATTTTTGCCTTACTATAGCCTTGCCTTTTTGGTCATTTTTTTTCAACATCCTATATCATGGTGTTTTTGGCCGTTTTTTCAATAAACTATGCTATGGCATATCTCGGCATGCTATCTTTTACTGTTTTGAGGTGTTTTCAGCTGTTTTTGGGACATGTCATATTTTGACATTTTTGCCTTAATATATAGCCTTGCTTTTTTGGTCATTTTTTCAACATACTATATCATGGTGTTTTTGGCCGTTTTTTCAACAAATTATGCGATGGCATGTTTCCGCACACTATTTTACGCTGTTTTGAGGTGTTTTCAGCTGTTTTTGGGACATGTCCTTTTTTGACATTTTTGCCTTACTATAGCCTTGCTTTTTTGGTCATTTTTTCAACATACTATATCATGGTGTTTTTGGCCATTTTTTCAAAAAATTAAGCGATGGCATGTTTCCGCACGCTATCTTATACTGTTTTGAGGTGTTTTCAGCTGTTTTTGGGACATGTCCTTTTTTGACATTTTTGCCTTACTAGCCTTGCTTTTTTGGTGAACAACATGGATGAAAACAGCATTTTCTAGCTCTTAGAGACGGACCATAGTAAAGCATGTCGTTAAAAGTTTAACAAAAGGCCAAGACATCGCATGTCCAAAAAATGGCTGAAAACCACACTATAGCTCATAGACTCGTGTCGGCGTTTTCCATCGTTTTTTCGACATGCTGTGTTATGATGTTTTTGGCTGTTTTTTAAACAATCTATACTCTGACGGGTCTCGACAGGCTATTTTATGCCATTCTCAGCCTTTTTTGGATGTGTCATACTATTGTATGGCGTTTTCGGTCGTTTCTTTGTGATGCTATATAATGATTTTTTTAAACATTCTATACCATAATGTTTGTGTGGACATGCAATTTCATGTGGTTTTCAGCTGTTGTTTGGACATGTCATATTTTCAAAATGTTTTGGTATAGTTTTTTTGATGTTTTTTCAGTCAGCTTTAGACATTACATATTTAGAAGGATTTTGGACCACATGCTATAGTATGACTTTTTGCGTGACAATTCAGTTTTCATGGGTTTTGAATGAAAAGGTTTTTTGAAACTTTTTCACAAGCCATCCCTGGTCAAATGTGGTGGTTTGAATAATTCCCGGAACAACCATTAACGTCCAATAATATTCTAATTCAATGGAAATTAATGCTGATCAAGTGGATTATGGGTCCTTATCTTGTGTCCTTCAATTGACACTAGTATTCTATTGGCAGAGTAAGAAAAGTCAACAAGGAAATGCTATACATACAAAAGTCCAGTAAAGGTGTTTACTTTTTCAAGCGTTGGCACTCCAAATGTACACGCTGTACACGCAGCAGTGTTCAACTGTGGACCAGTGCTCGGAAAAGACTGCTGTTTTCCTCATTCCAGTCTGTGGTCCTTAAGTTCATGTTTGGCAGTACTGCACAGGGGAAAACTGTGTCCGAGACACATGGGCTCTGTTGCATGCACCTGCCCAACTCATGTCCATCATGGGACACTGGGAAACCAACATGTCTTAGCCCTGTCTGGGCAGGTCTACAAGTGCTGGCATTGCTTAATCCACAAAGTTATTTGTAAAGTCAGAATAAAAGTTAATTAGGAACTAAAGAAGAAGGCCACATTTAGTTTATCATTAAAGTGAGTTGTGGGTCTTTTAAAAAAACTAAACAAAAATAGAATAACAGTTTGACGGCAGCCCCTCATGGTGCAAAATACAGCAGATGCAATGTCTGGTAATCTGCTGAAGTAATTTATGGTTATACTTTATTAACTTTGGTCTCACTTTTTGTCTTGTGCATTGTTTTATACATTTTTATCTGTAATTCAGCTTGAGAAATACATTATCCTTTGAAAATGTCAAGTTTCTGTGAAACTTAAAGTAATATTTTAGGATCAGCAGCGTAAAAGTTGTCATTTGTTGTTTGAGCTGCATGTTAGCAGATGGTACCTAACTGAGTAAAGCTGCGCAAAACTTTGTACGTATTAAATAATGAGGGAAACCTTTTATTATAAGAACATTTTAGCTGAACATCACTAACTTTACAAGCAGATTTTCACAGTGGTGCAAGCTAAAGTTACAACTACAATATGCCCTGTGTTCTGCAGTACCAGAGAACTCAAGAAATAAAAACATCTACTATGAATACAGCAGTAAGGCGGGAAATCAGTAAGGAAAAACTAGCACTGTTAAATAGTGTGCTAACATATTTGATATATAATAAATAATAAAAAAAACAACAGTAATGTGACTGATATAATTTAGGCAATAATAAAATAAGGAAATAATGCAAAGAAGGAAATGAGAACTCAAATACACTACAGTAGCTATACAGTGGGACAAAGAGTATGTTGAGATATGGAGGATTTATAATGCAGTTACACAAATCAGTGGTCTGTCACTGGGAAAGTTATCATGACATGTCACTTCCTGCAATCCTGTGTTCTATGATAAGGAACGATTTCCAAAGTAAAAATTAGCCTGACATCACTCAACTCAATTGCATATACAACGGCCAGAGCAGATAAAATGTGGGCTCACAGAGGTACATGAATACAAAGATCCTGGTCAGCTGAAAATATCCCCTTTGGTTTAAAAGTATACCTAAAGCAGATGCCTTTGTGTTAGGACACTCAGCAATAAGGAAGGGGATTCAAACACAATAAGGATGAATGACAGGTGTACAGTTTAACTATTCTATCTCCACCCACAGCAGACAAGACCACACGACAGCAGTGTAACCTCAGACTTTTAGAGACTAAAGCTTAAATAAAGCCATAGCTGTGACACAGATGAAGATCCCACACAACAATGGCTAAACAGGTTGCTTTTGTCAAGTGCCAGTAAACCCTAGTGTTAAACTTTACAGTCAGGAAATTGAGAAATGTCTATTCCCTCTCTTCACCCGGTAACTCTTTTCATGCTATTTTGCTTCTCACACACAGGCCAGAGTGGGAAGAACTGTTGACAGTTATCTAATCTTGTTGCTTCTACAAACAGATCACAAAGGCATGACTGTGATTTGATGGTGAGCATGTGAGAATTCAAGGATAAACAGCAAAATGCATATCTGCTCTTTCCATCTTATCTCAACATTTTGGAAAAATATTGAGGAAGTGTGAAGAGAAGTTGGAAACATATGCAGAGAACATCTATGTAATGAGCTGTACTGACGTGAAACTTTTTATGTAATAAGTTTTTGCATTGGGCGTGAGGAAGTTCAAAAGGAGTTACATAACACATCACAGATTTTCATATTACCTTATCTTTTCCTGCAATTTGTCTTTGAGTTTCACTTCACTGCATTTAACTACTGGGAAGGTTGTTGATAAGTCCTGGTCATAGGAGGATTATGAAACACTGAGGCTCGTAGACACAGACTTTGTGGCGGTTTTGCCTCCTGTTTTGTTGAGGTTCTGTGTCTCTTTGTGGTCATTTTGTGCCTCTTTGTCATTGTTCTGCCTGTTTTTCTGTCTCTTTGCAATTCTTTTGCACCTCTTTGTGGTCATTTTGAGTCAATTTCTAGTGAGTATGTGTTAATTTGAGTGACAATTTGCTGAAGGCCAAAGGGGGCTCCTGATACTTTGGGCTTCTGGGCCTGTGCCTGGTAGACTCATTCAGTATGCTCCTGCTCCTGCTGCTGGTAATACCTGAGCCAAGTGCTCCCGGCCTATAAGTAAGGATGCATGATAATATAGGTATGATATCAAAATTGGCATATACTGACCTTAAAATTAAATATCAGAATCTGCCAAGATGCAGATTTCTTCTGATTTTACAAACCAACATTTTTTTTTTTCACAGACACAGTGAACAGGCACAAAATATCATCTCCAAGTTCAAGTGTATTTCTTATTTTGTACAATGAAGGAATATTACATACATTGCAAAGCATTGTATTTTACATCTCCATCTGCTGGTGGCGAGTATGCATAATGTGATCTTAACTCCACTCCACTGTGTCAAAAAGCAGAAATGACAGTGCCTTAAGGACCCATGGTGGCACACTAAACAATCTTGTATTTTCAGCTGAAAAAGCAACTATTTTTTTAACAAAGGTTCAGTTTCACTTCACAAAGTTTTAAGAAATCTACAGTAGTAGCTACTTGATCATATACGTAGTTTAACATATACAGGTGTTCTACTGTTTGCTTTTGATTCGGAATTAAGAATATTTTCCACACATAATTAAAACTGCAACCACTGGTCAGCAGAGCTACATGGGAACAGTGTCTCAGCACAGCAAACTAATGTTATTCACTTAAGTCGTAAAAAATAACATGCTTGAATTACATTTTGGTCTCAAAACTTCATAGCTGTAGCTCTAATTGTGGACTGTGGGTCAACAGACAAAGCTGGGTGCATTTTATGTTCACTCACAAACAAGGCCAAAGACGTCTCAAGAAGATCCCTCTGCTGTTGATTGGTTATAGTTAGACACTTCAATGAGATTGTCGTCTGGATCTCTGAAGTACAGAGAGGTGATGGTGCCCACAGCTCCAGTCCTCTCCACTGGTCCCTCCTCTATCTCGACTCCACAATCCTGCAGAGACAAAGAGACAACAGAAAGTGACAGCCCCAAAATGGAAACGAAATGTGACATACAAAGTCAAACAGACGTCAAGTGAGTTTAAAAGAGTAACAACTAGTAACTTTACAAGATTAAGACTGACATTAGTAATTTAAGACAGTCTCTAGGAAATAGGTGAATGACCTTCAGGTGAGCAGCTACTGCAGCCAGGGAGGTTTTGGTGATGAGGCACAGGTCTGCAGAGCCTGAGCTCGGATGCTTGGCTTTGGGCTCAAACTCCTGACCCAACTGATGGAGGTTAAACTTCTGTTGTCCAAAACCAAGGGCTTTGCGATTTCCCTTTAAAAAGGAGAGACATGGTGAGTGTTAAGAGCTGTTTGAAAGCTCAGGGTCCCTCACAACTGACCGAGCAGAGAGGGTTTCAGCTGACCTGTAATCAAAGCCTGCCATCTAGTGGACGTTCGCTCAAACCAAAAGCACAATGAAATTTTACTTTTTCTGATCCAAGTAAATAAATAACACGTATAATAATATAACTGACATGAGATCATTAATAAGCAATACAATACTGTAATTTACACTACTACCAATACATTTAATTTAAGCTACACATTAACATTGCTTACCTTGAAAGTGATTTCCTCCATGCCAAGGACCATGGTATAAAAGTTGACAGTGTCTGGCACACTTTTCACTGTCAGAACCAAATGATCCAGATGGCTCAGTTCAACTGGACAGGTTCTTTTGAATCTGACAACTCCAAGTGTTTGGACAGAGACAGTCTAATATGGATAAGACAGATGAATTTGTGATTAATTAAAATAGCTTAATGTAAAACAACAAACAAACTGGGATTTAAAGGGTTAGAATTAAGAAAATGAATGAATATTTGATAGTTATCAGGAATTAAGATGGTGAAAAGACTTAAACTAGTAAAAGTAAAACATAATATTAATATATAATATTTATGGCTTAAAGTTTTTTTTGGCAAGGACACTTGTCGTCTATTGACACCAGACAAACTTTTTTAAAAGGATGCACAAGGGTTAATGTCGCCAACATGGACAGATGATACTGTAGTTTAACAGGGAGGCTATCAGAAACTTTAATTTAATGCTTATTCAAGCATTCATTTAGTCTAAGTAAAAAAGTAGGTAGCACCTAATTTAGGATTAAGTTTAAGTTAAATTTTAAAATAGGTTTTATCTACATTTTGCCGTATTAATCAAGTATTAATCAAAAAGACAGTATCGTGGTAGGTTTTAAGATTTATCAAATCAGAAATGTTGACTTTCATGCAGAAGAGCCTGAGTCATGTTGACAAAGAAAAATTAAAACTGATAAATTAGAGATGTTGGAGGCAACTATGCCCTCGGGAATTCAAATTTAACACTATTTAAAGACTTTGAAGGCTGCTTATGAAATTGAATTTAAAGAGTAACTTTTTTCCAGTTGAAAGGAAATATATACGGGTATTTAGTTGTCTTGACTGATTCAGTTAAAAAATCTTGACATTTGAGTGCGAAGTATAAGGACCTGCAGCCCCTCGAATTACAGTTTTTCACATTTGCTGGAACTCATTTGTCCACTTAGAGGTTACATTTTCAAAACAATTCACACAGACCTCAACTCAAAGTATCTGGCCAAGATGACACATTTTGGTTGCAAAGTGCTCTTACAGTCACAAAACATTAAAAACATGCAACAAAAGCAAATATTTCTGTCAGTCAGCACAACTTGTGGTCAAATATTCTTTCAATCAATCTAAACACAATGGACAACTAAATGTAAAATACAGCTATCAATATGAACCGGTTCAACATTAGTTTGTATTATACACCTGTGACATTTGTTGACTCTGTACGTAGTTATGGTATGTGCCAAAAAAAAAGGCAAGAAAGCATATCACAGCATAAACTGTCTTCTTTTCACCAAAGATGATTTAACTAGACAATAAATTCATTATTCATTTGTATGTGTCTTTGACCTCTTTGATCCTTGCAAATAGCAACACAGAGGCAGCATCTTTTATGGATGGCTAAGGACTGACTGCTGACTAAAGAACTGTGCCAAGTTTCACACTGATGCATTGGAGATTTATAATTATGCATGTATTATCTATCAGCTGTCAACATGTGTTTTTGCTTTTGTCTAACAATTAATCCAACTGAGTTTTAGGTCTTTCTATGAGATCAATGTTTTGAAAAAGGTGTTAACAAATTTGTAAGAGAAGACCTTTGCTGTGATAAGGGGGTAGCCTAATAATGAAGATCAAGTGGATCCCTCATTCATTTATCGTGTATTTGCAAACAAGAAAAACTGTAATTTGGCATCAACAGCGTCGCTGCGTGGTGAAATGTGGAAGGATCTGAAAGGTCTCGTGTGCTTCGTACCAACAGTTCAACTGATCAGCAAAACATTGATGTAGTTAGCCTAGCAACAAGTTAGCCATTGCCCTCAGACGTCCAATGTCGTTTTATTATATGAGCACTTTATTCGTCGTTAATTTAGCTAACGCAGTATCACCCAAGGTCAATGCTGGTACTTCCGTCCCCACAAAGTGAAACGCGAGTGGAGGGTGTGTAAGAAAACGTTAATTATAACATTAGCTGTTGGTTAAATTAGCAAATAACATAATTTACCTTCAAACTGTTCCTGTGAAAGTGAGACAAACAACTCCCAACGATGCGCAACGCCATTCTTCCCTGACACTGACCAGGCTACTTCCTTGTTTTCCTACCTCTGTGGACCGCCAGGTAACGTTATCAACAACACTATTAATGGTCACAGCACATAGACTACTGACTAAATGAGGCAAAAAAAATATCTTTCCGACTCGAAAACTTTTTTTTCCGACCACAATTCACAGACGTCTGTCTCGCATACGCTGAATGAATGGGGATTTTCACAAATCCTACCAGCAGGGGGTGCTGGTGAAAACACTTCTTCCCTAAGTGTTGGTGGCCAAATGCATCATGTTTTAACATACGTATTATGATGTGATATAGAGCACAATAGGTGTAATGCTTATAAAACTGAAGGGAAGTGAACGCCAATCATCATCTACTTGCAGTTCTCACATTCAAAATCATGAGGATCATCTTTTAAGGTGCATGTAATACAACCCCATTTCCAAAGAAATTGGGACACTGTACAAATCCAGGTTTCCCCACACATTTTCATGGACAACATTTCAAAACTTTCCCATGACCTTTATAGGACCCCTAATATTTTTTTTTTCTTGCCCTACCTGCCCAGTATTTTTCAAACATATCAGATTCAAACTCTCTCCACAAAAAGTCATATGGCCACATATTAGAGTTGTTCTGTTGACAGTTACAGAAATATAAATTTGCTTTGATGTTACATTACATGGAAGGTTATCTACGAAAGATTACAATTTCATTGCACTCAACAAAATCACATGACTTTTCCTAAACTTTAGAGAATTTTTACTAATTCCAGGTCAGAAAAATGTGATTGTGAAATTCCATGACTTTCCCGGTTTTCCATGACCGTGGAAACCCAGAAAATCTACATAAAAACAGACATGCAATGATTTGCAATCCTCTTTGACATAGAGTAGGGGAAATGTTTTCAAAACAAAAACCTTCATTTAACACATTTCCACTGCAGCTTTTCACAAGAAATTTAGACAAGAAATTGGTGTTAACGCAATGAAACTGTCCTGAAGCAATCGCAGCTTTCAGTCAATTAAAATCATGTGCAATAAAGTGGAATGACAAAGGAAAATAAGTATTGAACACACTAACTTGCCTTTGCACTGCCGAGATGCTTTCTGTATGAAGAAACCCATCTCTCATTGTTCAGATGGGATGTTTGGCCCACTCCTCCAAATCTGGGAGCGAGGGGATCATAAAAGAAAAGGTGATGTAACACAGTGGTAAACATTACTCTGTCCCAACTGTGTATATTTACCAAAAACAACAACATTCACCACTTCAATAATTAAACATCTCAACGTCTAATATCTACTGTATTCAATTAAATATAGGTCAAAACGGATTCACAAAGCATTGCATTATGCTTTCATTTTAAGTTTTACACTGTGTCTCAATTTTTTTTAGTAGTCAGGGTGGTGGTAAGTGGTAAAGGAAAAATATCAGTCAGCTCAAAGCAATAATGAAAAGAAAACTATATTCTGACCGTTAAATATATAAGGGGATATTGATAACCAATAATGTGTGTAACTAAAGGCAGAATAAAATTACCCAACAGAACAGTGAGTGTAGAGAACGCATACCTGCAATGCATTTTTTAGCATAACAACTTGTTTAATTCAGCGGTTAGTTTCATTTCACACCCAGTTAACATAACGCACCGGGCGGGTCACAGAACAAGGCCAAAACTAAAGAATGGCCAAAGAGGGAACATACATTTCATTTACATGTTTATGGTATTTAACAATGACAACGTCTTGCATTCAAACTTTGACGTCCCACAGAGGGAAGTAATAATTGTGGCAAAGACATCAAACAGTGGAACAAGAAACACGACATGATGGCATTAAGTGTGATGCCCTCTTCCTCTTCCTTTAGCCAGTGTTTCTGTTCATCAACAGTGCTATTAAAAGCTACAGAACTTCTAAATAAAATAAAATAACTTCAACACATTATAAAAAGGTAATAAGTCTTCATTTAAGATTTTAGCCATTAACAACAGTTTTTTAACAATAGCATACATTTATATCATGGTTTGTATTTCCCTAGTTTCATTTTAGCATGTATTGCACACTAATATGGAGCATCTGCTCGTGGGGCGGGGGGCACAGTGAGCGAGCATCTCGACTTTCTACTGGAGCCTTACTAAGACAGGACAATGGTGTGAATTTCTTCAGACTGGTATATGTCTGACACGCAAACCTTAGGATTAATAACTTATGTCATCACTTGTACATGAAGGTGGACCTCCAGGTAAAGAGATCTATTCTGGCCGCAGTTGACATTTCATTTAATAAAAATTCTGGTCATTTCAATCTATGCCAATACCAGCTTAGAGAACTTAATTCATCAGTCAAGTATTACAGACAATGCGACGTGTTAGTGGAAAAATCAGAAATCAAACCCTTGGCTCATGGATGACAGGACAAAAGGATTGTAAAAATCACTGCTGTTAATTTAAAAAGTTAACATTCTTATTTGGGGAAAAACAACAGCAAGAATATTTCGGGTTTTTTGGACAGGTCATTCCTATTAGTATAGTACTTTTGAGGTGGAAAATTCACATGCCACAAGTTGATATCAACTCAATGTCTCCTATCAAAATTGAGACGTCCCTAATTTCTGGTATGAATACTACTCGATCATTTTTATGATCAAGAAAATAAAAATGCAATATGATTCCAAAATAAACATACACTTTGCAAAAGTAGCCTAGTTTGATTTATCTTTTTTCCGTGTGTACAATATTCGATTTTGTAAAATAATTCAGTTTTCATAGGATGTTTCTTTCAGGTGCACAAAACGGAGTGGAAGTCACACTGTAAATGGAAAACCAATTAATGTCCTACATACTTTGGACAATCTCTTAATTGTTCTGATGCTGTATACACTGACACCACCTATTTGTTGAACAGCAAATTTAGGGATGCTCTGATAGTGAGTCATTGCGGCCAAAATGACCCTAATCTTACAATAATAATTTACAATCCAAAACCAATTCACTGATACAAAGTATAATTCTAAATTATTTTTACAAGCTTATTTACAGCTAATACTTTGAACTGGTGTAACTAAGAACTGTACCAATACCCAACTTCTGGTATATAAGGCGTCGTTAATGAGCGAATACAAAAGAGCAGATGTGCCTGAACTACCTGCAGGTGTGCAGCATTTAAAACCAGGGGATTCTTCAAAAGATACCGGTCTGCTCGTGTGCATGGCTTGACGCAATGCAACAAACTGCTTGGTCACTACAGGTTGATTCAAACAACATGCATTGCTTGTGCCTAACTTTGGGCTGCAATAATAAATGTCTTTCTAGAGACTGAATATGTCCCGATGTTACAGTCATGGAGCACCCCAAATCAAACCTGTGACTGCATTATGATCAAACTCACAAACTGTATGAAGGAAATACATTTCAACAGTGGAGACACATTTCCTCAAAGCCTCTTATGGACTTGGGATATTAGATTACTTAGGTTGAGATAAAACGCGTGCTGTCTTTTATAAGCTACACCACACTCTCACGGTTGGCTGATACCAAGACAGCCCTGCGGCAGATGGGGCAAGTGGAGTTTTCGGAGAGCCAGCGATCAATGCAGTGCACATGGTACTCATGAGAGCAGGGCAGCTTACGTAGCTTGTTACCTTCTGCATATTCTGTTATGCAGACACTGCAAGTCTTCAAGGCATCACTCTCACCAAAGTTGCGCATTGAGAGGTTGTCAATCTGCTCTTTGGTCAGCCCTTGGGGCTGGTCCTCGTCATCATCATTTAGGAGGAAGAAGTGGGCAAGCCGCAGGAAGGGCAGGGAGCTGGGCTCCTCTAGGCTGATAGGTGGCCTGGGTCGCGCCCTGCCACCAGAGGCAGGAGGAGCGGCGGTAAGGCCCTCATCGATATCAGTCTCAGCTGTCCTTGCTCTGACTCCAGCAGCAACAGGTGGTTCATCTACATCAGCAGCAGGAGCCGCAGGAGTAGCATCTGAGTTGTTGAGGGCTTCTGCCAGCTCCGCAGGTGTGTTGGCCCCACGGTTTGAATCTGAAGAGTCTGAGTCTGAATCCATGAGGTAGCCGAGCTCACCAAAACCAGTCATAATCTGCCTAATCATAGACTGGAGAGCCATTGAGGTTGCCTCTCCCAAACCTGCATCAGAGATTCTTCGGATAGGGATGCGAATAGTGCTGACGTAGGTCCTCACACCAGCACGCTCAGAGCGTGAGAAAGTCCTACGAAATCCACCACGCTCACTTTCATAAAGAAATGTGTTGTTTGAGTTCTGGGAGCGCGAACGGGTACGGCTAGCAATGCTGTCTCTTTGGCGATATTCGCCTGGCCGCACACGACGCACCTGGAGATCAAGCATAATAGTAGGGGGGCGTCGCCCTGCTGCACCCCCTTCCCCCCCAGCAGCTTCTCCTTCCTGGGATCCCACATTTTGGGCCTCTGGGACTGTCTCTGCGCCAGCCCTAGATGGCTGAACATCACTGTCAGCAGTGGTTTGCCTAGAAAGAACATGTTGTCGAGTCCGAGAACTGCCCTCTACTTGAGGCACAGGGGAAACACTGGTGGCAGAGTTGAGGCCTTGAGAGGAGTGAGTATGACGTGGATTAGAGAGACCATCCAGCTGATCTAAACTGAGGGGGGAGCGGCTCCTGGCTGTACGAGCCCTAGTCCTGCGTGGTTCTGGACTGCGGCTGCGGGCTCTCCTTTGTCCTCTACGTGGAGAGGGAGAAAGTGGGGGTTGTACTGGCAGGGCTGCAGGAGAGATGGGAGGTTCTTCTAAAATCTCTTGTGAAACATTTTCCTCTAGGTCAGGCTCAGGCTCAGGCTCAGGCTCAGGCTCAGGTTCAGGCTCTGGTTCAGGCTCTGGCTCTGGCTCTGGCTCCGGCTCCACTATGACAGCCAATTCCTCCACAACTGGTTCTTCCACCACTTCTGTCTCCATGGGAACCTGTGGTTCAGCATTTGCCACCACTTCTTGACCCTCAGGAGACTCTTCCGGAGACTCCTGTGGAGATTCTTGTAGTGATTCCTGCTCACCTTCAGCAGCTGCCTGCTGTTCAGCCAGGTTTCGATTCACACTAATTTCCAGGCTGAAGCGAAAATCCCCACTGTTTGGGTTGGTCTGACTTACAGCCCGCCACGACTGGTTTCCACGATGACCAGTTCTGGTTGTGTTGCCTGTGCGCCTCACTGTGTTCAGCCAGTCTAAGAGACTGTCCCCATTGGCAGGATCCTCAGAGTTTTCTGGTGGTTCTGAAAATCAAAGTTAGTTTTGTCAACATAAAAAAGTGTAGAAAAGATGCACATCGATATACAAATATACATCCCTCCCCAGTCTACCTCACTAATATTTTCTTGTGAGTCTATTCTCCAGCTATTTAATGCTGACTCTGTTGAATACTTCGTCAAAAGATCATAAAATCGAAATGTGTCTCTTACCATCCAGGTTATTAAGCACCATCTCCTCAATAACTGATAACGGAAGTATGTCAATTATCGTCTTATATTTTCATGCTATGAAACTTTTAACTGACATAATTATGTACTGTATACCATACTGATATTGTGTGTTGTGTCATAAGGCAGATATAATAATTAAAGCCAGAGTCTGGCTGTCCTGTTGTTCCAAATAAACTGGCTAAATGTACCATCAAGTTTTTTTTTTTTTAGAAGTTACTTGGTAATGGAAGCAGGAGTGCTTGAAAAAGATATATAAAATTGGGTAAAACAGACATTTTATCTAGATTTTTGAGTCCAATCATTGAAATTGGTAGATTAGACCATCTATTCAATGTCTCTGTGATTGTGTCCACCAGAGGGTCATAACTTACGGAAGCAATGTCGCTAAGTTTGGGGGTTATTTTAATTCCCGGTAACTAAATCCATCCCGTTTTAATACATTTGGTCATTACTAACCAGCTGAGGAAGATATCGTTCTAGTCTTTTAGAAGGAGCTTTGCACAATAATTTTGTATAACATCCCATTAAACTGATGAACCTAAAAGATGAACACGTGGTTGGTGATTTGCCAGGTTTTAATATTACACTTATCATAGCTAGCCTTAATGTTGGTGGAAGGGTTCCTATTTTATATGATTCATTAAACATAACTAATAAGGGTTTTACAACTTTGTGTTTGAACCTTTTATAAAACTCCATAGATATCCCATCAGGACATGGTGCTTTCCCACTGTTCATGCTGCTTTAGCTTCACATAGATCATCCTACTGTTAATGAGAGTCTGAAATTGCAGTTGATCAAGAAATGCCTCTTGTTGTTGTTTACTTCTTGCATATTCTGACAACGATTCCTAAAAATCAAAAGTAGCATTAATTTAACTTGGGTTCACTGTTAAATTGCTTGACATTGTCGTTATACTGTTAACTGATCTTTCAGCTTGCATTTTTAACCCCAGTAATTTGCCCGGCTTTTCTCCCTGATCGTAATATGTTTGTTTGGTCCATAAAAGGTTTTTTAGCAATTTTGTCAGCTGTCAGTTTACTGTTTTCAATAAAATCAGAAGAGTTATAAGTGATACATCATATATGTGCCATATATATGTGTTCACTCTGCAAATTTAAAAAAATGTTCACAAATAGTCCTAAAGAAATATTAAACTAGGGTATGATTATTATTTTGTATGAAATGTTTCAGCATTTTATTTTTGTTTCTTTTTTTGTCTTTCTGTTCATTTTGTTTTTCTCATGTGTTGTTTTTTTTGTTGTTTTTGTTTTGCATAACTTAAACTTGGTAGTAAATGCGTTACTTATAAGAATATATAAATAAAAAAGGTAAGTATAACAAGCTTAAGCTTCAGCCCACCCCTTTTTGGCCTTTACTTTTTGTTTTCCTTGTTTTTTCCTTTTAATTTAATTCCTCTATGTTGGTTATTCAGTATTATGAACACACAAAACAAGCAACAAAAAATCTGAATTTAACAGTGAACATTTAAAAAAGACACAGCAAACTTACCAACAGGATCTTCTCCACTTTCAGTACTGGGGGCACTTGTACTGTTATTCTGCTGTTCTGGACCATCCTTGATTTGCTGAAGTCTGCTAAACAGCTCATCTTCAGTTACCTCTCCTGAAAGGGACATTACAAAACAAAAACTGTCTGTTATTTAAAAAAAAGACGATTTTTTGGGCAATCCATGTATTCCTTAAAGATTATTAAGTATTTAGCACACTGCAGTCTGACCATCAATGTAAGCCAGGAGAAAGAAATTTGCAGGGATATGAGGAATTGAAAGATTAACTACAACAAAAACAAACATATTCTGATTTAATGCATAGAAAGAGTGGAAGCCAGTAGATGGATAATTTGACATACCCCAAATCTCAATGGCAAAAGTACTTGTGTGGAAAAAATGTAAAATGTTCTTTAAAATGTAAATCACATTAATGTTGTACATGAAAAGAAACGGTGTTAACTTTTGCACTTTATTGGCCAGCAAAACTGTTTGTTGGACAAGGCAATAGGACAATATGTAAACCTGCTACATGACTTTTGATGTAAAGCACCTGACATACACTGTGAATTAAGGATTTGAGTAAGCAACAGGGTAGTAACCTAATAATAATTTTGTAAAGTAAGATAGGTCTGTATGTATAGGATGGCTGTCATCCTGGGCTGTCTGTTGAAACACAGGGAGTCAGGATGGATAACTTTCCGTTTTTATTGTAAATGCATCAACATACAGCACAGCAAAGCAAGCTCCAGGGTGTGCCTTTTATCTGTACAGAAGGAAAATATGAAAGAACACACATTAACAATGAAGAGAGAACTATAGAAATTGCTAGGAGAAGACATACTAATGCCTGGGAAGTAAATGTCTATATACACAGAAATGGGACTTGAGGTAAGTAGATAGGTATTGGTAAGTTTGTCTTGCAAGGACATAAAACGCCTGCAAGCACACGATCTTCACATCCAAGCAAATCTAAAACTACTAATTACTAATGTCTATGGCACAGATAATGGCAAGGCCCATCAATGTGTGTAAATTAACTGTCTGTGACCAAGTAGTGAACATGTCCGTATCTGGTAAACTCTGTTAACAGTCCGTTTTCAGAAGAACGATGTGCAAAACTTACTGCGTCATCAGAAAACACGTAGTGTAGTGTCACGTTCCGAGTACGAGAAGGGCAAAGCAGTCCACACTGGAGTTTTCAGGCAGCAGAGACTTTCCTCTGTCCTCACTGTGCCACTGGGACGTTAATAAGGCAGGAGCGCGCCGTGATTGGTAGCCTACGTGGCTACGCATGCCCGGCCTCTGCATCAAGCTAGACCTGATGTGAGCCTTTTTAAACAAATAATAATATCTTCATTTGATTTTTTTCTCAAAATCTATATTAGCACTTTTAAAAAAAAAGAAAAAAAAATTGTCGGCCAACAGTTTGAAACTTTGAAGGAAGGCAACGACTTAAATTAAGATCAGATTAAGCACAGAATAGGAGAACTGGTGAAATGACAACTGGGATTTAATTGATAGCTGAAAAGTAACAAAAACAAAAAAGAAGATAAGCTTAAAATGACTGAATCCTAAATTACACATGTGCTTTAGAAGATATGTTGCTGGAACCTTTTGACAGACATCTGTGTCATGAGGCTTGGTATAATTTTTCACTGACTACCTGAAAAGTACAGAGTACTGACACCCTGCCCTTTCTTTGAGTTGCTTGGTATTGTGCAAACATCAACATCTCCACAGTCAGAGATTACAGTCAGAAAACTAAAGACTAGTTTGGGTAGTTAAAGCTTTATTACCTGGGGTTCCCAAAAGATTGTTGTCTCTCATAAGACGATAGTCCTCATCACTGAGATTGTTGACAAACTGGTAGAAAGCCTCTTCCCTGTCCAGGCGGTCCAGCTGCCTTCTGCGTTGAGACTCTGGCTGGTCACTGCCGCTCTGCTCTGAACTGTCGGACCCCTCCATTGATTCAGAAGGCAAGGAGGTCGCGGGATGCTCTACAATCTTCAGCAAGATCCAGCTGCTGCAGCAAAAACGAAACAGATAAATACGTTACTTACTAACTCAACATCTAACAACAATGAAAAAAATCGGAATGGCATTACGCAAGAGATTCACCAGGCTCCGGAAATTGTCTAATTTCACACCTTGAAGTCTTTCCAGCGTTGGTTATGACGAAAGTAATAGCCGAACCAGAGTATGAAGCACGGGCATTGTCATTAAGGGAAAACTCGGATCAAAATATAGCATCACACCGCGACACACTTGATATTTGGGACCCAGTAACTAATGTTAGCATGATTAACGTCCATAGGTTACACAGCAAGCTTACGTGCTAAGTTGTTATAAACACCACACTAGCTAGCTGGGCCATTGTGTTTATGGCAACGTGGAGTTCCTTTTCCTTTAAAAAATGGTCTTTTCATAGCTGGAATTCATGTGAATCATTTGATGGGTTTGGTATTCCTTAGTCCTGTGGGAAAGCTGTATGTTGGTCAAAGTCGAGATGAAAACAAAATGGCATCATCTAGCTTAGGCTACGTTAGCTAGCTAGCATTAGACACGGTAGACAATACTGACAACTTCAACCACAATTCATAATAATTAGCTGTGACGGAGGACGGACTGTGTCTGTTGTATCATGTGAAGCGAAAAAAAGACTGGTGGCAAGATGACCGCGATATCATGTGTACCATCTGATCAAAACAGGCATCTTAGATGACCAAACAACCTCGGTTGAAAGCTAGTTCGCTTCCAAGTCCAGCATTAGCTAATGCTAACTTAGCAGTAAGTTCGCGATGAGTGTCCTTAGCTCCATTACATCGACGTATATACTTATTTAGCACAAGTCACTGGTGTTGGGAATCGCGACGTGGACTTGACATTAGTTCTGTTTATTGTTATTGTAAAACACGAGGTATTAATTAAGACATCGACGCTACTATTAGCATCACCGCAAGCTAGCTAACAAGAGACGTCAACCAATGACGTTAACAACCAGCACCTAACCAGAGCAAACAAGCTAAAATTAGCTAGCCAACGAAAGTAAATGTAATCAAAAGAAATATACGGCCTGTCACGAAATCGCCGTCACATTACCTGTTCAATGATGTTAGAAGCAATGTAATCGTACTTCCAAATTGTTCTTCTAATAGTCGCTCGAAACGCTTGACTGTTGAGCTGAGTACGATTTCAGGATTCCATTTTCTTTCTTTTAGGAAGGCTACAATGATCTTCCGGAAACTGAGGGATAGTGTATAGTTTTCCCTGACGCTAGCCTCGCAGGTAGACAAAGCCATCGCAACAACACTGACTAAATGGTTTGAGTTTATGTCTGCCAATCGCAGTGCAGGAGGCGGGGTAAACTCATGGTTGTATTATAGTGCATCCATGGGTGAGCTGTGCGCAGCCTGATGAGTGAGACTGCCTGAAAGGCTGTGCTCAGGGCATTAAAATCTCGTGTTTTGTGAGCTGAGCATCAGCTAAAGGATGTTTGTGTTGGATAGTGTGGTACTCTGTTCAGCTGTAGCGTCACGATGCGGTTGTAATTGCAAATACAGAATTTATGCGAGAAGACAAATATCTGCAGACTGCAGACACACCAGTGTGCTTAAATGACCAGCAAATACAACAGTAATAACTGTATCATGCTTCACAAATCTGCAATAACATCCCAGAACGCTCCCCAACGTTACTTTTTTTACACTGCTTACTCCCACTTGATTTTAAATAACTTTAAATTTTCTCATCTTTTTGTTTTTGCAATTGCAATGCTTTTTTTTTTTTTAAGTAATTAATTCGACCTTTTCTACCCCTTCTCTCCTTTATTATGCTTCATATTTTATTGCTCTGTAAAACACTCTGAAATGCCCTGTTGTATGAAACGTGCTATAAAAATAAAGTTACCTTGCCTAGCCTATTTTTAAAGACTTTAAATACAATAATTTGTCTTGTGTTCATCACCATGCACATTTATTTCCTACAGCATCCAATGGCCTTTGTCACATTATAAATGAAGCAAAGTAATGCATTTTGTAGCAACTTAAGTATTATGTCATTAGATAAACAAAAGCAGTGTAATAGCTAAAATCGTATGTGACTGTTTTGCATCATTAATGCCATATGCAACTGTAAAGTCTCCAGTATTGTACAACCAGCACACAGTAGACCTATACTTTATATTATATATTATACAGTATTTATTACTCAAGGAAGAGTTGTGTACAGCCCTCGTAATTTTGTGTCACATAAACTCACTCACATTTACATTCAATGACACTTTTTTTTCAGCCAGCACTGATGAATAGGCTCGTCCTGCTCTGTCCATCATGCACAGCCACCACTGTTTACAAAGCATTGTCAGAGGATGAGCAAATTATATCAAAGCAAAGCAGAAAGAAAGTTTCAAACACACAAATGTCTAATCATAACCACCAACATTTTTGACAGAAGTCTGTGAGATTGTCATTAAAAATTTATAAAAGAAAATGAAATACCATTAATTAAAAAAAGACAATAAAAAAGAAAAAGACAATACCATTAATTATTTTTAAATGAGTTTTTTGAAAATTAATGTTTTCTCTCAAATATTTTGCCATTGAAATTTAATTTCCTCGCTGGTTTCAATAGCAAATATATTGCACAGTAACTTGTTTAAGTAATGAATATTAGTTCATTGCATGTTTAACTGCATGTGGATATGTACAAACACTGACCCATTTTGACCCAAAATGTATTTTTGTGTTTCACTTTCTTTATGCATAAATTAAAAAAAAAAGTTTTGTGTTGTAAATGACTTGAAGCCACAGCAGTGACACTCTAAATGTATTTTCAATGCATTAAAGTGAAAACATAGAAAAAGGTCTAATAGCAGAGTTGATGTCAAGGAGAACTCTATACATTTCTTTTTATCCTTGAAATTAACATTTTAAAAGGTAAAAGAAATATGGATTTATTTTTTTTTTTTACAGGATGAAATACCTCAGGCAATAGTAGCGCTGAGACTTTTGTGTGGGTGGAGGTGGGACTGTATTGATAGAAGCATGCCAGAGGAGACCCTGTGGTGACCCTTTGGCAGTAGGTGGCATCTAGTTACAGGACTTTTGTAAACCACTGTGAAAAAAGCTAGGGAGCACATTTGCAGCTACAAGAAAAAAAAAGTTATTTCTTATTTTACATACACAGGAGTACACAACTATTGGTAAAGCTATAGAAGGCTTCTGGGCAGTTGTTGAAAGCCTCTGCAATGTTTTAGCACACACACACACACACACACAAATATGCATGTGCACAGGCGCGCGCACACACACACACACACACACACAAATTCTAATAATAATATTAAACCGCCAGCCAAACAAAAACAAGTGTGAGTAATTGTGCTGTTTGTAGGTTCTTGTGATTTGACTCAATAAATGCACGCCTACATTAGAAACAGACATGCTGATTCTTTCAAAATGCTTCACTATAGTGTTCTGGGTAATGATAAAAACAACAAACACACAAACAGTTGTTCTAATGAGAGAGTCTATGGCTGTCCATGCAGTGTGAGCACGCACTGACAAAACAACTAGGGTCTCATTTATTAACCACAGGTGTACCTGATTCACTGCATTAGACATTCCATCTTATAATTTGCCTGCTCCCTTATCTGCTATGGGTGACTAAAGAACAAAAACAATGCTAATACCACCTGACAATTTTGGAGGCATACATCACAGGATCTGTTTATGGTCTGAGACAGTATCTCCAGCTCCAATTAAGCATGCCAGAATGAGTTGCAGTGTGGCCCACAGCAGCCCGGCTCCGAGTTATGGATGAGCAGTCACTCTAGCAATGCCTAACCCTGAGTGCTAATTAGATATGACATTAAAATAACATGAGCCAAAGCCAGGCTTGAGCAGAAATTAAAATGCCTTACGTCTAAGAATGCTCCAATATAAAAAATAAGGACAGACTAATTTGAATTATTGAAGTTGCATTTACATGTATGCATTTTGTAGAAAAAGCAAGCATTGAGTATAACATAATACATTGTTCACTATTATTGTGGTAGTGCCACAAAGATGGGGTGTAATAAATTCATACCAAGGCCACTGTCAGTTTTCCAGATAAATAGTATTCTGAATGTTCTCTGATGTTTATGACTCAATTTTATGTATTGTTATAGAAAATAGAAACTTAAATTGTATGGACATATTATTTACTCCTATTTACTCCTATTAAAACAGTAATCTGGCTGCCTTAAAAGGATAAGTTAATTCATAAACTAAACAACATGCATTGTTTACCCAACTTTTATTTCTCAGCTCAGTACAGGTTTGATGGTTTTTACTTGTCATTCTATGTTGTCTCAACTAGAATTTAGGCATGTACAAGTTGAAATGTCTTGTTTGTATCACTAAAAAAGAGCAAACAACTACATTTTTTGGCTTGCCTAATTCAAAATTTCAAGGCAGCCAGGTAAGAACATTGTCAAAAGAATCCATTTGTTTAATTAAAAAAAAGAAGCAATTTGAGAAGCAATTTTGTAACGATTTAACTTGTCTTCTCAAATACAGCAGCTCAGGACACCAGCATTTTTAAGTTAAAACAAATTGTCTTTTTTATAATTAAATCATTTTAAGTTGAACCAGCGTGTTCATTTTTATAGTGTATACTTCACTCCTAACATGTCAATAAGCTGTTTGTAATATCAAGTGTTTTCACAAAACTGCATAACTTTATGAAGTTTTTTTTAAAAAAAAAGATTATTTTTTGGGGCTTTTATTGCCTTTAATTGACAGGACAGTGTGAGTGTGACAGGGTAGACAGAGAGGGGGAGACATGCAGCAAAGGGCCGAAGCTGGACGTGACCCAGCGGCCGCTGCAGTGTGGAAACAGCCGTTGCACATGGGGTGCCGCTCTATCCACTGAGCCACTGGTGCCCCAATGTAGTTATTGTTTTGAAAGGAATGGATTTGTTTGCATGGCAGTAAATAGTGTGGAGATTTTATGTTTACTGTCTATACTGTAGTTAATGGCTACAGCTCTGGGTGGGCGGTAAAAAACACAACCCAACTCTCTTCAGAAAGCAGCATTCAAAATCTTATTTTAATTTGTATATTTACTCCATAAACATTATTACAAAACTCAGCAAGTTAACAATATTACATTATCACCATACAGGCTTGATCACAAATATTTAAAACCTTTGCAACAGTTACAACAAAACAAAAAAAACAAAATAATACTCAAATAATTTACATGAAAATCTATAAAACAGCAAATTGTTCACAAATTATATTTTTTTCCAGGTTTTCATTTTTTTTCTTTGCTTATTTGTGTTTTGCACAGTAACACAACACTCTCACAACAAGATCATGGTCTTATTACAAAACTCCCAACAAAATGTAAATATTTCTAGTTTTCTGTTGATACTTTCATATTTTGGTTTTTAAAACCAGAAACTTGTCATTGTATATCCTTTCCACTGCCCATAGAGGCGCATAAAAGGTTACTCACACACACAAATACTTCACAGCACTTTCTAAGAAAAATATACACTTACAAAATATGTTACAAATTGGCACACAAAAAATATACAAGATTTTGTAGTGTCAAGAGTTCATTAAGATTCCTTCTGGTAACAACTCTAGACAGTATATATAAAGCTCGGTAATCTTTTAATGAAAAGAGCAAAAGTAATTCCAATCAATGTCAAAGAATCATGAAGTGAATACATCAAACATAACATTATAATATACATTCATAAAGAGGGTTAGGTACCTAATCTATTTTGCATTTCTTTTTTTTGTTAACTCTGGGAAAACAAAAGAAAAAGAAAAGAAAATGAAAAAAAAGAGAGAAAACAATTGTCAGCTTTCTTAGCACCATTAACATGAGGCAGCTCAACAGTGGCACATTTTAAAAACAAAAAGAAGTAGAAAAGAAAAGAAACTATGAACTGAGAGAAGTACATTCAATTTGACAATAGGCAGAAATGAGAGAAGGCAGACTAAATGGGCTTGCAGCCCATGTGGAGCTTCCCATCAGCAGCTTGTCTTGGTCCTAACCCTGATACACTGGAGAAAAGAAACAAAGGATCATGGCAGAGAGGAGAGGAAAAAATAGACAGAGAAAGATTGATTATGATTCTTGCCATATGCAAGCAATCAATTACTATCACCTGTGCGTCAGAATTACCATATCCAGTGTGACAAGGCCTGTTTTTGAATCAAGCTTCAATTTGTCCGCACATCCCCATGCAGTCTCATGTAATTACTGCTATGTTCATAAATGATATTCAACACTTAAAATAAAGAGAAAATATAGGCCTATTGTTTGAGTATATATTTATAAAAGATACTCTTGTAACCAGTTGAAGTATACATTTAGTAAATCAAATCAAAAGATTTTAAAACTGATTAAATATGATTGTATGGTTCATTTTAAGGTGGATTTACTTCAGTGCAGTGAGGCAGTGAATGAGCCCAAAGTAATATATATAAATGGCTCAGGAATACACTGGATCAGATAGTTCCAATACATTTTCTTTTTCATTTTGTGCCTTTATTTGGCCTTGATTTTCTGGTGACATTATTTTCTGCCAAAATATTTACCCATTACAACTGAAATGACAGTTAAATATAACATTTTTTTTAAAGTACCTTCAAAAGAAAGGATTTAAATTAAGACATTATGTGAAAAATGAGTCAAAATACACCAGTGGTGCAACTTATAAAGTATGGCAGTGTTAAGAAATAAATTACATGAGAATGTCAAGAAAAATTACTGTTTAAATTACCATTTTAGGTAAGATAGAAGTAAGATTCCCACGTGGAGCTAATGCAAAGACATGCTTTCCTTCATTTACAAGATTACTGTTTCCATTTGTACTTAAAACTGCGTTCACATTCACATTAAATCTAACTGCAAAAATGTTATGTCCATTCACGACTGATGCGTGCATCAGAATCTCCAGTAGTGAATTTCCAGTACAAAACATCTATTCAGTGAGGCACAGCCCCAACTGACAAATCATTTCCTTGCTTACCCTCAAACATCTGCACTACACTCTCCTTGGTCCAGAGAAAGCTCGATTGAACATCTTTTTTTTTTTCATCGTCTTCCTCTACAGTAGCCTTCAGAGCAGATCTCCCCTTTGCCTCTCTTTTGTTGCTTCTCAGTGCCAGGCGATGTTGAGGTAAATTGAATTTGGCAAACAAAGTGGGGGAAACGAGGAGAATTCAGAGTCTTTCTGATTTGGTTTAGTGAGTGGTGGTGTACCACTGCCAGCTGTTGGTGCCTTTCATCAGAGAAGAGAGAAAAGTCCCAAATAAAGAATTCCTGTAGTGGCAAGTCTCTGTAAGGAGTCTCCAACCCGAGCAGCCAATACTCCCAATGGATAGAAAAGAGGAACAGCCAATATTCACACATATATAAGAGGTCATTTACACAGCATTGTTACTTTTGGCACATTGATTTTAAGATTATAATCATCTTTTTTTGCAAATATTGCATGTCCCTGTACAACAACATTGACAAAAATACTCTGAGGGTGGAGCTTTTATGAATTTGCAAGGCGTAAAAATGTTAATTTAGATAACCAGTTCCTCTGAACTCCAGAGGAAAAAAAAGAAATGCTTGATAAAAAGAAACAGGGAGTCATTCCAACATTGTGGGGGTTGGGGGGGGAGAAAGACAACGTCTGATATGTCATCAATACAAAATGGTCCCATCTTGTGTTTTCAAGATGTCTTGGGCTTAAATAGGGCTCATTAATTGTAGGTTTCCTTCTTGAAATGAGCCAGGCAGTGTATGAAGGACAGCAACAACAGGACATCCATATTCTGCATACAAAAACAGATGAGGAGGAGGGGTGCGTAGATGTCACTCAATGCATTTGTGTATATAGCTACATCTTTAGGGGAAAAGGGGGAATAAATACATAATTCAGGGGAGCTAGTTCTGCTGAGAAAATACAAAAACAAAGTTCCTCAAAAAGGCGACAGAACTGTTGTCAAGGCTTATTCTTTTTTTTTTCAGACAAAAATAAAAACAAAAAACGACTATAAGAAGAACAAACAAAGCAGAAACAACAAAAGCAAGAAAAATGCAGCCATGGTCGTTTCAAATCTCAATCAAGCTTGACACAATCACTCAATAGGTAGTTTGCAAAGTACAAGAAGTTTTTCATGCAGATATTAATTTCCTCTTCGGGTGGGGGTTAAAAGGAAGTGGGAGTAGTCAGGGGGAACGTAGTACTCATGCAGCTCTGGCATAGCGTCAGTGTAGGTATGCTTGGGAGGGAGGGCTGAGCAGGTAGTGGGGGGAAAGTGAGAAGGGGGTGCAACAGCAGCTGATAACAAAATATTACCTCAGTTTCTCAAAAGAGGTCATCAGTGCTATGTCCTTATTTGGGTCTCTCTCAGCTCGCTTCCCCTTCAGTGTCTCAATCCGCGGGAACTTTGCACTGGTCTTGTGGCGGTACAGCTTTTTGTGTGCAGGCCCAGGGTTAATAAAGTTGGGTTTATCAAACATGTTACAGCCCAGAGCTAGTTGAGGGAATAAGGGATGAGAGGGGTTGAATTTGGCCTGGTTTTTTCCTCCCTTTCCCCCTGCCTTCCTGCCTCTCCCCGCCCCTGTTAGCGTGGCTCCTTTTTTCTTCAGGTCGGCCTCTGTGCCTGCCAAGATTTTGAGGGTCTTTAGGTTGAGGCTATTGGCCTCAGAGGGCATGCAGGCCTCAGACATGGGATTCCACAGTGGCTCAATGGAGGCCATCATGAACCTTTGGACCTCAGCCATGCCAGAAACAATGTTGGACAGAATATTGGAGGGCTCCTCAAATTCTCGCTGGTCGTCCCCGACCAGGCTGTTGCTCTCCGACCAGCCGGTGCCAGACCAGTCCCCTGTGCTGCTACTGTCAGTCAGGCCTGGGCCACAAGCACCTGCCTGGTTCTTTGCTGCCTTACCCTCCAACATGGCCTTTATCTTTTTGGTGGAACGTGAGTTCTGTTTCGGGGTCTTGACCTTTTCTGACTTAGGAGCTCTGGGAGCCCGCACTTTCTTTGGACTCTGTCCCGCAGCTGTCTGTTTGCAACCGCCTTTCCTCTTTGACTTTATGCTTTTCCCACCAGCCAGCATCTCACCAGTCTGTTCATCAAACTCGGTAACTCCCAGCTCCTTTTTATCTAAACGTAACACATCCTGACTGTTGAAGTTGTGTAGCGGAAACTGGCTGTCTTCCACTGTGTATGCATTTGCTGTGTGCTCTTGTTGCTGCATAACGTCACAGTTCCACTTTACCTCCCTGTTGCAATCTATAGTCATATCATTCGCATCCTGGTATTCTCCAACATTCCCTGCCATCTTCACCTCGCGCCCCACAACCTGGGGGGACAGGTTGGGGGTCTCAGGAGGGGAGAGCTCTGACAGTGATGAGTGTCTAAACTTGTCAGGGGTGAAGTTGGAGATGTCCAGCAGGTCTGAGGACTCCCTGAGTGGGGTAAGGGCGTCCACACTCTGCTGAATCACCACTTTAGGACTGCAATGAGCTAGGAAGCTGTCTCGGCCCTCCTCCTCACCCTCTCGCTCACAAGACTTGAGGCTGAGGGAGCTGTAATTGCTGGAGGAGGCTGACAGAGAGCCCACTGAGTCATAGCTGATGAGCCTGCCATTGTCTGTGCACAGGGACCCTCTCTGGTATTGCACCTGGCCCTCCACACAGGCAGACTGACACACTTGCAGATCTGCCCCAGGCTGCAGCCCTGCCTCAGTCAGGTAGCTCTTCTCATAAAGTAGCCTGTCAGCCTCAGGGCTCAGCTGGCTGTAGTTAGACACTGGCAGGCTGTCATTCAGGGGCACGGCAGCTGGGAAGTTGTTGGGTAAGATGGGAGTCTCAGGAGTCTCGGGCCCAAAACTCTGGCTGTGAGTTGTGCAGAGCTGCGGGTGCCACATTTGGGGGAAGCTGGGGCAGTTCTGGGGAGACTGCTGGAGCTCTGACTCGGAGGGGGGAGAGAGGACGCAGCTCTGAGCGAGTTGCAGAGAAGAAAACTGTTTCTCCTCTAGGGATAGCCCCAGAGGATACTGCTGCCTAGAGGGCTGCTGGGGAAAATAAGAGATAGCTGCTCCACCGGAGGAGTCTGTGGCATCTAACAGGGTCTGCAGGTAGCCCCCCGGGATAACAGGGACACCCGCCTCCACCGCCTCTGAGGAGGGAGCTTTGTCAGAAGAGCAGGTGGACGAAACAAAGGGGAATTTCTCCTCAGATGTGTGAGCCGTGGTGGTATTGTCAGAGAAATGGGGTTTGACTGTAGTTGAGCTAACGCCTGCCTCTTCTAACCCAGCAGTAGGGTCCTCAATCTGTGCCACAGCGACACAGGCATCCGTTTCATTTGTCACGCTCCTCCCCTCCTCTCCTTCTGCCTCTTTCATTTTCTTGCTCCTCAGCCTGGCTTCGCTTTTGAATTTCCTTATCCTGACTGTTTTATTTCCTCCCAATCTCCTCCCCTCCCTCTCCTCCCTCTCCTGGGAGCGGCTCTTGGCTGTGACTGTGTGCGTGATGGAGTTTGTGTCTAATGTGACTGGGAGGCCTGGGGCTGCTATTATTCCCCCTACCATGGGGGTGGCCTCTTCTTTAGTGACACCTCCCTGGCCCCGATCAGAGAGAAGGGAGCACTGTACTGTTGCTGATTGCTCCACAGCGTGAATCCTCTGAACCTTAAGCCTGTTTGCAATCTTGTATTTCCTTTTGGGATGACTAGAATTAAAAGGGCGATGATGGCGTCCGTTTAGATGAAAACCGCGCTGTTGTTTATCTCTGGCAGCCAGCTTAAGCTGTTCCTGTCTCTCTCTTTGCCTCTCCTGCCAGAAATCCTTCAGAGGAGCCAGTGTCTCATATTTGCTTACTGTGTCGGTGTTTAAGCTCACAGTAGCATCCACAGGGTCCAACTTGCCCAGTTTCACTGACATCAGTCTCTCTCCTTTAAACCTGTTGATGATGATGTACTTGATGACGACCGGCGGCTCTTTACGACAGGATTTCCGGCGTTTTTTGGGGCACCAGTCTACATCCTCCTCCTCTTTTTGACCAGAAGGGGCTTTCTCTTTTTTCTCTGCGTTCTTCTCACTCTCAAGCGAGTCGACATCATATAAGTAATCATCACTGTATCGAACCTTTCTCTTGGAGCGCAAACCGTAGTTGAGAGGGTTAGAGGGGCTGAGCAATCTCTTTGAGTGTCCCTTCTTAAACTTGCCCTCCTGCAGGGTGTCTGAGGAGGAGCCAGTGCAGGAGCTGTCATCACTGAACTCGCCTGACTCCTCTGTGGAGTTGAAGTCCATTAGGTAGTTGACTTTAGGAGTGGACATGGGTGAGCCTTGGGAACCATCAAGGGGGCTCCTACCACTGCAGTCCCCAGCCTTCCCTCCCTGTCCCGTCTCCAGGATGAGCTCATCAGTTTTGGGCTGAAGCTCCTCAGTACTCCTCCTCAAGACTCCCGCTCCGTCCTCTTTCTTGGCACAGTTGGCCAGGACACTGGGGAAGAAGTTGAACTGTGTCTCCTCCTGGAGCACGTTCGTTTTTTCCCTCATGTTGTCCTGGAAAGACTCGTAGCGAATCTTCAGTGAGCAGACATCACTGCTTAAAGTCGAATCATCGTCTTCATCGTCAAACAGATTGTCAACATCCTCCTCTGAGAAGAGGTTGACCGACAGTTCATTCTTCGAACAAAGGTCCAGTAGCTCCATCTTACTCTCACTGATGAAGGACTCAAAGTAGCCCCAGTCCTGGCCAGCGTTAGCCAGGAGAACCTCCTCTCCACTCACTTTGTCCAATAACAGTCCATCATACAAGTTCTTAGCTGTTGCATCATCCTCTGGGTCGTCACAGTCCTCTGTTGTTTTGTTTCCGTCAGTTCTCTTGCCCTCACCTGGGGCTTTGGGCAGAGGAAAGCTAAGTAGCTGGTCCGAGAGGAGCTGTTCTCCATAGTGACTCACTGCCTCCCCCGCATGGCTCAGGCACTGGATGCTGATGTTGTTGATGTCTGAGAAGTCCTCTCGGCTCACGTCCCCTATCCGTACATTTAGTCCAGTCTCTGTGTCAGGGTTGGTGTTGGGATCATGGGGCGGGTTCTGGATGGAGCTAGGGTCAGTAGCATCGCGGGTCTCGATGAAGCAGCCAAGGCAGGTTCGGGTAGGCTGAAGAAGACACTCCTCAGTCAGTGCAGACACAGTGCCAGGCTCCATCATTGTAGCCGACAGAGGGAGGGTAACAGGCAGCAGAAGAGAAGTCTTCTGAGAGTCTCCTGTTGGGCCCCAGGAGCTTACAGCTGGGGTGGGAAGTGATGTGGGAGTGGGAGTGTGGTGAAGGTGGGGGACTACAGTTGGAGCGTCATTGGGAGGAGGGCAAGGGGCCGCTGTTAGGCCCAGGGAGGAGTCAGTGCCCAGGGGCAGGGAGAGGGTTGGTGATGTAGGCGCGGTGCTCTGGTGTGTTGGGCAGGCCTGCTGTGAAGTCTCTGCGGCAGGAGGAGGTGAGGATGGAGGGAGAGCAGCATCAACGATGCCGCACAGGCTCAGATCACCACTCTGCTCACATACCCCTGCAGGGACAAAAAAAAAGGAAAAAAAAGAAAAGAATTCAGATCGTTCAACTCTTTGAACTGTAAGTCTGAAGTTAAATTACATTGTTTTTGTTCTGTAGTTACACTGACATTTGTTCTGGGCTGCTGAAATGCAATTAGTGTCAATTAACCCCCTGGAGCTCCAAATGTCATTTTGTGATGCCAGCCTTACACATTAATATTTCAGTTGTGGTACTAGATTCAATAAGAGGTATTAGCAATGTCAAGTTGGGACAACTTCTTACCCATTGCTGATTGATGTTCAAATGTAAAAGTCACGACTAGGCGAGAGGTAACACAGTAACAAAAAAAATCCTTAAAAATCCACAAAATACATAAAACAGAAGGAAGGCGACTCACAAATGAAGTCAGCTGCCTCACATTAAGTTAACATGTTGGCCTAGGTGAGAGTTTTAAAGGGCTTCTAGATATGTATATATATCAGTAGCAATCCTGTATGAATCTAGAGATATATTAAAGGCTTTGTTTATAATTTATTGCTCACTTATGCTTCCTTATAAAGTACATTCTATTGTATGGAATTGTGGGGGACAACCTTTAAAATGACGACAAATTCAATTGTATTAAAACAACAAAAAAGGCATTCGTATTATTAATAAGGCTGGTTGCAATGATCACACTAATGCACTGTTTTTTCAATTCCATGAAACTGAATGTTTTGGTATATTATAAAACAATGCACAAAATGTTTAGAGCAAAAGAAAAGTCACTCCCAGACTGTGTACAAAAGGAGAGAAAATACAATTTGAAATTGAGAATTTGCATCGTTTATTGTACAATTTTTTTCTTTCCTAAAAGATATTTTTTTAAAAAAAAGATGTATTCCTATTTTTGAAGTTTAAATGTGGAATAAAGCTAATATAAATTTTTAAAAAAATATATATTTTTTTTCTTTATCATCATCGAACCATTGTTTTTTCAGGGAAAACTGACCGAGCATTAAACTCTTTTACAGCAATGCCCTGGATTCACTTTAAGTGGGCTAGAAGGATATATGTCGCATATGGCAGCAATCGCAATAATATCATGTTCATAAAAACAAATTACTAGCAGCAATGTCTGTCAAGAATTATAAATAGCAATAAAAACAGTGAAAAGACAGAAAAGTTAAATAACAAACATATCTGCCATGGGCGAAGGATACATTAGATACTACTAGTCTTTTCTTTAGGTGGGGTCCTTAGAAAGGTTTCTACCTCACCTGCAAATTGTTTTATATCCTTTCTCTCTTTTTTCTTTGTATCTAAATGTGCAAACATAACAACGGCAGGAAAATAGAGGGTAGCTTAAAGTGATAAGGACAGGCATATATAAGCTTTGCCTCTGCCTGAGCCTTTTCAATCACTGCTTAATACATAGACTGTTGAATATGTTCACACTGTTTGTATTGTTTATACTTATTATATTATGTGTGACGACTGAACAAAAATTACTACACACATATGCAGTTTAACTGAATGGACTGAGCGCTTTTATCACACAATTACAGGAAGCATATAAAAGTTCTGAGAAACAAAAACTCTCTCCGTGTCCCGAAAATGGGTGTTATTATTATTATTTCATTTTGAGATAATAGTGATTAAATGGTTTGAATTTTGTGCTAAATTAAAGGTTTCAGTTGGAGACATAGGAAAGAAAAGTCACTCCAAATTGATTTTGACAATAATTTTTAGCTCAGAAATCACCTATGTTATGGAAATAATACACAACAGCGATACTGCAGTATTATTTGTCTTCCTTTACAGACCCGAAAGCAATATATGAGTTCAAATGAACGTAGTCATCTTGCATTACCTCCCCCTGCTTTTAGCATTTCATCTGTATAGATCCAATGTAGCTCTAAGGTAATAAGATACCACAACATTCGACAGACTGGCAGCAACAATAGCAAGTAATGACTAAATTGAAAGTAGGTTTGGTGATTTTCTACAGGTCGATTGTGACAGTGTCTTAATCAGTTGAAGACATCCATCTGATGAGTAACAATCAAAACCCACAGAAGCGGGCTTGTAGCAGCAGGCAGATAGCTTTGTTTGCTCTGCATAATTAGATGACAGCAGCGGAGGCAGGTACGTACACATGGGACACGACAGGCCCATATGTTGGAGACTGTATAACCAATATCATCTACACCTGCCTCCCTCTACAATCCCAAGCTGCTGCCTCACACACATTCTTTAAAACCATGCCGGAAAAAAAAAAAAGAAAAAAAAGAAAAACATACCACAGCAATTAATATGCTCACAGAGGTTAACTAGCAACGTCCCCCATTTTAGAATGGATGCGTCTAATCATTATTGAGGTAGTGATAAATGCTTGAGGGGAAGACTGCTTAACAAACAGTATTCAACATGGCTGTATTGGCGGTGAGTAAATCTTTGAATATGGATATGATTTGAGAGTGATTTAACGAGGTAATGAAATTTCTGAGAGCAGGTCTCTCTGGGTCTGCGGCCTGCAGACACATCGGAGCAACCAGAACGCCTACTAAAAGCATACAACTGCGCTACCGTCATCCTTAATGAAGAAAACCTCAGGAGAAATATGTCTTCTCTCTTCCTCTCAGAGACAAAAAAACTGTTAAAGCAGCAAGTTGTGAGAGGCTGCAGAAGCATCACAGCGAGGCGTTTGCCATCAGTTCCCTTCAATCTGTGAGCAAAAATGACCTCAGAGCAAAAGCATGTTACTGACACATGTTCTCTATGGAGGACAGAGATCCTTTTCTACTTTTAACAACTATTTTCTTTTCCCTGTTACATGATGAGCCACAGTGCATTGTGTGGCACATACATTGGAGGATATTTTTCTCCAGACGTGGACACAATTCATTTGGATTTATTTTATAAGTAAACAGCGCCATTGCTTGAAATCTACCAAGTAATTTTCCAGCACTCGTAGATAAGACAAATATAAAGAAATTATTACTTATCTCTTTCATTAGCCCCACAAAGAAGCAAAGCCACCGAAAGAGGGAAATTACAAAAAAGAGGAGAAATTAACTTCCTTTATCCCCCCGTGCTCGCATGAAACCTAAGCTGCCACCTAATATTGCCAAAAGATTGTTCAAAATTACTGTGAAACATTAAACTCATATTGAAAAATGTGTTTCCTCAGGGTTTATAATGGATTAACAATCTATCCTATCCAATGTGTGCGTGCATGTTATTTTCTGGTGTGTATGTGTGAGAGAGAGAGTGCATGCGTGGATGCATGTGTGTGTATATGCATGTGTGTATGAGAGGGAAGAGTGATAGAGTGTGAGTATTGGCTTGGGGGTATAGTGTTATCGAGAGGCCATCTGTCTCCAGCTGGACCATTAGCTCTTCAGCTGTTCAAAATGTGCCACAGATCAGTCAGTCAGACAGGTACACACACAGACACACACACACAGACACACACACACACACACACACACACACACACACACACACACACACACGGGGTCTTACAGCGATGAGTGTAGATGACAAATCAAGTTTGACATTAAAGGTCAAAGGGGGATCAGCAGCCTCATATTCACTGATACGGTACAGCATAATGTTACTACTGCATCTGAGCTGGCAAATGTAAACAAGATAAATATCGAAAATACTCACTGCTGCCAGAATTCAATATCTATCTTATAGAAAGAGCAGCTTACATACTAATAAAAAACAAGCTTTATACACTCTGAGATCATTCTAACACCATTCGTAATTGTGTTATCAGCAGAAGTGCTCCTTGAATAGAAACTGAGGCTGGATGTGACACAGCTCATGCAAGCTGGCATGGACATTCACCGCTGAACATATGGAAGGACCCCGGCTGCTGGCAGGAGGTGGTGATCTTCTGATCCCCAGACCTGCCAAGCCCAGCCGTGCTAGACAGCCCGACCACCGCCAAACTAGACCAGACCAGACCCGACCAGTTAGCACTCAGAGATCTCAGAGTCTCGCCTATATCTTTCTAGCCATGACATCCGGGGCTTTGTCCACCTGAGGTAAGCCGGAGCTGCTCTGTGCCAGGCGGCTCTGCAGGCAGACGGGCCCATGCCGATGGACATGGTCATGGGCATGAGGAAAGAGACAAGTTGGCTTCTGTGTACTCATCTATTAATGTGTCAGATGCTACACATGCACACGTATCCATGCCTTTTCTCTCTTCAAATATAATCCATCTTTAGTCATTTTTATAAATCTGCTTGAAAGTGGTGAATTTGAAGCATACAACAACATATTATAATACAGTCTCTGGCTTTTGTTTGATATTTAGAGTCAGTAAAATATGTTGCACATGTACGACACATCTTTAGAGCCTTAAGCTTTGTTTACTACCTGATGTGACCTCTGCTGTCACACTGAACATCCCACTGAGCCTGTAAACTTTAAAACTTTGCATGGAAAACAAAATAAATCGTCAGATATTCACATTGAACAGCTTAATCCTATTCGAGTAGCATAATTGAGGCTGTTTGAGATAATTTTGTATAGTCATAGATGTATATATATATATATATAAATATATATATAAGCAGACGGGGCACACACCCCACAGCAGTGAATTTCAAAACGTATTTTAGCCACTTTAAAAAAGGCCTACCTAAAAAAGTCAAGTGGACACGATATTTATATTTATATTAATTCAACCCCCCATACCGTTGCTTTGTTTGTTGTTGTCTGAAACTTTTGACTCTGCCCATTTGTGCCATTTTTTGGATATATCCCTGCCAACATAAAGAATGCATGAAAGTATGAGGGCGGTGATGGTCACGTTTGAAATTAATCTTTTTTCACATGGAAAGGAGTTTAAATGAGACTTAACATGAATCCTACTTAGACATCAATCCCATGTGGCTGAAGGAATAAAATAGCTCAAATATCACAATATGAAGTACAATGCAAATGAAAACAGCTGACATAGCCTTTTCGTCCTTTTAATGGCTTTTTGAAATCATTCTTCACTCCCATCCCCCCCTTCATCCTCTCCTCCTCCCTTTTCTCACTCGCTATCTCCTTCCTTTTTTCAACTTCCCTGCTCCTTATCCCCGTTATACGGAGGCTTTTACATTCGTAAAATGCCGAGTTAGCCGTTCTGCGGCTCAGCCACCCGGGGCGTTCACTCATCCAGCTGGTAGACTAGCCACAGAAGCCGCTTGCTACCTATTGCTCCATTTTCACTATATGACATTTTGTGAATGGTGGGGGGAAATCAATCCAGCCAGTACAGGATGTTCATAATAAGTGGTGAGTAACTGCAGCGTGATTCATGGCCATCCTCCTCAGAGAGCTGCCCTATTCCTGCTCAATGGAGCCGCTTTCACCCTTTCCTCTACCGCTCTTTTTCTGACTCTCATTCTCCACTCCCTCTCTCTCCCTTCCTCTTTTCCTCACAGTGCCGCTGAAGGAACAGACTAGTGTTGGGGATAATCTGTGTGATTCTCACAGTGGGGACCAGTCAGTCCCCACTGAGCCTGACCAGAGCTGAAACACTCAGATAAACCTCATCTAAGGATCAGTGGTGCTTGGTAGAGGTAAACTTTAGGGGGCAGTAGGCAGCGGCTGACTAAGTCCTGAAAAATGAACATTGCATCAGTGGGGCTTAAAAGGAAGGGACTACACTGCAGATGTACCTCGGTTAACTGTAGTACCATTTCAGAATCAGAAGTCCAAGGTTCCCACACATTTTCATGGATAAGATTTCTAAAATTTCATCACTATTAGAGTTAAGAATGAAACTGTTGTAGCTGTCAAAGTAACATAACTCTTATAGTTAACTCTAACTCTAATAGTTACTTTGGCAGCTACAAAAATTTAATTTTAATATATTTCGTGAAAGACTGTCCACGGGGGATTAGTTAAACAATCTCATTACACACACGCAACAAAATTCAATGATTTTTCCAAAACTTTCAATAGTTTTTACTAATTCCATTACTTTTCTAGGCCTGGAAAATGTGAAGGTGAAATCGGTTGACTTTTCCACGTTTTCCATGACTTTGAGGAAATTGTGAATTGTTATAGTCACTCCAATGTAAAGTACAAAAAAATATTAGTGGGAAAAAATAAGAGTATGAAGATTAGAGGTGTGTAAACATAAAAATAAAAAATAAAAAAAAAATAATAATAAAAATAAAAATGTTCATCATGCTACAATGTTTAACACTACTGTGTAAAATAATCAGAATATATATGTATAATTGTACTGAGTCTGTAAAGTGTGTAAAAAAAATATGTGCTACATAACAATGTAAAAACTAGCATGTAAAGTTTTAGAAATATATAAATGTGTTCCACCACTGGAAATATGCTGTTTTTCCCATAACACTAGGTTGTCTATGCAGTAGAAATATGCAAATACTACTACAGAGAAAAGGAATTGTGGTGTTCACATTTGCTCAGGAGGTCGAAAAACCTACAACTACCAGGGCGCACTGTGCCACACTGACCCAATAAACACTCCCACGGGTAGGTGACATAATGGCTGTCGACTGACAACAAACGATCTTGTATTCCAGTTAAACGGTACGCTACAACATGTCTGTTTTTTCATCATTTCATTTCATTTGCATTTTCAATTTGCAGGGAACAGTATGGTGCCCACTTCCTGTTCCTCTCACTATTACAGCTAAAAACAGGCATTAAAATAGCAACACATTTTAGGTAAGTAAAATTGCAGCATGGCCTAGTTTTACAGATTGTTTGGAGTCTGGTCGAATTTTAAGAGAGAGAGGTTGGTGTGTCCCTTGATACATTTCTATAATCTTTGTGTCTGTGGTGCGGCATGGGCAGCGGGGAATATGAAAATGTGAAATTACAGCCTGCAGTTTGGTCAAAAGCCAGCAAAAGTCATTTACAGTTTAATTACACATAGCCTACTACTAACATTTTTATGACACAAAGCTGGTTAAAAAATCGGCGGAGTATCCCTTTAAGTTTTCAACCAAGAGCTTATGTTATGGAAATATTATGATGCATTGTTTATGTCAACGAGAGTTCAGAGACGCTGCAGGTATACAAGCTAAAAAAAAAACTAAATAAATCCTAATAAACACACACACACACACTCAAACACCCTCTTTAGCCTATGCTAATGACTGTGAATGAGTGTGAAAGAATTAATGGGTTGCACCCTCTTTCACATTTGCACCTTTTTATGAGAAAAGGTAGATGTCATATTTCTGAGTTGTGGAAGCATCGGGAGAGAGGATTAACAATAGCTTAAAAAGCTTCATTTAATGTTTCTTTTCCACTTCTCATTTAGAAACGACAGGATGTGTTTCACCTTCCCCCTATCTTGTCAAAGAGCTTAAAGCTGAGGGCGAAAAGCTAATTCAAGAAAGCTAGTTCAATGGTATGCGCCAACACTAATTGTCTTTTCAAAGTTTTTAAGCTGTTGCGACAGAAACTGTTGTCATTAAGCTTTTCAGACTAACGAATGCTTGATTGTTCTTGAAAAAATTAAAATCTCTTCTCTTAGGTCAACAACCAGGTTTCTCTAAATGTTCAAAGCAAGTTTTCAGAGATTTAAAAAGCAAAATTAACATTTTTTATGCACATTTCTAATTGAAAAAGCAGATACATACATGTAATGTTAAAGAGCTATAAATCGAAGGCAAAAAAGTGAGTCGTTTTCACCTGTGTTCTCCACTACATTTGCATTCTCTGCTTCTGAAGTCTTCACGATCAATGTGAGACTGCTGTCTGTTAACACATCCATCAATAAGGCTCAGCGCTTCACCTCCTACGCATCATTTTGACTGTCCCACCTGTTGAAAGAGAGAGCCAGAGAGAAACAAGAGAAGACGGAGGGAAACAGAAAGAGACGTGAGCACGAAAGGGATCATTAAAGGGTGACTGCCATACGTCTAACGCAGAATAACATTAACAGCAGTACATTAGATTTCATTACAACAAAGACATGCAAACACCCAAGTTGCAGTAATTGAAGAAAAAGCTTCAAACATGACAGAGACATCAAAGAGGCCCCCTGGGGCACCAAACAATCACTCATTTCTCCTCTGTATCGCAGATTCGTGTCTAAGATTAATCTAAACTTTACCAACCAAGAAAGTACACGAGGAGTCACAGCTAAGATCACTATGGCAACTGTATGCCATACTATCCTATTTTAAGCTTCATTTAACATTTATAGCAGAGTCGTTAACCTATGTGAACCTTACATAGGCGGCTCTGAGCATATTTGTTTATTGTAATTAGTTGACTCCCTCCCTTCTGTGTGCCTCAGCATCAGGAAAAGCAACCCAGCTCAGAGAGGACAGATTAAAGAGATTTGACTGAGGCAGTGACAGCAAACTGTGAACACTTTTTTACTGTAGCAAGTGAGGGTGAAAGTGGGGGTGGGGATGATTGAGTGTAGCGGGATGCAGTGCACTGTGATACAAAACAAGAGGTGGAGAGAGAAGAGAGGTGGAAGTTTGTCGGCCTCCTGAAATTGGGTGGGGTGGCACGGAGAAGAAAAAGCATATTAACCTTGTGTGGTTCCTGAAAGAATAATGATGATACAAGAGACTCTGGGCCAGTAAATGATGAACATTTGATGTTGTGGCCTCCTGCCTGTTTATATTGTTTTCTTTTTTCAGCTCCTGCAGTCCTTCTCTGGAGGAGTGTTGCTGCAGGATGACAAATGAGCCAGGGGAGGGGATCTAATAACATGATCTCCTTGTGGTGCGAAAATGGTGGCTGGGAGATTAAGACAGACGGCAGACAATAAGACAAAGGTAGTGCTCGGCTGACTACAAACAACTGCCATCGCTTTCATCCTATTGCTTCTAAATGTCATTAGTTGCTCACTGACCTGAGCGGGGAGAGCTACCTGAAGGGAACCCCTGCTTCAGCTTACAGTTGCATCCACACCGGCTCAGTGGGTAATTACCTCATGAGCCATCACATCTGCTCATGTGTGCAGCAGGTACAAGGACCCTGTAGGTAGACCCAGCCGGAGCCCGTTCTTCTCCTCGTGGAGAGGCGCGATTACTCCTAAAGCCGAGGCTTAAGTGCACATGGCATTTACAGAGCTAAGAGATGTTTTTGAGGTCATCTTGTATCAACTACGCACACTGAGAAATTGAAATTCAACATTTGGCAATAGATACATCGCCTTCAACAAAGCATGAATTGGAATTAGATATCCCCTCCTGAACCGGCTGACCCAGATGAGCTAAGCCCGGACTTATCAATGCAGCAATCCTCCGACTCAGAAAAAAAGGGAAGTCGCAGCAGCCGTGGCAGCACCCCATTAGAAATAGGCTGGAGCAGTGTGTCTCCAGAGTGACAGTGACACAACACACAGCTGGGGATGCTGCTCAGGCTACAGAGGTCCTGCCAGATCTCAGCGCCTAGAGCTGCTTGTGAATGTGTAGCGGGATCTCTGCGTGTGTGTGTGTGTGTTTATGCCCAATTGCATGTGTGTTAGACAAAGCCCCAAGGCTGAGGATCCACAGCATCAGCATCCACTGGCAGAGGCTGCACATACAATCACAGGAAGAGGGGAAAGAGAGAAAGAGAGAGAGGGAGAGGGAGAAAGCTGGGCATTTCACAACACTCGCAACACCCCTCCTGCCAGCCAGCTCCAGTGCCTCAAATGTGTTTATTTTCCACATTATTCATGATTCTCCTGTATGCTCCCCCCGTCTCCCTCCCTTTACCATCTCCACCACTCTGTCAAGACCTGACGAGAGGCCATTTCAATAATGAAGATGGACTAACTGCAATAGAGAGTGCACATAAATTGGAGCTACAGCCAACAAGCATGTCCAATTTGCCAAGCGGTTAAGCCTGATGTCTGGGTGCAGCTTTAAGAGAGCACCGTGGCTGCCGTCAACAGGTTTGTGCCGACCTGATTCATCCATCCACATCATTAATACTTCACAGAGGGCAACATCATTTAACTCTGCAGCAGGAAACCGCTCTTTAAACACCACACATCGGGGCACATAATCGCTGTGCACTCATTTCTGGAGCATTCAGCAGGTGTAGGAAAATGGCTAGTACTTCTGACCCCGCCATTGTTCTTGCGTGTGTGCTGGTTCTTTGCACGGTGAGAAACAGAAATAGAGACAAAGAGCAGAGAGTGGGAAAAGCCAAACAGAATGATTAGGATTTGATTTATCCTTTCAAGCCCTCCTCCACCTCCTCCACACACCATGTGTTAATGTGCAAGCTGGATAACAAGATAAGAACATGTTTACTTGCTCTATATGGAACTTATCAGCACCACAATCTAATTCCTGCAAGCCTCTTCCCCGGATCCACGTTTCACCGCATTTCTCCTCGATTCGATTGCATTTCTCTCCAGTGAGGCGGCAGCAAGAGGCATGGCTTTAGCGGGATTGTGCATAATTGCCAAAAATACAAAGCAAGGTCCCACAGTAGTGGTATATGTAGGTACAAAGGGCCCATTGTGTCAACAGAGGGAAAGAGTCAGGGGCCAAGGAATAGATCCCCAACAGAGGAGCTCTCAAAGAGGGCATAGCGCCACAGGGAACACTGATCCAAACAGACAGAGCTGAAATGGCGACTCCTCTTTTCAGCACAGGTATACAGTTTCAGAGCAGGTTCACTGGTTGGCTGCAGACAGGCTGAGTAACCTGTCTCACACGCAACTCAAGGTAATACTCTTGAGCTTCTTAGCTTGCAGCAATACGTGGTAAGAGTGCAGAGAGACGCAAATCCAATACAGACACAGGTACACAGAAATACACAGAATATTTGGTAGGTATGAACTTACCATTTGATTCCTAATCAAGAAAGTCTTGCAGAAATTGCTTTATCTTGTCATCATGGACTTCAAAACTGTTTTGAAATGCAAAGTAATGGAATTTAAATATATGTCATAAAAAATGTGATTAATTGTGATTAACCAGATTAATCGTATGACAGCCCTTCTTTGTATCCAAAATGGAGCGCTTGAGAAATTATGACATCATCTTTTTAATTTGTGCATGTCCCTTTTTGCTTTGTGTAAAAAGCATGAGCCTGACATAATAACAACAGCAGCGGACCAACAGTTGTATTATGGCAATAAACTTGGTCTAATGCAGTGGTTCCCAAGCAATTAACATATATTCAATTTTATCTCACAAAATGTAAACACATTGGCTTAGAACACAAAAGAATAAAATATTGCAAAAATAAACTTCAACAGCATTTAAAAATAAAAGCCCTGTGCTCGAAATGCACTCTACTTCAAAATAAAGTGTCAACAGTTGGGAACCACTGGTCTTTATCAGCCTATTCTTACCCCCAATTAGTCAAATACAGTTTGTATTTTGTTTGCAGTGCTTGCAAATGCAAACCCGAGGGCCTTCTGTTTGCTTCCCAAAAGAACGTTAACCCAAACCATGATGTTTTGGATGTTTTTTTTTTTTTTTTTTTACAACCCATACCATGCGCTTTTGTTGTCCAAAGAAATTTCTGTAAAAACAAGTTATTTTACCTATTTCCAAGTGTGTTTTGAAAAAGATTGTGTATAGGCATGTAACAAGCAGAAACTGTAGGGATCGTTGATGAGGAGTGGGAGGAAAACTTCTACATGTCCAGAGCATCACTTGTGTCTTTGAGTGAGCTCCTTCATACTGAATGAGAATCAAGTAGTCGTTTTGTAAAAAGTAACATTAGCCTGTGCACCTTACTACCTTTCTGACAAACTAAGACAGCATTTTTTGTTCCAGTTTGTTACAAAGATATTTTGTAAAAAGAAGGTTTTTGGAGACTTTTTTTCAAGAGGAGGAATATATCCATCATTAAAAATATCTATCCATGTAGACAGGGCCTAAACCAATCATGCCATCATATAACTGCAATTGATTAATTGTGGACATTCTCTTGTTAACTGACAGGTGGACTGTCAAGCTCTCCTCATTATCCTGCTGTTGTCTGATTTGTGTAAAGTTTGTCTCAGTATGTCTCCTGGTATGTTCTTTTCTTCTACGCCGCAGAAAATGTGGTAACTCTGCAGTTGTATCCCTCCATCTCTTTATGTTTCTTTCTACACAAACACCAGCATTGTTCTATCGAAGGTCAACAGGCCTCCTCACAACCAATAAGTCAGAGCTCTCCTCTGCTGAGAGCACTGACACATCGTGCGAACCTCAAAGACGCAGCGCTGTCAATGACCGACAGATCAAACGCTTTGCACCACCTCACGCCTGCTAAATGTTTCACTTGAAAATATTGCACAGGCCACAGTTGACTGACTGTCAACACACTCACATGTTCTGTGCCTGCAATAACAAGTGAGTTGTCAGTGTTTGTAATTAAAGCTGGTCAACACAACTGAAATCAATAGCACAATATTATTAAGAGGTTTTTCAGTATTGATATACTGTGTTTCCAGTATGGCACACATCTGAATTGCATAAAATAATCAGACATGTAAAACAGGAAATCAAACTTGTATTAACTGTTTATTGGCCACTAAGGGAGCATACAACAAGGTGTAAGCACAAGACTGAAACATTACCACTGTATTTTTTTATGGTGGATGTACTAGCAAACAGTTGCTAATTTTCACATCCAGCAGACATGGAGAATCAGCATTCTTCTGACATCCTGTTTTTGTCCAATTGTCACTACTTTTAGCTCTATTTTGTTCTCCACCAATTACTGACAAAGCTGTCTGACTCTTTAGTTGCTGTTTCACTGTGTTCACCAGCTAGTTACTAACTTCATCTGTCTGTCAAGAATAAAAAGAAAAAACAAAAAAACAATCACTGGCCATGTCACTAATAATGGAAGTTCAAGGTGTTGGTTGGCAGTGTGAAGAGCATCCGAGGCACCCTGACTGTAACTTAAAAGTCCTCTAATAATTTAAGAACAATCAGTGCATTTCAACTTAAAAAGCCTTCACCTGGAACGCATTGAATCTCAAAACATTGTGCACCATTTTGGTAGTTTCCAGGTTGAACGAAATGTTTCTTTGAAACGGTGTGAAACAGACTTTGACACACATTTCTCTCATTAAGTGGGTGTGTCAGCAGTGCAGTAACATGGGTATAAGTGAATGTCAATAAAGCCCCTTTGAATTAAATTTAATAAGACCCCACCATACAAAAAGACAATGCACATACGTAACACAACAAACTGTTTAATGTACCAATTTTTCTTTTTAGTAAACATTTTGCTACAATTTGTTTGGGCTGAATGTTGCCCAGGGTGTAAAGTGCAATAGGACAGGGCTGCGTTACTGACCAAATGTGACTGCAAAGTCTTTACTTTGGTGTGGATTTATTTAATTCAATTCATTTCAATTCAAAGGGTTTTATCCGGATGGGAAACATATGTGAACATTGCCAAAGCAGGTGTGACATACCCACATGAAAGATAAGCAGGTTACAATAAGATTTGCCAAACACTTTATATTTATATTTTTACACGTTGCTGCTGATTGGGTAACGCCTCTGACACGCCCATTAAACAAGTAAAAATATATCTCAAAGCCTGTTGCACACCTTTTCAAAGACAGGGTGTTTTTGTTAATTTTTCAAAATTAACATGCTCCAGGTTCAAGTTAAAGCTCATCAAGCGGTCATGTGACATGGATCACATGGCATGTTACTGTCCACTTAAAGAAATCATTTGCAAGACAAGACAGTGAAAATGAAAAAACAACAACAACAACAACAACAATATAAACATGCACTGCAGCAAACCCACACTTACAATGTAAGAATAGAAATGGAATCACAAATTAATGAATACAGGTCAAACTGACAATGACAGTGAAAATAACAGTGAAAGTGACAGGCATATACTCTAGCACCCTCACACATGTAATGGCAGAGAAAAAATATACAATAACAAATAAAGAGATTATGAGATCTTACACAAAATACATATAATAGAGTTGCCTTTTCCTTGGAGAGCACGTTATGTTTTTATTTATTTTAATGTCATCAACAATAATATTCTGGACCCAGTGCAGTCCTCTCCATTTTTAGTACTGAGCAAGTATGGTACATTGGGTTTATTAAAGCTTTTCTTGTTGTAAGAGTGATCCAAAACAGTAAAATTGCGAGCCCTGAAACCAAAACACTAAGTTAAAGGCACTACAAAACTCCACAGAGCTTTAGAGTTGGTTAATGCTCTGCTGGCTTATCAGTGCAAGTTACGTAATATAAAAATATTGATTTAAGTAGCTTTAAATAACTACTAATTTTCTTATTTTCTTATAAAATGTTGACAAAAATGTTTTTATAATTCTAATTATATCATGACTCATAATCAATAATCAGAAAAAATCATACTTGTACCCCTACCTGTAATATTGAAAGAAAAAAACTAAAACAAAACGGTTTTAGCGACTTTTAAAATATGGCCACACATGCTCAACAACAAATTAGCGCCTGACCCAACTGTAACCATGTGCAGGACCCTAAGAGATGTACAGTGTTTCCTGATATGCTTTTGTTTCAACCACATCACCACACAAAGCTCAGATGGACAAACTCCATTATGAAGATGGCTTGTCAGGTAGTATTTGTGCTGCAGCTAAAGACACATCTCAATAACTTTGTCTCTGACACACAAAGACAGAGGGAGAGAAAAATCATTATCTGTATATCTTAATTCAATGGCGCCTTCCACATGTTTTTCTGCCGCTGTGCGTCTTCCCTTTCAGCTGTTCGCTGCTGTATTTGATCAAACTTCCTCACCTAAAATCCCTGACATGGCCACGGTGATGGCAGAGATATGTTATCCGCTTTAGATAATCATCGTCAATCACAGGCTGCTGAAGAGCCCAGGATGCATCTGATAGGTAGAGATTCACTGTGAATCAGGATTATAGAGCTGGATCTTTATCAGCGCAGCACAACCTGCAGAGCCAGAGCTGGACAATTGCAACCACTGTTACCTCTAAAGCCGCAGTCTGCTTCAGAAAAAAGGTTCAGGCCTCTGATTGTGTGTCAAAATCCATCTTTTTCTCAGGAGACTGTACAGTCAATTAGTATTTTCTTCTTAATGAGATCATGGTTCTGCTGAGATACAGTACATGACTGACACTTCTCGTAGGATTTAATCTGAGTTCAGTTTGTGGCTTCAGAGATGAGTGGATGTAAACTCTTTCATCTGCATTCATTTATCTTTATGCTTGCATTTGCTGAAAGTTTCTAACTTTAATGGAAACATCTCTTCACCGTTTTAAGGCAGAGAAGTCAGTGTTTTAGTTTTTTTCATTAACTGACAAAAATATTTGTACTTTGAATCATGCACAATGCAAATACTGTTCCTAAACACAGCATGTGCGGACGTGGTTCAGAAGAAAGAAAACAGTTCCTACCTAAAACTACTCAGAAGAAGGTCTGTGCATTATCTTGAGTAACTGGGTCTTAATTTCTGGACACAAATTATTTTCATAGTAGATTAATCTATCAGTTATTTCCTCAGTTAATCAATTAGTTGTTTGGTTTATAAAATCTCAGTGTTTTCTAAAGCCTAACATGACGTCCTATAATGTCATGTTTTGTCCCCATTCCAAAGATATTTACTTAACTGTCACAGAGAACTAAAACAAAAATACTCAAACCATTTAATTTATTGTAACATAAGTCTGCAAATAATAGTTGACCATGAATCAATTAATCGTTGCAGCTCTGTTTGAGAGAAGGCAAACATCTCTATGGCCGATATCTCCAACACTTGGCAACTCACAACAAATGATGAATAGCATTACAGCTAAGAGGAAAAAAATATGTATTTTTTATAAACAGAGCATCTTCTTGCACTGAGTAATGTTGATGGGGAAACTAGAAAGCTGAACATTGTGTTGAGATTTTTTTTCTGTCAAGCAGTTTTTTCTACAGTCAACAATAAACCTTTAGCCTTAAGAAGCCTCTAGTTCACGTGGCACTAAGAGTTCCCAGTACCAGTGTTCACTGTGTGTGAGGCTCATTCAAAACATGAAACAAACCAATATCCAGCTGTTTCTCTGAGGTTCTCGCCAAGACGGAAACTGAAATGGCCTTTCTATGGCTGATAAGTGTATGAATGTATTAGGGTTGTCAAGATACCACAGTTTTAAACTTTGATACAATACTAATATGAAAAAAAAAGATTGTCGATACCTCTTCAAAAATCAGATTCTAGACTGGATTTTATTGTATTTAATGGTTTTAATACTTTTGATACTATCAAATGCATAATTAAGGAAGATATTGTTTCAAACAAGTAATATCGAGTATTAATACTTTTGACAACCTTCATTTTTACAGTTGGTAAGGGTTTTAAGGTCATATTTTATTTCTTCTGTTTATTCCTGGGTCTTGGTAGGTATTAGGACTCATTTATGCTCAACATTAGATACGCAGGTACGTACGTTAAAGGTGCATTATTCCGACCTATAGATCGTCGCCTTGTTTGCTGCTGCGTGAAACTTTTGACTCTGCCATCTAGTGCCACCTGGTGCTATCATGAAGGATGCATGGAAGCATGAGAGCAGTGATGTTTACAATGTTTGAAACAGAGGTATCTACTTCTGTACATAAAGGAAGTACAAATTAACCTCAATTAAGACAGAAAAGGAAGGAACACACAAAAAAAACAACACACGATGTGGAAGATAAAATAAAAAAATAATGGTAAATGGCATAATATAATATAATACCATACAATACTAAGAGAAAAACACCTTTGCAATACATAAAATGTTTAATTTATTGAAAGACAGTCTGTGGATAGGATTGCATTACACAATAACACATTGTACAAAAAATACAGTAAAATTAACACCTTATTGCTGAACGCTATTGTATTATATTGCATTATATTGCAAATTGTTCATTACTTTATCTTCACAACTATTGCACTAGATTGTATTATATTTTCCAAGTGTTATTGTATCAACTGTTGTAATTTACTGAAGGAAAACCATTAGATCCTCTGGTTCAGGTCTGTGTATGTCAGCTATTAAATATTTAACAGGTAAAAACTTAATTTTCTTTAATTTTTTCTCTTTCTAAACTGAAACACTGTGTACTATAAACATGAGGACATTCATTTAAAATGACTGAAGTTATTCTAAGACGGTACATTTATATATTTAATTAATGCATGGTGAAAGGCGGCTTCCGATGATGAAGATGTTCTAGGTGTTCGCACTATAATATTTGTGATTAAGTATTAATCATCATGGAAATGTATACACCAGAAATAGATGGCAAATAAGTAAACTCTACAGTTAGTTATTGTCAAAGTTTTGCTTTATATAGATGCAGACATTTATGAATAATAACCTATTTAATTTAGTTTCTGTGTACAGCAGATGCTGTACATGATATATAACATTTTATTGTCATTTATATTAGCAGATAACCGTGTCTGTTTCTCTATTTATCTTTTGCACAACCTGAGCTCTTCCACATCGAGGAGAAGACGACAGAGAGATAAGCAGAGGAGAGAAATAAGCAGGGGGAAGGTCAAGAGTGAGGAGAGAGACAAGCGATTATAATACATCACTGCATGCCACCAGGGACTGCTGCTGCATGTGTTTACAATGCTGCTTCATTCATACATGTACAGATGATCAGTCAAAACAAAACCAAAAAGAAGTGATGGAGTCTAAGTGGAGAAGGGGCCATGCCGGTGAATGGTAGTGAGACGAATTGCAATAAGGCAGGCAGTAGGCGAAGTGTTTAAAGTTGATTAGGTTGTTAAAGGTCACATAGTCAGGCCTCATCAGCTATCCCAATGGAGCACAGGAAGCAGGCAAGGGCCTCAGCACTGCTGCTAATGAGACAGAAGCAATGGCATCCTGACTAACATATGGATATATCCTGCTCCCATGTACAGCGATGTTCTGACGGCACATGAGCATGCACGCCAGAACCCAGCTAATGTGATGACGATAACAAAAAAACATCTCGACCCGCCTGAGGCTGCTGTAAGAAGCCACACACAATACACAGCGCAGAGGAAGACTGGGTGAGGCATGCAAAGAGCCAAATTATTTGATCACAGAAATTGGGAATGCAGTGAGGTTTTAACATGCGTAATGCATGTACTACACAACACACACACACATGGGTTTACACACCGTAAACTTTTACATTAAAGATTCATTTGCTCATTTGAGCAAATCTATGTTCGGTCCACCCACTGCTCTTGAAGGGTCAGTCTTATGAAACGATTGCGTATTTAATGAGGCTCTGCGTGCAAGCTCACACACACACATACACACACACGCACACGCATTCCCATACACACTCATTACGTACACAGTGCTCCCACTCAGTACAGTTAAAAACATGCTGATGTATGAGTAACTGCTGATAAATACAGAAGATGCATCCACCCCCCAGAAACACAGAGCCAAAACTACCAGTCATGACCAACACTTCGAACTCCTGACTGATTCACACAAAGCCACATGCGCACACACTTGCATTGCATGCATCAACTAATCTTTGATGCAACAGTGAAAAAAGGTCAGCCATCAGAGATGTAATTATCATATTTCCAACAGGTGCATTTATTAAAGCTATGCTTCGTTTGCTTTGCTGAATCTAAATCAGGCTGGGTGGACTGGGGGCCATTACACCGCAGTGATGATCAGCGCTAATACTCTGACATAATGTCCTGCAGGTTTACATGCCTGCAAAGGCGCTCTGTCAATGCCTGTTTCTGCCACAACAATGCCTGTCGGACGCATTATGGGTTGAAGTGATCAATATTTTTTATTACCACCACTTTGTTCTACCTCTCGCACATAAGCTCCAGAATAATTGACATTTATGCAATTTTCGGGGCCACTGCCTTTCTATTCTTCACTAGTGAGCATGTGGGTGTCGGTGCATGTGTCTCTGTGTGTGTCCTTACTATGAATGAGCATGTGGCAGCATGTGGCTCTGGTTATGTTTTAGAAAGATATGCGTCTGGCTGTGCGGGAGTGCGTTTGTGTACCGATTTGCGTGCGCTTTTGTTTGATACTGTGTGTACACTGTGTGTGTGTGGTGTGCACAGCTGCTCATGTAAGAACTTAAAGTTAGAGTCCCTCATAATGAGAAGACCATAAAGGTGAGGCTGGATCACAGGTAAAGGGCATCAGAACAAGAAGTGATGATGGTCGCTATGGTGCTGGCCTCAACAGTAGCCAGTCATAACTGAGAGAGGGAAAAAAACGCACAGCACATGTAGCGACACTGAGCTATACTGTACCTATTTTAATTCAGATACTGCAAGAACAGACCTGCCTATAGCGGAGATGGTGGAAGAAAGCGAAATCACACTCAATATCAGTGTTGGCTACAACTGCCATCAATGGCTAATCAATAGAGCGGTGCAACTACGGGGGACGTGTTCCATTAAGTCTGCGGGTCAATGTGTTTGCCAGCAGATAGCACTGGTTTATTTTCACTGTCCCCAGCCCGATACCCCACATGCTTTATTATCTGCCCTGCTTGGCTCCATTGATGTGTATCAGCGGTCACCCCTGGAGTCCTATCAGTCAGAGACTCCTGGAAACCAGAGGGCGAGCATGTACGACCTCTGACCTCTGCCCTCCGACCCAGGATGACCCCCAGTTAATTAGTCGTGTGTGTTTACCAAACATCTGCTCCACTCGCACCATTACTCCACTGTCAGAAAAATAGAATCACATTTATAACACAGACACAAATACTATTAGTGAGTTATGACGCAGAGGTGGGCTAAATATTGAACGAGATTACTAACAGACAGAAAACTGCAGCCAAATTTCAACTACCCAATATGGTATTGGCTGGTTTAAATAAACTGTGAAAATGTGGGTTTATTTTTTCTTTTTTTGCATCACTGGTCATTTGTCCTTTGGATGATATTTTCGTCAGCAGCGAGCCGTTTTGTCAGCACGTCCATGTCATCACTACACAGGCTGACAAACAGAATGTGAGAACGTACGTAACACAAGAGCTAGTAATTAACGAAATGACCTCTGAATGCTGCACCTACAGCAGCCCCTTCTCATCACACACACACACACACACACACACACACACACACACACACACACACACACACACACACACACTCACTTAGAATAGAATGGCAGTCTGTAGCTGCTGGAACCTGCCAATTATTCTGTACTTTACTGGACCCTCGCTGCATCGGAGGTGTGATTGGAATAACAACCATCCTCTGAACCACGCAATTCTCCATTCCCTGTAGGGCAGCATTGAACCGGCAGGGGAAAACGAGATGGTAGCGACGATGAGGAAGAGGATGTGAACGAGACAGATGAAGAGGAGAGAGAGCAAAAAAGCCCAGGATTATATGATGAAGGGGAGGAAGGGGAGGTGAGAGAGTGAGAGGGGAAGAAGTCAAAGCCGGGGCTCCCTGGCAACATGCAGAGGCAGAGGCAGTGTGAGAGTGAGTGCTGCCTGAGTGACACTCACTCTCATATCCCCCCCTCTGGGGAAATAACCCCCTTAATCCAGCATGCTCTTTCAGATAGACAAGATCACCCTTCTTCTCCCAGCAAGGATATGAAACGCTCCCCCTTGTGATTCAAATACCAGGGATGAGGGCTGGAAATCGAATAGACAACAATGTGACGTGGCGCAGCTAGAGAAAGACATCAAGGCCCTCGTCTCCTCCTCTCCAGCAGCTGACTCGCTGTCGCGCAAGGAGGCACAAAGTCATTGGCTAACACTGGAGGAAGTGCCCTGCCATTGGCTCTTTTGTTGGGAGGTGGCATAACACTGATAGTAAGAGGCACAATTTTAGAGAGCGAGGCGCCTCTTATATTAAACACCTGCTTTTTATAGGACAAAGAAATTTTCTGTTTGGGCGTTTGTGTATTTATGTCACAACACAGGTTTTTTCTTTTTGTGTCAAATAAGTGGCTAAATATGCAGCTCCTTTGCCTGAAAATCTATACCCTTCCTGCTGTTTTTAATGCCTAGCCCCTCTTAGTAATATCCTTTTTAATAAGCGCACACAATATGACAAACACTCTGAGACGGAGTTAATTAACAGTACACGGCACAGGACGGACTGCGGAATCAATAAAGTAAAGGCGGGCCCGGTCGCAGCAGGCCGAGCGGCAGGACCCGCCAACCACGCAGCCTTTCAGTGTAAACCGAGGGAGGTCTTTTTCTCTCCATACTGGTAAATCACTCCACAGCCAGGCTGCTTGGCACACAGAACGAACTGCAGAGCTAGGCCGACACAGTGTGATATTATATTAGCATTACAAAGGCTTTCCCACCATCTGTGACACACAGTGGAAAAAAAATCACTTTTCTGTTTCCAAGCCCAGAGTGCTGATGTTTCCATAGGTTCTGTGTGGAGTCCTGATGGGAGTGTGGCTGAGGACGACAAACGAAACTTTTATTACAGCCTCTCTGACACGTGCGATTCACCTCCAGCTCAGTACATACAGTACACGTAACACACTCAAAGCCTCACGGTTATTCAAAGCCTTTTAACTTAAGCTCAGGGTTAACAAATATAGATATTCACAGCCATTATAAACCTATTAGGGTTAAAATGCTGCACTCTGTGGTGTTTCTACTCTGATTCAAAAGATGGCCCGGGTTTATGATCATCTCTAGCATAGCGTATGATAAAAAAAAATCCATAAAGTGCTATGTTCTCCTCAGCGAGAGCAGATAGAGTTCTGTGCTTCACTCAGCGGCCTAGGGGAATGAATAGACTTGGCTCGTCCACACAGCTCTCCTTGCTTTCCACTGTAGCCTGTTGTCACTAGCCCCTGGTCGTACGCCAGTCGCCTACTTGGCAGGGAGAGGTGCTGTACAAAGCAACTGGCAGGTCTGGTAAATAATGCTGATGGAGTGTGATAGAGAGAGAAGCATCTCCTTTATTCCACACAGCTACTCTATCTGTTTCAGCGGGGAGAGGGGAGAGACAAATGCCGCCTGCTTTTTTTCCAATCTATTCGACCGGAGAAGCAGGAAAAAAACAAAAAACCCGACCTACCTAGCTCCTCTTTGTGTTATCTTTCATGATGTTTGCCAGCTTAAGAAAAACCAATATCCCTCAGCCAATGGCTTACCAGAATACCCAGCACTGCAGGAGCAGACAACCTGCCAACAGCTGGGATTTACAGTTGAAACTTCATGCATACAATTACACAGATGAAGGAGGGACAAGTGGACAATAGCAATGCAGCGTTGAGGGGAAACACTCATCCAAGCAATCATGCAAAGCCCTCTACTTAGTTAGCGAAACAGGATAGATGGAGAGTGAAAGAGACAGACATGATTATCAAACACCGTATGACTGACTTCAGAGTTCAAGCTTCAGCATTAACACAGAAAAATGATCACCCCACCCCACCCACCCACCCCTGTGTGAATGCTGTGACTTCTTTACAAAAGTATTTCACTGCTAGAAAGTCTTCTAAAGAATCTGGGCTACCTATGCATTAGGAAGACGCAAATACTTTTTACATAACTGCTATGTGACCAGAGAAAACAGAGAAAGGGGCTGTGGCACTTGCTTTTGCTCAAGACGTAGAAAAGCTTTAACTACCAGCATGTACTGAAACACATCAGACCAAAAAACACACCCGCTGGTTGGTGTTTACTCTTTCAAAAACAATATGCTGGCCAGCTGCAAATAAATTTTCTCGTATTAAAGGCAAACAGTATACTCAAGTCTGCCTCTAAAATATTTTAAGCAAGAAATAGGTAATGCAGTAACAATCTTGATTTATATTTGATCAACACTGCTCAGTTCTGCCTCTTGATTTTTTAGCCAGCATTTAAAAAATATAGGAAACAGTATGGAGCCCACATCTTGTTCACAAACACTTTAATTACAGGTAAACAGTACACTAAAATAAAAACATAAGTAACATAATATTGATAAATATTTGACCAGCACTGCTTTGTTTTACTGTTTTATCATTTTTTCAGCCTCAGTTTTCACTATGCAGGAAATAGTATCACGTCCACTTCCTGTTCACAAGCTCTTGCCACTACTGCTAAACAGGGAATTAAAATACTTCTCAGAAAATATTTTATGAGAAATATAGTGCACTAACAGTATCTTGTGTTACATTCGATCAGCTTTAGTGTTACCATCTCAGTTTGGTCTTTTTGAGTTTGACAGAGAGCGGCACGTCTGTACTCTTTGTTCCCTAAAGATTAAGTACAATCTGTAGTTGAGCAACAGCCCCAGAACCAGCGAACATCTGCGTTTTGCGTCATCCGCATCAAACGCTGGATTTGAGCTCTGAGATATGCAGGGAGATCTGGGTGCTGGCAAGATGGAGGGAAGTTTACCACAGTGCATTAAAGAATACTACCCACATTGTTACGATACAAAGATGGCTGAAAATCAGCCAAGTATCTCTTTAATAATGTTGTCTGAATTAGGGGAGCATACAAGTAATATATTCAAGGTATACTTTGCAGGAATTGTTGGTTACTGTTTGTAAGTCTGCTCGCCAGCAAAAGCAAAATACCTTCTTTTCTATGCAAATTAGGGCATGCATATAGGATTTTTAAACACGATTAAAACCAGTAAAAATAGACAAGTGACTTTTCCATTGCCACTAGACCAGAGCCATGTACACAGTTGCAGCAGACAAGTATGCCTTCCTGTGCTTTCTTTTCTGTGTTTCACATTTGGCATTATGGATGGCCTGGAAAACAAGCTAATGCAGCTGAGAGCATCCAGTGAAAATTTTATCATGAATGCTTCTTTTTTATATCTCTTACTTATTCAGTCTCTCTCTCTTACCCATTGATGACTGATTTTAAATGATGTTTAAATGCTGCTTGGAAGGAGATGAATGATGGTATTTTGTTGAGGCCATTACTGCATAATGCAAAAAAAGAAGCTAAGAAGTTAAAACATGTGCATCCACTTGAGTGTTGTACTTCCATCACTGCCGGTAAATACCTGTGACTAGCCCAGAGTAATATGACGCAGAATGAATGTGAATGTCGACTGTAATCTTTCCCATTTTTTTAAAAAAAGGCAGATGTTAGCTGGTGTTAGTAGAGCTTTTGTTCAGTGGAAAAGGGGCTTAAGGGGAAGCCAATAACAGACTAACTCTCATTTTGGAAAAAGCTTTGTTGGCTTGACATTTCACCTCACTATATTTGCGTTTTGGAGTTTTTTGTGTGTGTGCGCGACTCAGTCTACGATTTGCGTGGCTCCCTCTGCGTGACTCCCAACCTCACCTGTGCACTGTGCCCAGGAATGTTCCAAACATAGCAAAATAAAAGGGTAAATTAAAAAAATTAAATAAATACAATAAGAAAGCAGGGTCTCTGCTAAAAAATACATCTCCCCACACTTCTAGGGGGTCATAAATGTTCATTTAGAGGGATTACTACTGTATGACTGTTTAAATTTTCTTAAAGGAAAATCCTGCAAAGTATACCTTTATGTTGATTCATTGCAATAAGAGCTCTGAAGTAGATTTCCTAACACTGTTGTAAGAGTTTATATATGTGGCATTATGTATGAACCAGGACCAGAAATACCTCCATTAGCATTGCTCATTATCCCTTTTCACTGAAATCACATCCCACCATCAATGCCTCCTGGGTGGGTACATGAAGGAGTTATGCAGCTTACCAGAAGCTATGTCTATTTGAAAGCCCTGCGTAGTGTATGCACATTCATTCAGTGGCATGAACACTTATCAGCGGATGGAAAAAATCCTGTAAATGACAGCACATGATCCAATATAAAGACTCTGTGCCAGCCTGTAATCCATATACTAGAATGAATGCGATGTCCATGCGGACCCCTGTCATCTGATGTGGGTATTAACTGGGAGTATTACTGCATATAAAGAGCATATATGGCTCAGTGGCAGTATATAAAGCCATCCTCATCCATGTGGGAGTGCGAAGGGTCAATGAGGTTTGCAGCCCGGTGTAATATTCCTGTCAGCCAGCCTCATTCTGAAAACACCTGTAGATGCATCCGGCATCTTCCCTTTCACTAAGAGTAATTCGCATTAGCATATGGCCCAGAACATCCAGCCCGGTGAAGCAGTCAGGAAGACAGCCCGGTGAGAGCGAAGGTAGCGGGGTTAGCTCTCTTGTCAAAACCAATATCCACCTCTTGAAGACTAGACTGGGGAGAGGCAGCCAGAATCATCTGCATAAAGGAGAGGCACTAAAATCACCTCTCATAAAGTACGACAGGGGAGCCAGCTCACACTGGTTAAAGCATGATGAAAGGAATGGAATCCAGCACAGCTCCTTGTCTGTGGATAATCAAACAACCCTGGCGCTAAAAGCATGGCATTCAAATTCAATTGTAAAAGCTGCTGCTGTCTGAGAAAGGAAAAAGACGCGAGAGGAAAAAGACATCCCTGTTGTTTTGAACTCTGTGGGAGCTTAAAAGATGTGTTTTATAATGCCTCCCATTAGACATAAACACATAAACCCTAAAAGCAGAAAAATAGTTAACATATATGTTGAAATAAAGAAACGCAACAGTAATTGCATCAAATAATGATTGATGGATAATGCAATGGAAACAATAAAGATTTGCGCAGGCAGCGGCATGATCTCCTGATATCTCCAACCCGAGCATGACAGCCACATGGAATCCCCAAGGAAACTGTATATTAACCAGCAGACGGTGACAATATATCACATGGATTATCACAACATGTCAATGCAACAAGCCGATCACCTTGTGTAGCTGAAGTGTCGGAGAAAAGAGGACTTATATAAAAAGAAGTGCGCTTAAAAAGAATGTCTTTAATCTTTAAAATGTAACTGGTTAATATATATATCCATGAGGCGAAATAACATCCATGCACATCAAAGACCTGCACATGTTCACTGACACAACAGCAGGCTTTTAGACTTTTACATGTAGTGGTGCAGCAGAACAGCCGAGGCAACAGAGAGAGAGAGAGAGGGAGTATGAATGCCTTATTACAGTGTGTGAAGTGGAGCCGGGAGCAGGGAGGGAGAGGGGAATGTCTCAGTGACAGAGGCTGATGAAAGCCCTGCACAGAGCAGTCGAAAGCGCCGACACATGACACAGCTCATAACTGCTCACCATCCAGGACAGGATCGCATTCATGTAGCCCTCGCCTTCATGTATATTTAAACACTCGCAGCTCGGGTTCAATTTCAGCTAAAACATTTGCTTTTTCAACACATATATATCTACATACACATACTGTATATATGAAATATTAAGGCGAGTCTCACATAGCCGAAAAGACGAAGCCGCGGATGACCCCACAATGGAAATATCTTTTTTTTTTCTTTTTACGTCACTGTTTCATTTTAATTAATAGAAAAATTGAGCAGGCTGTAGTGGCTCTGACACATTAAGACTGTGTGATCTTCACACATGGGTGTATCTTCAAGGCCCTTGGTGTGTTTGTGTACGGGTGTCAATGTGTGAAAGCGCGTGGGTGTATTTGCTTGACTATATCTTTGTGTAAGAGAAAAAGGGAATGACGCGATGATGAGAGAGACTGAGCGAGAAGGAGAGAAAGAGTATAGACACGAGGGCTGAGAGCGAATGAGCGAGAACATGGTGGTGATGGTGGAAAGAGAGAGAGAGGGAGGAGAGAGAGGAGGGGAGGGGGTCTCTGTGAGCCCAGGGGGTAGGTAAGATTACAGATGTACACACAATGTTCTGGAGCACAGGCCAAGGGCTGAATAACAGAGTGTTGCTGTTTCTCCAGAGCTGCTTGCTTCAGCTCACTCTGTGCCTTGTTCTGCTCAATGCCCAGGGCAGCCATTCAGAGACTCTCCCCCAGTAACAGCACAGATAGACTCTCATATCCCAAATAGTTCCTCCAACAGAATGGCACTGTTGTTGATGAGCCCTTACAAAAAAAAAAAAGAAAGAAACACCCGGGGTGGAGAAATTCAAAGAGAAGGCTCACATTTTTTCCATTGCAGTGTTATTTGTCATTAGCCCTTCCTAGAGTACATTCTCAGCCTATTTTTGTTAGGTTTTGCTCATTCTTATGTTCAAATGTAGGGCAGTAGGTAATTGCTCCTCCTTTGCTGCCTTCCATTATTGTTATAACCAGAATAAGGTGATACTACAATTATCGTAAATGTCACATAAACATCCAGGCTCGTGTTAGTCAAATTAAGGTAGAAATAACCTGATTAACCTGGATAACACAACAGTTTTGTGGATTACCATGGCACGTATAGTCTAACTTAAATCCATGTTCTGATTTGAATTGTATAAAAGTCATCAGGGATGGTGACAGCAAAAAAGGCAAAACAATAAACAGTGACCCTCCTTTTTTCCCTCTCTTAATTTGAGGTATAAATAAGATTATTTTCTGCAGGCTGCAACAAAACCTTGCAACACAAACTCGATCATCAAAGGATAAAAAAATCATCAACAATTACCTTTATCTTGGTTTTCCTCTTTGACTGGGTTATAAGGTGCATGTAAACACAGATGGCAAAAAGTCCACTTTTTGAAGGTCTTGGTCTCAAACTGGACCACATTTTACTCAGTTCGCCTTGTTCTCAGACAGAGAGGACTCTGGATTATTGATCAGACTGGTCAAGACCACATCTGCAGAGATATCACTAAATTGCCGATGCAAAGATGGGATTCTATGTGAAATTAAGAGCGTGTGAGTTATTTTCACACAGTTCTCAACATGGAGGTGGCTGAGCCAGGGGCTAAAAGCTAACAGTGCTTACTCCATAAACAACAGCAACAGTGCTGACAGAGCTATCAGTGATAACCTTGGGGGAACCAGAGGGTGAGGTGCGCTATGCTGCTGTGCAGCTGCCGCCATCCCCAATGTTAGCATTAAGCACCATATAAGCACAGCTCATAGCAGCAGCGATGAGATAACCAGTGGGATACCCACATGAACTAACATGCAGGCATGGCCAGACCAGATTTCCACAACAAACCACAGAGAAGCTCAATTTACGACAAACACAGAGGTAGTGTGACTTTATTGTTTGCTCAGGATGCCATTAATGTTTGAATGTCACAAACAGGACATTTAAGATCATTTCAGCTCTTTGTGTTTCTATCTGTCTCAGTCTCGATACACTCTAGTCTTGGCCATGACTTGATCTTAGTGAAGTTGGTCTTAACTAACACACTGACAGATAGTCTTACTATTGTTTGTATTCTGAATATATTCAGTACTGTGGGTGGTACAGTGTCAGAAAACAAGGTACAAAAACTTTCGTCAGCGGGACTGTCAATTTGACAGTAATGTTCTGTGCGGTGACAAAAGGTACAAATTCTGTTTCCTCCTGGTGGTAGTAATAGCAGAAGTAGTGATATGAAAATGTGTCTCATGTCTACTGTACTGGCACAAACACTGCTGTCGGCGAGTTCTTTTGCAAATGAAATATGTCAAGCGGTTTGACTTTGTTAATATTCACTTATGTTTACAATTCATGTGACAAAAAATCTGTGGGAAACATTTTCTTGTTAGGTGGTTCACATACAAAGAAAAGAATGGAAAAGCTGCAAACTCATTACCACAATTATGTACTCGAACTTAAAGAGATCAATGCCTCTGCAAACAGGTACCTCACTGGAATTCATACTACACAGGTATTTTAAATCAAGGTGATAAACTTGAGAGGGCAGTCCAAAGGCTGATACAAAAATGTCCAGATATGAAAAGTCGTATGCTCTACCTTTACTTTAAATGAGGCAAATTATATTGTTCAGCGTCACCCACTCCCATCATCTCAAGTATGTCTGTTAAAGATATTTATCTCCTGTGTGCTGACTTATAGTACTAATGACTTTGGTGCTGATTTAGACGTGTGGCAGGATTTCTTTTGGTTGTGGCCTTGATGTTTGTCGCTCACTATGGACTCATCTTCACATTAATGTGTAAATAGGCCTGGCTGTTGCATGTGAATATTAGTGCCAGATCAAATGGGTTAATCTGACTATGCATTTTTCAATATGTGCGTTCTTATCTTGACGTATGTGGCGGTATATTCTAAAAAGCATTTGTGATGTTATTCATCACTCACACATCAGTAAAATCTGTCTGTTTAAATGCAGATAAACCACAGAGAGATTCAGTTGTAAGAATAGTTTTTCTGCTTCACTTCACAGTCACTCTTCATTTTTTAATTTTAAAAATATCCTAAACAACTTATTTGTGAGAATGCGTTATTGAAGTCCTTGTTTTTATTTCCTTTTTCTTCCTTTTTCATGCATAGCATCTCTTGCTTGGAAATTGTATTAAATTTATTTTTTTGTCCTTGGTCTTTTTATCTCCAGTATCTTTTCCATGAAAATTTTATCCTTTTCTTTCTTTTAATTTTTTTTTTAAATTATGTCTGTTTTGAAATGGTAGCAATCATGTATTTAATTTTACTTGTAGGTGGGTTCCTATTACATACTCCGATGGGTTTTTTTCCTCCCACCTGTGCATTTTCTTATGTTATTGTATTTTTTTCTTTCATTTTATTTTATCATATATAGGGGTGTTTTTAGGATTTGAGGACATTGGGGGCTTAGCCCGGACCGCAGTAGGGGGGCCAGGGGGGATCCTTCCGTGGTATTTTTTTTGTTTTTAATAAACAGGTTCTATATTGATGCTTTTTAATATGTAATCATGTTATCAATGGTGGAATTTCACCAGCGTGTTTATTCAAGTACAAGTATGAATGGCATGAATTATTAGATCTGGGGCTTTTTTTTAAAAAAATGATTAGGCCTATTCTTATTTTTCAAAAATATAAAATACCTATATTTTTAGATCCAAGGCTTTTTTATAATACATTTGGTGCAAAAGCCTCAACGATGCCACTGATCATATGCACAAATAAAGAACTAAGAACCAAAGATGGGCTCTGCAGTCCATGAAAACAAGCACAAAGTTTTAAAAAATGCAGGATAAAAGTCAATAGAAAACATCTTATGTTCTAGTTAGGGAAGGAATCTACCCAAAATGTATTTTATTTGTAGATTCATTACATCCTAAATATTGAATTGAAGCAATATATGCATATATGCATATTAGTATTTTATGGAATCTTTCCCAATATGAATGAAATGTATCTTTTATCCTTTGTTTTCCTGGTTTGTGTTTGTCATTTATTGATATATTCTATTTCATTCTCAAAAAGGTAGGTTATGGAAATGTTAATCTCTAATAATTAAAATAAACAATTGCTTGAGTAGAAAGAGCATTTGGCTTTATAATTTCATCTAGTGCATCTCCATTCTGCAGCACGTCATTCTGATAAAAAAAGGCACATTACATTTGAAGTGTAAACTGGGCATGAGTCTGTTACGACGAGGATAAAGTTGTGTTTAGAAGGGGCGTGTCAGTGAGTAGGCTCGTGCTGAATAAGTGCCACAGAAAAGCTGACACACAACAAAGCTGAGTCCAATACAAGCATGATCACTAGCTGCTCAGAAAAAGAGTATATCCAAAAGCATCCAAGCAGCCTGAGCGTGCCAGCTCTTCCAATCAGCCTCAGTACTTCCTGACTGATAACACCACAAGTCAGCGCCAGAAAATATAAAGTCCACTCCGAAGAGCTTTGAGGTAGAAAGAGCTTTAACCAGTTAGCCTCAGCTGTAGTCACATTTCAGAGCATATTTTACTGTGTAGATTGACATATCTAAAACTGTTGTGCAATAATGGTCCCTGTTCTACCACGTTCTGCCTACTCTATTATTTTACTATTGTTAACACAAGGTTAAAGAGCTTTTTTCATGGCATTCGTAGGTAGAGGCACACATGCAACCCTCTTAAGAAGCCTTTTATGTATGTTAAGCCCTTGCAGCATTACATCATTTCTCATTTCAGGAATGTTTTCCAAAACACTGTGCATCTGTACACAACTCATCCAGGAAAATGAAAACATACATCAATGCACTTTTCTGCACACCAGAGGGAGAAGTAGAAGTTTTTACACAAGCGGTATTGACCGCATCACACAAAAAATATCGGAACAATATTTCTTACACCACAAAACTGCAAACATTATTTCTTGTGGATAACCTAAATAATATTTTCCAACATAAAAACAGATTTTTTATGTGAATAATAGAAATGCAATTATGTAAACAGCTAGTAAAACAATGCAGCTGCTTTCACACAGGATATGGGTGAAGCTGTTGCATTGTCTTTGTCATTATGCTGTTTGTTTTGACACTATGTATATTTTTATATAAATCCCAGAAAGAGCAAGAGTAGCTGGTGTGATAAAGCATCCAACAAACAAACAGAATACTATCCAATCTGACTCACTGAATGCAGACTGCTTATTAATCATTTTAGTAATCAAAAACTACAGACAGACAACTGCGCAGGCATCCTTCTCTTTGAAAATAGTTTAGTGAACATCATTATACGGTAACCGACAACAGAAAACACTACAGTGCCACTACAGTGGCCCAAAACTTTCCCATTAGGAGAAACGTGCTGCAGCTTCAGAAATGATGCCATTTCAAAAATACCTACAAAAACAAAATAAATACAACAATAACAATGTGCTGCAAATGAGAAAATGTACTGCAGAAAGCCAAAAGTAACACATTAACACACAAACCCAGAAGAAAAACGCTACATATTCAGTCCACATAACAGAAGTTATCCAGGCCTCAGCAGTGGCACAGCTTGATTTTTGACCCGAGAGAGACCAGACGAGAGAGTGTGTTTTTAAATTGCGTAGACTTAATAATACCTAGACACCGGACCAAAGCTGGCGCCTATTCATTCCAGTGGATTTGCTCACCTGCTTTTTTTGCTGCAATACCATGAGTGGCCACTGCGGAAAATGTGCTGCGCTTGTTTTGGGTGTTTTTGATTGCATCCTTTCTGTATATCAATATATTAGTTTTGGCTTTCTGCTGCACGTTTTGTGAAGCCAAAACATCACAATGGCCCCTGGTAGCAAACTGCAGTATACGTCACAAACCCTGATTCCTCCATGTTAGTGAATATGACATAAACCAAAATAAAAACTCAGAGTACACATCAAATACATTTGTCCCAAAGATGGTTTATGTCATTTTAGGTTGTTCATATCACCCTGATGTTTGTTCAAATGTTTGTTTTTCTGATGAGTTCAGTTTTAATTAATTACTTGGAGCTATGAAAAGGGAATTAGATGATATGCCTACATTTGCCTTTGTCAGCCACTGTTTCATTACACATGACCAGAAACATCATCTGTGGTTTGGTGCATATTTAGGCCGCTGTATATTCCTCATTTTTTCCAACCTGAACTGTCTTCAGGGCTCATTATGAAACCATCACCTGCTTTTGAATCAGATGTGCAGAGCCGTTTTGATTGGTCATTAATGAAGCTGACCTGTTGATAATGAATTCCTAAATAATCATATTGCATCCCTTTGACTGTGAAGCACTGATTTCTGGTCACCAATATTGATAATATATTTAGGCAACACTCCAAAGTACCTGGCGTTTGCCTGTGTGTCTAATGTTAGTGAGGAAAAAACTTCTTTCAGTGGATTCATTCGTTCAGGCTTTTAAAACTGAATTTATGTATCAACAATTATCCTTTGAAATAAATTAAACAGTTCAAGAAAAACCAGCTTGTACTTTAAATGTGTGACTGCATGTCACAGTCCTTGGCATGTAAAATGATTCAAAAAATGAATGAATATTAACAGTTTTTCTCGATTTGCTTCATGGATTTTCTTCATAAGTGATTTGACAGAGGAACCTCACAGCCCACACTGGCCTGTAGGCCCGCCCCCTTATCATGAATATTTATGCATAAAGGAAAAAGAGAGAAGACATCCATAATAATATCCCACAGACCTTGAAGGTATCTCAATTTGATGTCACAAAGTCAGAAACCTTGACCCAAATTATCTCAGGTCGAAATATAAATGTTCATGTTAGCATGTCCATTTAAATTCACCTCTGGCCTAAAAAACATGTTCTTAATAAAACAGCAGTAAATGTAGTCATCACTATTTTTCATTTAGCAGTGGGTTTGTTTTTAAGCATGAATTCATCATATAAAAATAAACTGTGTGTTTATCCACAACTTTCTACCACTGGAGCAGTGCATTAACTTTATAATACAGAGCAAGTCAAAGTCACACATTGACCTGAAATAAACCCACATCTACCAAAGTTCAAGATGTTGATCCCAAACTGGGTTTAACACTGCTTGGCTTTGAAAGAAGGATTATTATATCATCACAACGAATTAATACTGAATACATTGATGGTGACTTTTGAGTATAGATCATAAAAAGAAGTGGATGTAGCCACTGTGACATCAGCCATTAGTTTGTGGACGACTGTTTGAAGCAACCAGTTTGGCATTTTGGCATCACCATCTTGTTTTTTTTTGGAGATAGAAGTGACCATAATTGGACGAGAGGGTAGAACTGCCATGAACACGCATTACTACACCTTAATCCTAATTTACAGGTCGCAAGTGTTCATGCATTGTCAATCACAAGTTAGCCACACCCTAAACCATATCCTGCTTTATCATCTATTTTACTTTATACGGGACCATAATTTACAAAAATTAACACTATGCCACATTGAAGAGGAGTTTAGAGATTAGCAATTCAAGTGAAGTCAAGTCAATTTTATTTATAAAGCCCATTTTCACAAAACACGGTTTGCCTCAGAGGGCCTTACAGCATACGACATCCCTCTGCCCTTAGACCCTCACATCACCTAAGGAAAAACTCCTGATTGAGACCAAAAACTCAGTAAGAAGATGTTTACTAAGGTAATAAATCAAGTAAGAAGTAGAGTCATTTTAAGATCAGACTTCTTTTTGTGTCCCACTGGAGTCGCCATCACCTAGCCATTAGAAAGACTGAAACTTTAAGACACTTGTGCACTTTTCAGACACAGAGGCTAAGGCCACCTCTTGTTCTTCCATGAACAATACATTCTGCAAACCTCAATCTATAACAACCCATTTTTTAAATGGTCACATATTTAGTTTGTTAAATTAACTTTTCATGCAATTAAAAGAGTGAAGAGTTTCTAAATAGCTGCTCCACACAGTGTAGGATTTAAGCTGTGAACTCTGCAGCAACAACTTTTAATGAAGTAAAGTGGTGAGGTGGTCTGATGATCAGGTTGACTTGCGGTATTTATGGAACTGCTCACCTGTGAGATGTGACAACCAGAGACACAAACAAGCTGAAGAGGTCAGATGGAGCGTGTGTTCATTATCTTGTAACAAACATGAGGGTTTCTATGTGAAACTGCCTGTCTTACACCTCAAGTTCATGGACGAGGATCACGGCACTCAAAACTCTAAAGTAAACGTCAGTTTGAGTCAGCAACTCAACAAAATTGGTTTGTGACTAAAATAATTTGTACCCATTTCAGGCAGTCGCTTGACTTGTGACACGACTCTCCGACCTCCAAACTGCAGAAGAGTGCCGCAACAACACAGAAAACACGTTTGAGTCAAAATCACTACTGCTACTGATGTATATGACAAATTCAGTTTATGATTTTGCCACTATACAGTAGCAAGGCAAGGCAAATGTATCGATATAGCATCCTTCAGACACAAGGCAATTCAAAGTGCCTTACAGGGGCACAGAAAATCATGAAATACAATAAGAAAAATAAGAAGACATTAAAATAACTATCAAACACTTAAAGAGAATCAAAGAGAGGGAGAGAAAGAGAGAGACAGTACACTGATTGAAATTCTCATCTCAGTAATATCTTGTATTAATATTATAGATAATATTATAACACACAGATATTAATATTGCATTATATTAAAACAAAGACAATGCACTGAGGCTAAAAATGAAAAATCACACTACTTGCTTTCTTGGTAAATTGATAAATTGTCAGAATATAGTGAGACGTTTAAACAGTCCAAAACCAAAAGTTTCAGGACATTATCATAGAAAACTACAAAATCAGGACGCCCTGATAGAAGACGTTTACATGCTGACCACTGATCACAACAAAGCTGAAACTGGTGATATTTTACCATTTTTGCTTAAATCACTGAAATTACTTTATTACTAAAATTGTTGCTGATTAATATTTTGTTTTACCACTAATTGGGTTATCGACTAAAAGCACTAGTTCCAACAAGTACTGAGCTTTGCAGCAAATACTCAATGTATCATAGTAAGTATTGAGAAACAATATGTTTTGTATTTCTCACATAGTCATTTTATATTTATTATAATAAATCACAGTTTTACTCAAGATATAGAGAATAATATTACATAATTTTATAGCCACTCTATTCACAGATCTCAAGGTACATACTATGTATGAAACCACACATTATCAACCAACTGAGGGATGTGAGAATATTATCTGAGTTTTCTTTCAAAGTGCATTTGCTGATCCAAATCAAGGCCACAGTGCGGTTTTGTCGTTGGAACAGTGCATCAACTCCAGCACAGCGCCTCTCTGACCTTGTTACATGCCCCTTTTCCCTGACAATTACAGCCCAGTATTAGGCTTTTGTCCTGTGCCACGCCGTGGTGGCCTTGCTGCCTGTACACAGCTTCTCCTGTGTGAATGACAGCTGATAAAAGCTCTGGGCTTTTGCTGGCGTCACCGCCACTGTGTAATTCCACTGCAGGGGAGTGTGCTTTTAGCTATGAAGCCCACTGCCACAAGAGCACTAAAGACACAGGCACAAGCCCTCGCCAAATTGCCCTTAAGCTCCAGAGACATTTCATCTGACATGTTATTGACAGAGACAATTGTCACTATTCTAGCCATGTTATTTATTGTATCGCATCAGTAGCCCTGCGCATTCCACCACCAACACTAGAGCACAGCAGCAAGAGATAAGGCTTGTAGCTGCATCAAATACAGCCACCCTAATTATGAGGGGCCGCATTAAAATTTCATAACAAAAAAACAAGATGACAATAAAGCCTTTCAAGTCAATAATGCACCAAGGCGGGAAATTACGAAATTATTTTAAACAACCCAGAAACCTCAAGTAAAATACTGAAACCAGCTTATTAATGCTTGCAAAAGTGTGTGCTTGTGTACATGAGTACATGTGTGTAAGAGAGAGAAAGAGAGAGAGAGACCTTGAGTGCAATGGGAGGAGTAGATGCTGCAGCATTCAGGGAGGGAAAGCAAAGCTAACTGTGAGTCAGACTTTCTTTCTCTCCCTCTCTTCGGCCCTTACCTCCCTCCTTCCACTTCCACTCTCCCCTTCTCCTCCCTCTCTCAGCACTTAAGCAGCTGCCTCCACTTATGCAGGGCACATTTCAGATGACAGGAGGGAGGGAGAAAAAAAGGGGAGGAAGGGAATGATGGGGGGCGGGGGGTAGCAGGAGGAGCATTGGGGGAAGGAAACAAAAGGTTGCACTATGATTGCACAACGATTCAAAAGCTGCTGAAGGGGGACATTCCAGCCTAGGTGAGGATGCTTTTCCCCGTCCTCTTCCTCCTCCTCCTCCTCCTTCCCCCACTCTAAAAACCCACGCTGCTATACATCAAAGAGGAGAAGGTTAACCGCTAGACACAGTAACCTCTGTAATAGAACCGTTTTCTAATGACCATCAAAGAGTGTTTACTACCTCTGGGCCTGTGATTAATGGCTGTATGCACGGGCAACCTCCTATTTCACATCCTCTCTGCTTGTGCTCAGAGATCGTGAAAGAGATGTGGAGAAAATGACAGCTGGGATTCTGAACGCTCCAGTAGGATCTTTTAGGGCACGACCAGCTTGACCTCCCGACCCCTTCCATGACAAATTAGTGTCTAATATCACAACACAAAAAAAGAGGACAAATTGACGTCCTGTGATAAGATTGCCATTGTGCTTTTGCAGCTTTAATGAATGTGTGACGATGCACCAATGAGACTGATCCAAAACACAGCAGGCTGGTTTTTTTTGTAAATAAAATAAGCCTTAACCCCCTGAAACTTGGAGCAATATTACTTTTCAAGTGCTACTTTTAGACATCTATCACAAGAATAAATCTTTGAACCCTGAGCAAACTATTGCAATTTTTTTCCCCAAAAATATGGGTAAAAAAGATAATGAGCAACTTAGTAATAAATGTTCCACAAATTGCAAGAAATTAATAGATTTAGAAAAGTATCTTTTTTAAAAAATATAGAAAAATTATATAGGGAAGACGGGAAAAATAGGGAAGAACTATGTTTATAATTATCATAGTTACATATTTGAAATTAGGTTACGGAATTATTATACTTTTAAGGCATTTCCCTTGGTCATTTCTTTAATTGTTTTTAACTTTCTTTTAATTTTTTTTAATAATTTATGTATTTATTTGACTAATTTTCAGTAAATTTTCTTGTACTTTTTACAAATTTCATGATAATTTTTGGGTCATTTTTTCTTTTGTTGCTTCTTTTGGTTGCCTTCTTCCTTTGTTTTTGAAAGAAATCAAGCTCATTTGCTCAGGTTTCAAAGGGTTAAAAAAACAATGAAACCAATTATTGATTTTTGACTTTAAGAGGTTTTTTTTGTGAAACAATATACAAAAACTTAACGATAAACATTAAAATATAATTTCACTAATTATATTTCTTTAATCAAATATCAATACATCAGCATCAGTGTCTTTACTGGTCGTGTCAGTATGTTGATGTAGGTGTGAAAACCATGTATCTCCACATCAACTTCTCATGAGTCAAGAAAAACAGACAATGACAGTACTTTTCTCAGGTTTGTTTTGGGCACAAAAATGGCATCATTAGGTTTCGGATAAGATCATACGCTCTTAACTGATAGTAGAAACCTTACTTTAGGGAAACACTGTGGTTTGGGTTGAAGACTACTTCGATTAGGTTAGGGGACCTTCATCGTCATGGTTGCAAAAATAAACACATGGTTAAGGTTAGGGAAAGATCATGGTCATGCTTTAAAGGAAACACCGTCAACATTGACAAAGAGTGGTCTCCCACGTTAAAGTCTACTGTTGTGTTTACACATCCATCCACAATAGAAGCTTGTTCTTTTCTTTACTCCTGCAGCATGGTGGGCCTGTGACGGCATCGAGCGCTAGGCTTTTATCATTGATTGCAAAGAAATCAAGAAAATCTCACATGTGACACACTACAATGCAGATTTAAACCAAACTGAAGACATAAACATCAATTAAAGGTGTCTCACTAATGGCTTTAATATCATGTATTAATAACACTTGTGATTTTTTCAGGCTTAATGTAATTAGAGTAATCTCAGTGCTAAATACAATAAACGTGAGCTTGCATTTTCAAGCTGGATAACTCTGGGTGGTAAACAATGCAGTGAAACACATCACTGCAGAGTCCAGTGTAATCACTGGTGACAACAGGACAGTAAAGTTGTCACACTGTAAGGTCTGTTTCCCCTGACAACTGTGTTGATGGATGAGAAATAAAGATGACTAACACTGTAACTCCAGCAGCGACCAGAGAGGAAGCTGTGTCAGGGGGGAAGGAGGCTGCAGGAGAGATGCAGCCTGCTGCTGCTACGCTGATTACAGAGTCTCTCTCTGCTTTGTGGCCTGAAGTTAGCAGCACAAATCATCCCAAAGTCTGTCTGATTAGCATTTCATTTAGAGGTTCAATGAGTGGGATTTTGACTTTCATAACATAAAATAACTCACAATAATACAGCTTATCTGTGGGGGTCACATTGGTTTGGCTAATACCATTAATCACTTCAGCACACTCACACACTCTCTGGACCGCAAAGTTTGTTTTGCTTTGAATTCATTTTCTGCTATTTAACAACAAAGGTCAGTGTTAAGAGCCATTTCGTTCTCTAACCGAGGTATTGTCACAGATGCATTATCATTTTAACTTTTTGAGTATTTTGCAACTTTTAGTCAACTTTTCAGCGCAGCTAACATTCATAACTCATTTTAAAAGCATTCATGATATGGTTAAAAAATGTTTGTAGTTCACTATATCAATTTGAAAATTATAAAAATCTCTGCGTTACAACTACACGTGCTTTAAAAGAATAGTTTTACAATTTGCTTTATTACTTTTTGTCTAAGAATTGAAAAGATCAATAGCACTCTCATGACTGTCTATGAAGGAGCCAGGAGGCGCTTAGCTTAGCTTAGCCTAACTTAAACACTGAAAGCAGGAAGAAACAGCCAGTCTGGCCAACATCATTCAAGCTTAAAAGCTCTTATAAAACACTGCATGCTTCAGCACACGCCCGGCACCAAACAGCAGACAAAGTAACAAAGCTACACCTCTAAAGGTTCATGTATTGGTGCCAAACCACCACAGTAAAGGGGCTCACAGTCAGATGCATACAGCCGCATGCAGAATATATGGTGTGTTGACTGATGCACATAATGTGTAACCATAGTTTACAAGGGCAAATTCCAACCAGAAACTTAAAGGCCGTACGCCACTAGCAACTCGTGCTGAAGGTTAGCACAACAAGCAGATTAGCAGTCAGTCACACTGTAAGAACAAATGAAACGACAGAGCTAAAAAAACCTGCCTGTGAGTTCCCAGCCAGCTGCAACAACAACAGAGAACGAGTTGTGCGTAAGATGAAGATGATTGCTGCGTCGCGTGACCATTGTTGAGGTTGTGAATGCACGCAGATCTGACAGCATTACTCAGATATGTAACTTAGGGTTGAGCTAAAAACTCAGATGAAATGAGTATTCTGAACAAATAATGTCCCCCAAGAATAATCTGAGTAAAATGTGTCAGTATCTGTACCGATAAAGGAAATCCCTCATTTGTACAATCTCTTTCTCTTGTGATTAAAAATATTCTGAAGCTTAATCCTGAGATGTTCTGAAAATATTTTTTCTAATACAAAAAAAAACATCAACTTTAGATCAAACCATATCAATATCGGGTATAAAATAACAAATTCTGATTCAGTCCCACCCATTGCCAGTTCAAGCTGCACCCACTTCCAGTTAAACCCCGCCCATATTGATCTGATAGAACAAATACAAATTCAAATTATGGTGTACTCATCCCGAATGAAGATCACCAGGATGAAATTTGTTTTTAGCATTAGAAATATTTTGGTATTTTCAAATTCATAGTGTATAAGATATGCTTTCCAGTTTTCCGTTCAATGGTGTAATATAGAAATGTTTGAAATGTTCCTTAATTTTATAAGAAAATTTGACAAACTGGACCATAACTAAAGGAACTAAAAAAAGGCGGACTGAGACTAACACAACTCCAAATAAATGCTAATGCTACTAAAATGTCTGGTAAATGACAGGTATTTGTTTGTTTACATGTCAACAACATCATTTTAGTGATGTCCTGTGGAAGGTTGTGAGGCAGATTGACTGCTGGTTAAATCACTTTCACCAGTTTGTTCTTCAGTCATTGTGTCCAGCTGTTCCTAAACACTTTTCGGTCTTACAGAAGACCGACCAGCAATAAATTGAAAGGGGTCAATATGTGCATCGCGATTTTTTTTTGGAAATAACTGCAAATGTTATTTTTTGAGTATTTTTAATGACGATAATGATGCACTTTCATGTTACTTTAAAGCTTTTTAAAAAGCAGAAATATTTGTATTGGAACAGTTCTTTCTTTTTGTCAAGAGATGGAGTTCGGTTTGTTGAATTTCATCATTATATCTAAGAACAAACACTGCTGAGTGCATAAAAAGACAGCAGCACATTGACAATAAGCTTTCATAGGCTCCATCAAGATAGCCAATGGTGAGAAAGCAAAATAACTTCATGAGATAAGAAGCATTCAGTAATAAAAAACGATTTGTTGCAGAGACTAAAACAAGCAAGTGTTCAGTGGAAAGATCCACAGCATCTTTGGCTCCCCAGTTCCCTCTTTTCTAGCACAATAAATGTCCTGCTAATAGGTCCACAGTCTCTTGAGCCAAGACAAAAGCAGCTCATTGATAACGGCTCAATAAGTGAGCATGGAGGTCTGTCGAGGGCTTTGAGGAATTTCCAGTCAATATGTGGCCATAATGGATTGTACATGACTCTTTAAAAACAGTATTTTAGTCTTGAAAATGCATTAAGTGCAATTCCTGCAAACCCCACCACAATACAATAACCATGACGAAGACACAATAGAGTTATAAATAATAAGCAGCTGATAAATAGTTAATGCACACCAGGGGATTTTTTTTCCTGTAAAATATATTTCTTTTTAAGTTATTTCTTTAAATCTAATAATCATGATCCTGAGAGAGGGATACATTTTATCCGTCACATATTACACCCCTATTATTCCTCTCTTTAAACCGCGATCTTTTATCAGCATTTTGTTTTTCAAAATGAGAGACTGGAAAATGAAGACGGTTTTCATCCACATCACAAAATCCATTCCATTACTCTGACAGTGAAGATTTCCCTTTGTTCTCGGAGCCACAAATTATTTCCCTGTTGCTTCAGAAGGCGACTCCTTTACTTGGCTTTCAAACCAAAGGACGGGGGCAGGTGGGGCGGAGGAGGGGAGGGGGGGTGGAGGACAGAAGGAGAAGAAAGGAGATACATGAAGGAAAAAAAGACGGAGAAAGAGGGTGATAAGAAAGGGAGGGCAGAGGGAAAAAAGGCCAGAGAGAGACGAGGCAGAGAGGGGCGTCACGTCACAGAAAGAGCGCGCACAGTGTGTTTGTATGTGTTGGGGGGTAATACTGGAACACCAACTCTGCCCTTCGGACCGTCTAAAAACTCAAATCTCAATATTCACCCAACATCTCTGGTTGCTAATACGCTGCCTTCCTTTGATATTTGTTTTCCCTTTTAAAGTCATTGATGTTATTAGTTTTTGAAACCCGGCTTAGAGGCTTATTGATAGGCTGCGCAGATGGAAATATAAATGGCCTCAGAATCTCTGATGAGAGCGAACAATAATTCTTGTCTCAAGCTCGCGTGAAGCTGCAGCACGTCTACAAACACTTAAACAACGCCGGGAGGGAGTTTCTGTGTTTCCCCGCGTCAAGACACTCTCGCATGCTGCAGTTTAGGCCACTGTGTTTCCAGGGGACTTCACCAATAACAAATAAAAAAGCAAGCAGCTTTCCTGTGAAACACTTCATCAGGCGGTAGGCTATGGAATCAGCTAGAGCGGTAAAAGGAGCACACTGTCACGGTTTTAATGTGTGTGTCTCTGTGTTCAGGAGTGGGGGGGGGGGGGTTAGCCTCTGTGATGTGCCACAGCTGAAATTGGCAGGCTATCAGTCACAACCCTGTAACACAATGTACAGCATTTCTAAACGGTATAAAGAGATATGACAGCCAAGAAGGCAGAGAGACAGATTGAGGGAGGGAGAGAGAGAAGACACAGAGACAGAGTGCAAAGCACAGAGTGAGAGTGAGAGAAATGCCATTTTTAGAAGCCTGATGTGTTAGTCTAAATGTTTTCTTTACAACTGGGTCAGAACAGCACATTATTCTAGACTCCAACAAGCGGTTAAGTCTTTTGACACTGGCAGATCCGACTCTCGGTGCAGCGGGTCACATTTCTCATCAGAGTAACAGACACATCACAGTCGAGGTCTTTGAACGACACCATATTGTGTCTAAATGAAGGGGAAGTTGGCAAGATGTTTGGAACGGGGGGCAAGCTTTTCTGCGAACAAATGAGAACAAAGCCCACTCAGCCTCCCTGTTGGTAATCACGGCTATTGATTAGTGGCTGTGTGGGTCTGTGAGGGGCCGCAGAAGCCTGGGAGCCAGTGGCTGTGTGCATATGCACAGGGGTATTAGCAGCGCTTATTCTCCGGGCCTGTGGGACAATGCAGCCTCTGAGCGAGGTGATTAAAAGGCCCGAGCTATTGAGCTTCTCCAATCAATGCCCTCCTGTGCTGCAGGACAGAGCCAGAGGCCACTTCCTAAACAACATTCACACACATGCTAACATACTACCACTTTCCCAACCCTTTTCTCCTCGCCCTTCCCCCCAAATCTTAAACTAACTTTGTTAAAGGCCAAGTGAGTAAGATTTAGGGGGATATATTGGCAGAAATGGAATATAATATAAAGAGAAGTTGAAGCTGGTTGCAAGCTACAATTCACCACTGAACGCCACTAAATTCCCCCGAAATTTTACACACTTCCCCTTTAAGTGTTGGGGCCAAGGCAGGCCAAATCCCCATTGCCCTATTGTATGGCACGCCTTGACCACACCACGTTGTAAAGGGACTTGCCATTTTCATCATGTGCAATGGCCAATTAAACAAATCTAATACCGCAGAGGAGAAGTGGGTGTGGGATAAAAGTAGGAGCTTTTCATTTAAATGGATAAGGTTAATGAGTTATTTGTATGGTTGACGTATTCCGATGGTTTAAAAGGTTAGGCGCATCTACACAGCTGCCCTTTGGAGTGATCTCCTCCGTTTCACGCTCCCTCAAGCAGTGGTAATGAGAGGTCACCGTGCACCATGAGGGCCCTGGGAGCCAGCAGCCCTGGCCAGACAACCACATAGCCACCGTCATATTACTGATTTCTCCAAAATAAACAGGCCTTGAAGAGAGGAGCAAGTCACTCCAGCTCTTTCTCTTTAACCTGCTCTTCTCTTTCTCTTTCTCTTTCAATATCCTGACAAGTGGTCTGCTCTCAGCTCGCCATGACCAGAGAACACTCCTCCCTCCCTCTTGTTTTTTTGGAATATCCACTTTCATATTTTTAATAACTGAAGCATCCTATTTTTGTTTCCTAATGGAGCCGCTCTGTTTTTTTTCCTTGTCTCTAAATCCCATTTCGGAGAACTGGCCTGTCTTCTTTACATCCGCCGCCATAATCAGACCTGCTATTTTTTGCCGCCGCATGTCTCATCAACACCTCGGTTAATCCAGTCAAAAATACCACATATTGCTGACATATAATCAGTCATGGAAAATATAACTCAATCGGAGCATGGTTATGGAATCACAGAGCAAATATACATCATGGCAATTTCTGAAGTGGCCCCCCTGTTGGAGGTGTGAACGTGGACTTGGTGAGAATCATGAGAAAAAGGCCTCGCTTCGCTTAATTCAGAGCTATTGATTTGGTAATTATTTCATAAGCCAGTATGTCCAAATACTCACAGGCACAGAAAAGCCCATATCACAGGCGGCCAGGCAGCCTGGGGTGTGTTGCTGTCAGGTTTGCCAGTGTGAGCGGACAGAGGCGGTGGGCTCTGCTTAAGACAGAATATTGGACAAACACAAACAAACGAGGCAGCGGCCACTGTGACTCAGTGCTCTAATGAACCAGCGTATTGACTTGCTGGCTTTCTCTTTCTCTCTGCCTCCATGTCTCTCTCTCTCTCTCCCTCTCACACAAATACACACACACACACACACACACACACACACACTCTGCCTCACTCGCTCTCTCCCTCTGTCTGCTGTGTTTGTATGGATCCCAGCTGCCACTCGGAATACCAATTACTGTAGGCCCGGGAGTGGGGGAAGGAGAGGGAGAGAGATAGAAGGAAAAGGAGAGAGAGATAGAGAGAGAGGGATGGTGGGAAGGCAATGAGGATGAGGAAGGAGAGAGGGAGGAGGGCAGGAAATGGCGAGGGATCTAGGAGGCTCGACCTCACTTGGTGGCCGGGGGAAGAAGCTAAGAGTCGTGGTTGAGAAAGTGGTGGTGGTGATGAGGGGGGGGTCTTCATCCCTGATGCTGTGGCACCTCGCAAGGAGGGAAAATCAAAAAGTGTCTCCATGTGAGACACTTACATCCCTGATGCTGTGACACTCTTGCAGCTGACTCACAGGGTGGGAAAATCAAAGGAGACCTTTTTGTGGTCTGCCGCAAATAGGTGTACCCCCCCACCCCCCACCCTGCACAGGAGGGAAGGTGGGGGTTGGGGTGTTGAGTGTTTCACAGGCAAAAGTAACATTTTCCCTGTGAATTCCTGGGACGAAGCTGGGCGCTCCCATTACAAGATATTTGTATTTGATAAAGGGATTTGGACTGTGGAGAGCTTTTGGTTCCAATGACACTCCTTCTCTCCCTCTCCCTTTCTCTTCTCTTCTCCAACCACCGCAACAATTCTCATGACAACCATAATGAGCATGCTCACATTCTGCACGATACCACTAATTTGAGAAATTTCCAGCACAAAGACATAATTAGACAAACTAATTAGACGAAGACTTCGCTGCACAGAGATCCTCCGCAGTTCAACTCATCCGCCTACCTGCCGATGACTAAAATAGGAAGCGAGCCGTCAAGCCCATCCATGCTTCTTCCCCTCAGTTAGTGCGGTGAGATGTTTGTGAGATGGCGCCCAAGGGAGAATAACATGATCTCTCCCAAGGGCTGCAGCCGCTCCTCAGCAGCAGAACAGCAGTGTCTTTGTTGTGGCTTTAGTGTCACATAGGGCTAACAGGTCTTACCCAGCCACAGATTGTCTTCCTATTTTTGTCTGAGGCAGCGACATTGTCTAGATACTATGAAAAAAAAGGCAGCTGAGAACAATCTGTGCAGGCCAACAGCTATATGTAAGACATATTAATAAATCAGAGAGAGGCACTCATATGCGACTGAACACTTAAAAATACACAGAGTTCCGGTTGAGGTGTTCATAGTGAGCTATAGGTGAAGTGGTGGGTTTTCTAATGAAGAATATGAGGAGAGTACTTAGAGAGAGTTGGAGAGGCGAGGGAGGCAGAAAGGTAATTGATTTTAAAAGTGATGGGAAAACCCACAGGTCTCAGGAGGGAGCAGCAAACCGTCTCGACGGATACAGAAACCCCAACTGCCTCCAAGAATAATGGAATTAATTCTTAGTCTGATTTAAATACATTTTATAATGGGAATTTAAATTAACATTTCCTAAAGCCCCCAGAGATGGAGTCAAAGTGTAAATTGTTACATTTTTTAAAAACTTTTCTCCCGACAATGGAGCCTTTGTCCTCTGAATATGTGTTCCTTGCGCGCACTCTCTGGTATCCAAATAACAGTGTTTGCTCGTTATCGTTTTTTGTACAGTGTAAGATGAAAAAATAAAGACGTCTTATCATTATATGAATGCGGACTGACTCGCGCATACACAAAAACAAACTTCCACGCCCACATAAAAGCTCAGAGGGCCAAATAAGCATGTGCACATGCGTACGTACACATTCATATTTTCAACTGCTTGGCAGGCTGTCACTGCACTCACAGTGGAGTCTCAGTGCTTGTAGGCAGATTTGTAAGAGCATAAGAGGGAGATACACACGTTTTTGTTACTGCTAATTTTCTGTCAGCTCACTAAGTCCAGGTAGACTCGATGCACCTTGGGATTAACAGTCAGCACATAGGGCTTCTGTAAGCACTGGCTGCCCCTTAAACAGATAATTCATACACACACACACACATACACACACACACACACATACATACACACCGTAACACAAACACTATGCACATAGATACCTCGCCTCTCCAGAGGCCTCATCACTGGAGCCAAAACACTGCAGCAGCATACATCTTTGATAGCGAGTTTTAAACCTATTAGATCATATGGCTATAAAGTATGCATGCAGACTGTACACTGGCTCTCCCCTGACAAAGAGTTTCTCTCAATGGAATTACCTGCATAAATAAACCATAAGCAAATCCCAAATAGTGCACACAAAAGGCAAAAAGGCGTGCTGATACGCGAGCATATATACACACCTCTGAGACAGGTATCAAAGGAGCAGGTTATACGCAGCGTCATTTGAATATAAAAGGAAAAATACCTGCTGTTGTGAGGCTCCCGAAGTATTTAGCTCATAGTGACAGAAACATCACTGCACCATGGAATCAGCTAAAGATAAATGCTCACACTGTAAGTAAAATCACTGGGCAGTATGGATGAGGGATGGCATCATATGTTAAGCACCAGAGGTTTGGTACCAATACCCAAAGTTAGGATTTTCTTTCACCAAAAAAAAGGAAAGTTGTTTCTACAAAACAGAAATAAGGTCAAACTTAAAATTCAACCATGTTGATTTGTGTTGACTTGTAATGAAATAGTTGCATAACAAAATATTGATCTGGAGTGATATATTGATTTCATGATCAACAAACCAATGTCACAAATGCTGACTGAATATTATGAAAAATATCTTTGAAATTCCCACGGCACCTCTATGTTACAATTTACTCTAAGCACAGCTCCCTCCTAATCATTCAAATAATGCTAGCAGCCCAGTACCATGCAGATAATGACAAGCCTGTGTTAACATCATTAACATCAAGGTAACATCATTTCCTGTCTTGTCCAAAACCCAAATATATTTAGTATACTTTAAAATAAGACAATAAAAAGCAGCAATTATCGCAATTTAGATGTGGAAGCATGGGAATATTTGGAAATTTCACATGAAAAAAAAGATAACTTTTCTGTCATATAACTAAGCAATTAATTGCCGAATTCTTTCAGCCTAACATAAAGCATCCACGCAAGAACTTAACTTCAATGAAATGCAGACTAAAATGAGTTAAAGTGTGATCCTAATCCAGGACTACATGATTAGAAATGAAGTAAACAACACGAGGGATCTGACAAAGCATTCAGTGCCAGCCTTCAATGTTTGACAGCTGAGAGAGTTTTCAAAAGGGTTCGTTACCCACACAGCCCGAAGCATAATAGTTGGGTTACCTATAATGTTGGGCTTTGTAGCACATTACCATCTGTTTTCTTTGAATTTTGCATCAGTAAGACATCAGCAAAACATGGAACCATTTGAAATGAAATATCAAACAAAATGAAAAGTTACGTAGATAAATTGTAAAATAAAGATGGTATTCTATTCAAACGCAAAGCAAAATGTTCTAATTGGGTCATTCCTTGTTATGCAGTAACATTTAGGCTTCATTCACTCTGGGGAAAAAAAGATACATTTTTCATGTTTTTTGTCTTATATAAGAATAATGACATATTTCAGGTGTGTGAGTGATTCAGATTTAGCTGGCCAAGCTTCCACACACAAGCAAAACTTTTGTAATCATGCTAAATATGTTTTTTCATTTTTTAACAGACCAACTTTTGTCATAATGTAAAATGGTGAAACTATAAGACTGTGATGAACAGAATAACACCATAAACATGGAGAAAAAGACATGAGTTAAAGTTTATGCTTACCCTACTTTACTCCTTTAAGTTTCCTCTAAAAAATGTCACTTCCTAAAAATGGTCTCAGGAGAATTGTAGTCTCTTTTTCAGAAGGTGAGAAACTACAAACTCACAGAGTGGAAACTGACTTCAGGGACACACGGTAAAGTATGAAATGGTTAAAAAAAAACTATACTTCACATGGCCTAAAAAACAATCAAAGAATATTCTGAGTATTTTATATTTTTATGGTTTGTTGAAGTTGATTACTTTGCACAGGGGACATGGTTAAATCGAGCACATGTAGCAAAAAAAAGGTCAGTAAAGGGAAAAAAGGCATTTTTAATGCGCATTATTCTGTGTTTATGTGATAAAGAAACCCTTAATCTATTATTCAAACCATTTGTTATAAATATTTGACACATTTAAAAAAATAAATAAGAGGAAATAATTCATGGGGACAAGGAATGTTGCTGCATAACAAGAATGACCCAACTTTTAAAATTGGCATTACGCAGAAAGCCTGGAAATTATTCAGCAAATCCAGATCTCCTGAACTCCAGCAGTATACAAGATATTACAAAGAATCTCTGAGGCTTTGTGTGACTAAATGATGAATTAGCTCTTTTATCAGCGGAGGCTACGCTGAGATGCATATTTGACTCCGTCTGAAGAACATTTTAGTGGCTCAACTGTGATATATGTGGGCTGTATTCTGACAGTGTCGCTGAGTGATGACTTGGGGAAATGGGTTAGAAGAGCACCGAGAGACAGTGAGGTGAAAAAAAAAAAAGTATATTTGCACATAACAGAGCTTCAGTACGTCACTGAGAATGAATGTGAAGCAGGCACCCAGGCCCTTTGTGCATCTTTATGCTATACGAGCGTGACAGCAAAGACGGGGCCACTGTCATAATGTACAACATGTGCATGTGAGAAACAACAGGAGTCATAAAGCTGAGGAAAACCTAGAGCCAGCAGAAATTCTTATTGGGGCACGCAGGAACTAACACGCACACACACACGCAGACACACACACACACACACACACACAAACACACACAAACACACACACACACACACAGAGCCACCTACAAGCAAGTATACAAAAAATGCAAAATATGCAAAAAAAAAAAAAAAAAGGACAAAAGCTCCCACATCCAGACACAGGCTATTCTTATACACATTTTCCTGCAAAAACTAAAACACCAGAATTCTTACAAACCCCATGTAATGATAAGGCAGTAATTTATAATTTCGGAGGGCTGCAATCACATGAATGCACTGACAGGAGTAAAGAAGGAAGCGGTTCAGTTAAGAGGCAAGTTGGGGCGATAAATGGGTCACAAAACACAGGACTTTACTCATGAGACGGATGTTCAAAGTGTGAACTTTCATTGAACTTTAAGTCATTTTTCTTTTTTTTTTCAAAGATTATTTTTTTGGGCTTTTATTGCCTTTAATGGACAGGACAGTTTAAGCATGAAAGGGGGAGAGGGAGAGGAGGCGACATGCAGCAAAGGGTCGAGGCCTGAATTGAACCCGCGGCCGCTGCGACGAGGATACTGCCCCACTTTAATGTATGTCCTCACCATGTTTTTCATTCTAAACCAAACCCCATTGTTTGTCTAAATCTAACCTCCATGACTTCATGTTAACTATGTAATGGTATGTTAAGGATGTAACGTCATTCATGGGGCTCTATGTAAAATATGTAATAGAATATGTAAAAGATGGAAAAATAGAGTCTGCACACTAGTGTTGTCAAAAATATTGATTTATCAGTATTGATTCAGGATTTTTGAAATGGTTATCATACTTATTTTCTGCAGTATTGCTATCATCAATACTACGTTTCACTCTTTCTTCTCTCCAACAGCATTTAACCACATACACCGCTGCAGTGCCCCCTAACTCACATTGCTGTCTGGTCTGATTCGCTGTGCTCCAGTGATGATGATATTGTTTTCATTAATGTAAAGTAAAGCACATGTAATGTAAAGTTCTCTGCTAATAAGAAAAGAAAAAATGTTGTAATTTTAAAGCCTTGTTATATTTACTCTATCTTTTAATAAAAAATGTTTGCCCTCAATGTCAACTTTTTTGCCGTAGAATTACAATGGTATCGAATGTCAATCATTCTCAATTGCAATTAGAAATTCCAGTATCATGACAACGCCCCTGCACACTAGATAATGCTCCATGAAGAGGTATTTATCGCCAAGTACTTGGGGCTTTATGTTGTGTGTGGACTCTATTTTTCTGTCTTAAACAAGCGGGTTTACACACAGCTGTACATCCTAGAAGTCAGAGAGCCACAGTACACACTTGATACACCCTTCTGCAATGCATCTGAAATGAGAAGTCCTAATTATTATTTCCATTGTACCCCACTCCTGTGACAAGGACCACTAGCTGTGAATGATTATAATTATTACCCGTAGTAGAATAGCAGTCATGCTGTTGTATCATCAGCAACATCATCCAACAGATCAGGGTCAAATCCAACTTGAAATTCATGTATGCAATTCAATTCACATTCTCTGTGTTAAGATATTCAAAAACATTTCTCATTTGACTTCTGCTTGGATGTGTCGCGCATGGATCGTGTTTTGCCTCTGGCATGCTATGGTAAATGGAAAGTAAAGCGCTTTACATCAGCTGACTGTATCTGACAGGAAGACTATTGCAGCTGCTCAACAGGCTTTTGTCATCCGGCTCGCGACGTCAACTGTTGCGGTATAATAAAACAGCTATTCGATTCAATTATCACTAATGTTTGATTAGGGCACAAATGGTGCAGTCTCCACAAACAGCAGCACAATTAAAGTGAAATGAATTACAGGGGAATCTTAGACCCAACGCCATAAATTTCAAACACTCAACTTGTATGCCGTGAAAAGATTTACAGCAAAATATAGCCTGTCTCTTATTTGTACATAAATTCACAACATCGTTTAGAGTAGCAAACAAGCCTGTCTTGAATAGCTGGTAATTATGTACAGCAGCAAATAAAGCGTGGTTCCTTTCTGAGGCACTGGTGGCTTGTTAAGTGGTGAACAGACAAAACAGCATTTAGAAAATGAAAGGTGCAGGGAAACATCCAGGGCACAGCGAGCTTCTCTCCCATTAGAGACAACACTGTCTGTCTCACGAACCGTTTTGTTTGTTCCAACTGGCTGTGCTGGGAGGACGCACCCTGAACCCCCACCACCAACAGTAACTATGTCTCTCCCTTTTTATCTGTCCCCCTCTCCCTCTGTCTGTCCAGCCCTTCCTCTAATCTTCCCACCATGTCCATCCCCCTCTCCTCTGCAGCTCCTCTCTCACAGAACCCTATGTTTTGCTCTCTTTCTCATCATCAACCCCTTTTTTATCCCTCCCCCCACTCCCCCCTTTTCTCCATCCACCAAATCAAAGATAAGGCTAATGAAGGTGGCTTATTATTCCAGCATTCGGGACCCTGACAGTACACACGTCCAGCGTAACATGGATGTGCGGCTCCTCCGGCGCCAACATGAGGAATTAAAAAAAAAAAACATGTACAAATTAGACAAGGGGCAATGAATCTATTAGTGTTATTATATAACAAAAACCAGAGCTGTTATTGCCACTGTGTGTGCCATTACAAAGGGAACAATACATGGGAGCACACTGTGTGAAACCAATTAAAATCCAGCCCCGTCATATAGCTTCCACCCTTCCGAGTCATGTTGTGAATATGCCGCTTTCACACCATTCATGTCAGTGCACCTGTGTCCACTGCATTAAATCCCCCACTTCTTTTGGCTCCTTCTCAAATTTCCCAGCATCAGATCTCGCTATCTGTTTCAAGAATCCCATGAGTTGAAATGCAAGGGGGCCCGGGAGAGTGTGAACAGAACAGGGGAAATTTCACATTATCTATCCATCTGCAATATAAGGGTCTGATGTGGAAGCAGGAAATGAGCTGTGAACGTCAAGCCTGCACGCTCATGGTCCCAGTGGCCATCAGCCTACACATTGAGATCAAGTAGGCAACGCGGAAAGTAGTTTAATAGACCCAGGTTTAATTGGACTTTTATTTGGTAATGGCAGAAATCCTGATGCATTACTTTAATTATCCTGGCATAACTAACTCATGAACATGATGCAAAACCGTGGCTGGCCTTGGCATTCAGGTAGCATCCAGCTGCTTTCCTCAATCTTTTTTTTTTTTTTAAACCTCCCATCTAGGGCTGGGCATTGTTTGAAAGATTACAATACCAGAACCTTCAAAGTTATACTGACACCAATAAAGTTCTTCATTTGACACCTTTTTTTCTGCTTAGTTTGATACCCGTCATATGAATACAGGCATTCAGTTGCGTGAAATGCAAACGGCAACCTCTGAGGCTGAAAAAGCTGAAGCCAACACAGATGCACCAAAAACTGCAGTTCCTCTAATGGCCACCTGAGGCCGGTTCCAAAAGCAGGTCAGTCCCCATAGACCCCTATGTTAAATGCCCAACTTTCCAACAAAAATAAACATCTTTACAGCCTGTTACAAACAATGGTTTTGGTATCTAAAGATAATTTTAACATTCATGACAGCTGTATGTGGGGTGATTTTTTTTATGATTCACCCATTTACATTTTATTAAGGCTTTAAGTTATGCATATTTAAGGGCCGGGGCCGCTTTGAGTGACAGGCTTTCTGCGAGGCATTGCTATAGTCTGATTTAGATCCATCCCTCTCTCCTCCACAGTTTAAACCTCTCGCCCAAATATGGTCCAAAAAACAAGATGGCAACAGCTAAACTCAAAGCTTCAAAACAGCAGTCCACAATAGGTAACTCATGGTTGCAACATCCATTATTAAAACTGGCTCTGGTGAAATGCTGCAACCATTTGTTGGTTAGGGCATCTAGCCACCCTAAACTGCCAGCTCCATCAAATACACCACACTCTGCTTCACCCCACCACATATACCACTTTGCCGCCAACATGGAACGGGTTCCGTTCTTGTTCCGTCATCTAATTTTGAACCATTCAGAGCATTTTGACCTTAATAAAATGTTTCTGAACCCGAGAAGTTGGTTCTTAACAAGAAATAAAACCTGATGACATCAGTGGGTGTGTCATACTTTAAGGATTGAAAAGCGAGGATGGAGAAGACAACAACAGTGATATCAAGTTAGAAATCATCAGGGGTGTAGTGCAGTTGTCTCATGAATTGTTGATCCATGCTTGTTTTTTTGGATGAAAACAAATATGTCTAATAACAAAAAAAAAGCTTTAACGTAAACAATGCAATCATATATTTTGCTACTACTTTTCACATTTATTATTGACACATCGTTAATACAATGATTCCACAAAAACTGCTGGAAAAGTGCTAGAAAGCTCCAAGGTTCCAAGAATCTTGAATGGAACCAGTTCAAGAACCAAGAACTAATTTTGTGGAAAAGGGGGAAGCGGTAATAGTCTTAACCTTTCCACCAACATGGAAATGGTTCCATTTTGGTTCCCCTACCTGACCTTGAACTGTTAAAGTCATTTTGACCAAAAATAATATGGTTCAGAACCAGAAAAATTAGACCTCAGGTGAAACCAAAATTAGGTTTTTCTTGACCTTCAGAGGGAACAATGATGACATCAGTGGGCGCGTCATACTCTAAAGGTTGAAAAAAAGTGAGAAATCATCTGGAAAAAGCATAAAGTGGCCTTATTAATAGTTGGTCCATGCTTTTTTGGATAAAAACAAATCTGTAATAACCAAACAAAAGCTCAACCTCTTCGCTGCTACTTTTTTACTTCCGTTGAGCAGCAACCACATCCTTGATACAGTGGTTTCCATAAGCCTGCTAGATAGCACAAAGGCTCCAAGACTCCTGAACAGAGCCAGTTCAAGAACCAAAGCTAGTTTGGAGGAAAATGAGTATGACTGTGTAGGTTGTAGCTTCTGCGGGTAGAGAGCCAATCACACAAATCAAAGACCACTTCCGGTGATTGGTTGTGAAAAAAAGTTTTAAAATGGTCTTTTTTTTCTACATCTGGGTACAAAAAGGACTGGAGGAGTTTTGATACTACTTGGCTCCACCGATTCCTTGAAGGTATCAAATACAGGGTGTCTACAGGTGTCAGACACTTGGATGGACTTATGGATAAATTATCTTTTTCTCATCCAAGCATTGCAGGTTAAGGTAAGGAGTATATATGTGGCCTGTGCAGAAGCAGGTTTTTATATCGGAATATTGTTTTTAGAATGAGCTAGGTTACTCTGCATTTTGCCAAGTAGAAAGTAAAAAGACAGTATTAGGTTCAGTGGTGGGTTTAAAGATTTGTAACATCAAAAATGTGTATTTTCATACAAAAGAGCTTGACTCATTTTGACAAAAAATAAAATAAAAGACTGATCCATAAAATTAGTTAAAATGTTTGTGGCGAAAAAACGCAGTTTACTTATTATTATTATTCAATGACTTGTACAGCCTGATATTTATAAAAAATTGACATTTTATGCCTTTTTAAGGACCTGCAGACACCCTGGAGTACCGATACCAGCCCTTCCTCTATTCTCAAATCACTCCTGCCTCTGCCATCCATGGGAATCTCTCTGAAAGGACCTGTGATGGTTTAAACCCTCTGCGTACTTTACCTAGTGAGCTGTCATGAATGAATCCAGAGAAAGAGGAGAGGAGAGCGCTGAGGCCATTTTTCCTCTAAAAAGAGCTGGGGCCCACCCAGATCCTATATGTGAGCATGTCCATGTTTGCCAGGCCCCTCAGAGTGCAGAGCAGCCCTCATCGGTTTGGCTGCTGCTATGGAGGGAGGGAGGGGGGAGGCACAGCTACCCCTGCAGAACGCTGGTCCAAGACAACCACAGGCAGCCTCTGCTCACATCTACACTCAGCCCAATCACACACCAACTGCTCTGTCAATGCCGACCAGCAGCCAATCGACGGAGAGATCCCTAATGTCTTTCTGATTGCGCTGTTTTTAATTCATTACATGACTGCGCTGTAACAGTTTTGCCTCAGTGCCTCACGCCTCGTACTGACACATATTTTCTAAAACGGGGCATTCTTTAAAGTAGATTAGCGCAGTTTGCCTGTCAGCTACAGATGTAATTTTTGCCTCTCTCAGCCACTGTGTATTTGTGTGTATTTGTGTGTATTTGTGTGCAGCAGGATGTGAGTATGTTTACGTGCGTGTGCATGAGTATGCCAGTAGCGCGTGAGTACAAATGTGTGTGTCTTCCTGGAACAGCTCCCGTCTGGGGGGCAGAGCAGGCAGCAAAGAGCTCAGCAGCGCCTCAGTCCCTCAGGACACGCTGCAGCTCTCTCCTCGCGGCCATGAAAAGCAATCAGAGCCCAGCCGTCTCCCCTGGACTTACCTCTGCCTTTAATTACAGAACTCAGCAGCAGCAGCAGCACAGAGAACGACTGCCTCCACTGGGCCGCAGCCAGCATGTCACAGCCCAAATGCGGGGCTGGGGGGTCGACGCAGCAGGCCTCTGCATACAGTGGCCTGACATAAACACAGTGTGCTTAAACATACAGTGTGTCCTGATGAGCTCAGCGTGCTTCTACACAGACCGGGACAGAGGTGCTTCCATACCAATGTGCAGAGAAAACTGCAGAGCTCCAGACATAAAACACAGCAGGGCTCCATACAGGCTGGGAAAGCCTCTCTGTAACAAGATGTTCTCACCTGTATTCTGCAAAAGTTACAACTTGTAGTGCAAGCTATCAGGCAAATAATCACACAAAATAAACATCTGCAATACGGCAGTGTGGTATCCACTCCTTTATCATGCCTCGTAGTGATTAGAACACGCAAGGTGTAAAATATTAATCAGAAACATGATCTTCATATGAATAACGTGTCCACCGGTAAGAAAAGGAATGATTGATGACGATCTGCTCATTCTGTGTAATTGAGACTCTCTCCCATTTGACAGACGCGGTAGTAGAGGCCCAACACATGTGCCTAAGGCTGAAGTAGAGGAGAAGCCACAGAGCACACATGGGCAGGGGAAGATAAGAGACTATGTACACAAGCTGCTGGTTTTTATTGCTGCAACATAACGCTCGGATAGCATTTTAAACACATTTTTAAGGAAAAAAAACAACCTTCCAGCACTGTCCTTGCTACTGTGGAACAGAGCCATGATGTTGAAATGTGTCATTGGGCTCAACTTCTCACCCGATTTGAATGTAGAACGGCACTTGAGTGAAAGCAATGAGAGCTGACCAGGAGGGGACGTGAATGGCAAATGCTGTTAAGACGAACCTTCATGGTGAGCTCTGTGGCATGTCACAGAAGGGAGACACAGTTTGATATGATAGTTGTTACTTTCCACATCTGTGATCCTCAAACGAGACCAGGCGGTCAGAGCAAGGAGCCCCTCTGCACGTCACGAGGCCTCAGGCCCCGATGATGGCACACGTTATCATGTATGTTAATGACACCCACATCAACCTGTCAACTCAATTTGGCCCTCTTCTAGGCTCTCTTTGACTCAATCAATGCATGGCCTTCCATCTGGTTTCCACTGCTGTCTTCACATTAAGGAGGAAGAGGGCAGTGACAGGCTGCCCTCTGGACCACCATCAGTGTAACATTACATACCACCCAATGCAGGCTGAAAAGTCCAAAAACAAACCTGTCAGATAGGCTAATAAAAGCTCCATAACATAAATCAAAACCAAGTCGTGTCAGGTCAATAACCGTGTGCAGCGCAGATCATTAATTGTGGCGATAAATTCACCAAGTTCTTATTTGAAAATCCCATCTTACAAGTCATTCCAATAAACATCCGCCTGGGAAATGTCTAGCTCGTTAAAATTTAATCCAATTAAAACCCCTATTTAAAACAAAGTTAACAACTGATTCTAACACCTCCACAAAACCACAGCACAGAGGCTGTTATTATGGGCTGCAGCTCATTATTCTCTAGCATGGCTTGTCTGGCTCGCAGTGTGGCTGACTGGGACATCCAGTAAACATCTGTCATGAGGCATCCTTAAAGGGGAGCACAGACACAGTAAGCTACTGATCCAGTGACCCGACAGTGCAGGCATTCACACATGCCCTGGTGCACCTGTGTGTGCTCTGCCATCCAAGTGTTTAGGCCAATATTTTAAGAATTTGTGCTTATAAACCGTTTATGAATCATTCATTCGCCTTATCACAGTGGAGGGGCCTAGCTGTAAGATGATGTGTTATCCCATTGGGGTTCAATAGCCCATTCATGAATCATTCATTAGTTTGGACTATAGATTATTCCCCTTTATTCATTTCCTATTCATTTTGGGGCAGCACCGCTCGGGATGCATAGCGTTGATTCAAAATGACGTCCACAGGCCAGTGTTTGCCTTCAAAACACACAAACAGTGCAAGGTAACTGGCTTCAATATGCACAACCGCACGTGGCATCTGTATTTGTGCTGAATTTCTAAGCCTAAAGCGAATAGGTCAGTGGCTGTGCTTTAAATAAGTGGGGGTATTTTTCGCAGGGAATGGGTAATCGATGGAGCAGAGACGAATGAATGTAGGCTACGACAGCTGTCCCAAGGAGGTAGGGCAGCTACTACACCGCATGCTTGGTGTGTTCTCCCTTTGAATAAAATGTCCGATCAGATCAAATCAGGCAAAGCAGGGCTATAAATCACTCTGTGTATAAATCAAGCTGTCATGTGCATACCGAACAGAGCTCGCTCCCTATTCAAACACACACACGGCACACGCTGAATAGCAGCATAATAACGTTTTCACTGCCTACCTCCAGAGCGTATGCGCCCAAACTGCGTTTTTTCCCCCGTCGCAATGGGATCCTTCTCAGCTGCTTTGGACTGTATCAGAGATGCGTCTTTCCCCCGAAATGCAAACACTTCCCCCTGCATGTTCCCCCCCCACCCTCCCCGCCACCACCACCACCAGCAGCAGCCCGGGCCTCCAGTAATAGCAGGTGGACGCGCCTCTCAATGATGGAGACAGCGCGACTCTCCTCTCCCCCGCCGCTCCATTTTCAATTACGGAAGAATTCGTATTCCAGGAAACGCGCTATCGGGCAGCCAGCATGTCCTAATATCGCCGCTTTTCTCAGGACAAACAGGGGCCGTCGCCTTTCAAACTCCCGGTTCGCGGCGCCCCCTCGCCTGCTCTCTGCCTTTTACGAGATGCTTGATGTTGCCATTGTCACGGCGTATTTTTCCTTCCTTTTTTTTTTTTTTTTTTTTTTTTTTTTTTTTTTTTTTTGCAGCTGGACCTCTCCCCCTCCTTGCGGCGCGCAGTCTCGTAGGCGCGCACTTTGCCTGCTCCCCCTCCGATTCCTCTCGGTCCGACCTATGAGCGCGCACAGCCAGCCGACGCAGGGCCACGCACTGCTTTGACGGACGCGCTGAGCAAATCAGGTAGCCCACTCCAAATAGGACTGTATCATAACAGGGCAACTGCAATGACATGAATAATGAATAGGCTACTCATGTATGCCTATGCTGGATGATAGGCCCACTCATAACACTTACCGGACTGGAAGCAATATTTGGATAGACTTGAGTCTCTCTCTCTCTCTTTCTCTCGCTCGCTCGCTCGCTCGCTCTCTCTCTCTCTTTCCCAATATGAATTGGATCCGCGAACTGTAAAAAAAAAAAAAAAAAAAAAAAGAGAGAGAGAGAGAGAGAGAGGATGAATAATCGATCAAATTATTTAAATAGAAAAATATACAATTTGATATTTCTTGCAAAATATCAGTTTGTAGTCAACTGATCGTGTCACATTTCCTGCAGTTACACCGCACAGTTATGTCAAATGAGAGCTCACAGTGCAGACATGATGTACTGTAAACATGTCAGTCAGGACACAAACACCACCACTTAGATTCCTTAATATATTTCGGGAAAACTGTGGTGCACTTTTCAGTAAGTAAATTTGTATTTATTTATTGCCCTTTAAACTCCGTGACTGAAGCAAAAAGCCTAATATACGGTTAGTTGATAACTGATTAATCAGTTGACTAAATCTGATTAACAACTACTTTGATAATCAATGATCTGTTTAATAATAAAAAGCGTTTGCTGGTTTCACCTTAAGAGTGTGCTGACTTTTTTGTTTTTTACTTTTATGTCACTCTACATTGAATAGGGTGAATTGAGGGCATTGGCGCCCCCAAGGGGGGGCTGGAGGGGGAATGGGCACTTTGATACAATTACTGCAACTGTAGCAAGTATCTCACTATCAGTTTCCTCATTCATATTTAAAGATGCTACAAATTATACTCAGCTCCAAAAAGAGACCGAAAAGCAGGAAATAAAAATGAAAGTACAGAGTTGCCGTGATGGAGAAGATACACCGCCTCGTCTAATTGCACTGGTGTGAACCAGCAGGTTTTTAAAACGTTGTAGACTGGCTTATTGCAAGTAGATGCACATTGCATCTCGTGTCGTCGCAAATCTTTGGTCTAAACTGGGCTTAAGAAGCTGTGGTGTGCTCATAGCTTCTCTGGAAGGGGGCTATATAACGCTCCAAAATTAGGCAAAAATTTGGATAAGAAACAATTGGCATGGCAATTTTTAAAGAGGTTCCTGGAGCTTTGCCCACACAATATCTGAATAAAATGGTTTATATGGGCACCCACGAGTTTCCCGTAAACTCGAGAGGGCTTGTTCCCAGTAAATGTTTTGTTCGCTTACAATCAATGTATTCCTTCAAATTAAAGCTGTTTATTTGTCTTTTTAAGGAAAACCAGTAACATAAAAAAGGTTGTTTTGGAATTCAACATGATAATTGTACTGGTATTAGTCTATGCAAATTAGATAATTAGTAACATTAACTGTAAAAAACTAAAAAAAAAAAAAACAAATCAGCTTGTAATTCCCTAACTTTCCATATTGACATAGTTTTCAATTTGCCTATATACATGAACTGCATAGTAGAATTTCTGAAATTGCTGGTTTCAGTGTGCCACCCCAAGATTTCAGTGAACCCATCTGGGCACTCTTACGAAAAATTTCTGGGGGCAGCATCTAGTAAAGGTAATTAAAACAGTTTTTCAATGTCTGCCTTGTGTAAGCTTTCTTGCCATAATTTAAAAAAGAAAAAAACATTACCTCGCACATGATACATTTCAGTAATACTGAAGCTGTGACCTATCCATTTGAGGAAGGAAGAAGTATATCATATTCCAAGTGGGTTTGGCATAGTCTTTTCTGTAAATTAACCCCAAAGCCTGTTTTTTGTTTGTTTTCTTTTGGTAACGTTTAGGTGATTGGGACAACACATTTTATCACTGATGATTTAGACTAGTGTAAGTATATTTATTGCAAAATTACATTCATACATTGATATAACTAAATAATATAATAATCTAATTAAAATGACTACTAAATCTACCTTCGACCTTCTTCTACCTTCTAATTACTCATGCACATTATCATTTACCTGAATGTCATTATGAATTAAGATTATGCTCACTTCTGTTAAACTTTATTACTGGAGGTCTAAAAGTCTATACACAAATCATACAGTGTTAAGCTGCCATTCCTCTCTCTAACAACAACACCCTCCCTCCAGAGGCGGAGCAGGTTGGTGGCCTCTGGGGCTCCAGCCCTGAGTGTTTCCTCAAAAGCATTGAACCGATGTTATTTTCCGAAGAAATCCAATACAATTGAGTCAATGTTCTTCCGTTAGCCTAATATTCAATTCAGAGTATTGAAGACCACATTTACATCGCATTGTTGGGGATCCTTGATTTGCTATAGGAGCACCCCAGATTATTATGGGATGGATTCAGATGCAGCTGATTTGTCAAGAAAACAATAATTTTTTGACCTCTCCTCTAGCAGAGTATATAACCAAATTAGCTTTCAAAATTACTAATGCTGTTTACACCAAATCCCTACCATTATGTAACTTAAAAATAGTAATAGTAATTATTATTACCAGTAAAGTAATATAACAGGTGTGGGTTTTCCCTTTTTTGAAATTCTTTTTTCATTAGGTTTTGACAGAAGTAATTTTTAGAGGTGTTTTAGCCCCTAATTCTGGTCATGTTTATATCTTCATGTATTAAGATTTTCTCTGTTTTGCCTCTAATTTCTCTAATTACAAAATATTTTTGAACGTAGGTGATGTAGACTGATATATGGGATGATGAATTTGACCAAATGTTTTATAAATAAAGATAAATGTTCAATATTTTGTAGGTTGGCCTTTGTATTCAGCACGTTTTCCCTATGCAGTTTTAATGAATTGTTTTTTGTCAGTTACTTTACAAGCCTTAGGCTGGGTTTTACCAGTGAGGATTAATCTATTCTCAGATAAGCTCTAATCAGAGTTTAGTAAAACTAAGTTTAAAATGAGTAAATCCAAATTTAAAACTATACAGAGCTCTGTTGACCATTTAACAATTAATCACAGTTTAGTAAAGTCAGGTTTATTTGTTTAAAGACAGAATTTGAACAGAGCAGCACAGTGAAAAAGAAAGCAACGACTTGGCAGCAACTGTTGGACTGTTTTAAGCGGGTTTCAACAGATCAACTGGAGTGAAAGAAAAAATGAGATGTTGCTCAGCTTAAAGCTTGTTGGAAAAACGCGAAGACAAAAAGGATACAGCAAGTGTGAGACCGGAGATGCTGAAGCATCGGTGGTACAGCTGTGTTTCTCTCACTGCCATGTTTAACAGCTGGCCTGATTTTCCTGTTCAGATCCAAAACAGTTTCCTTGGTGAACTGGCCGGTGTCTTGACAAAAATTCATCATCATCATCATAAAAGTAAAGTAGGTTGAATCTGTCTCTAAACTTTTGAGGAATTTGATTATTTTTTCTCAGTCCATCTCCAAAAGACAGCCATTTAAAGTTAAACCTCCTTAACTGTGGCTTTAAGATTAACCCTACATCCCAGTTTAAACTAAAGTTTAACGTTTTGGTGCAACAAAATTATATTTAATCTAAGTTTAGAGTATAAAATAAATTGGGATTTAAAGAGAGGTTTAAATTTAATCTTTCTAAATTTAAGAAAGTTTTAAAGTTTGGTGCAACAGAATTTGAACCATATGAAACCTGAGAAAATTCTTGCAAAATTACCTAGGGGAAAAGGGTATTTTAAAAAAAACAAGAAATGACCCAAAAGAGTGCTGAAATTTGAAAAAAAAGAGAAAAGTAGATATTTTTGTAACATAATTTTGACAGCATAATAATAATAATAATTATACATATAGTTTTCTGGAAATTCGTTCTAATAAAAAATGTCACAGGGGGGTTAAACAGCTTGTAAAAGGCATCTGAATGCAGCACAAAAAAAACTAATGTCAATCTAGGTCTCAAAGGGTTAAACCATGATTTTCCAGGTTTAAAAGTTAATCCTTATTGGTGCAGTCCAGAGTGGTTTAAATGGTTTATCACACCTGCCATTATAGAGCACATCGGCCTGATGGTATCCATCATGAGTAACATTTTTTGACCTTTTTTGACCTGACCAAATCTCAGTAAGATAAAACGTCTTTATGAAACATTTGTGTCATGGAGAAAGTGCTTCGGCATTACTTATTCCTTCATGTTCACAGTTTTTTGATAGCCTTGCACGTACATGGTGTGCATTCTCCCTAAACTTAAAAATAATAACATCAGATAATATTTGCTTATTTTTAGGTGGCAGGAGTGAAAATTAGTCATCTTCAACATTTGTTGTGTTATGGCTTAAGAATAAAGACAGTTGGAGAATAATTAGAAAGAAAAAGAGGATTTAGGCTCTACGGGAGGATTCTTTCCTCTGAAACTGTCATGTTTTGTCCAAAATATTTGCAGATTTTTAGGAATTCTTCATCTCAAATGGATTGAAAATGGTGCATACACTGTGGCTGCCGTAATACGAGAAAACAATTTTTCCCAGGGGGATATACCCCGGACAATACACTGTAAAATGTTTGACTGTACATTTACAATAAATGACTGACTAGTAGTTGCATTACTTTCACACTAAGTCACTGTATCATTGTTTAACTTACTTATTGCCAAATGCTACATCTACATCCTGTAAAATACTGGAAATAATTAACAGTGTAGGTTTGGCTCAGCCCCTGACTCCCTCCTTTAATTCTCTCACCCAAAATTTAATTGCACACACTTATTTGAGGTTAAAAATGCTCAAAGTCCAATATGAAAAAGGCCAAGAGGTCAAGGCTTAACTCAAGGGTTAACTTAGCTAGCAAAAAGTGCCTGGCAAAATCCAACTATGAACATATTTTGGGGTGTATCAGGGATCTGCACACATGGAGAGGTTGGTAACCATCAATCTAAAGCATACAGAAGAACCATATACAATTCTGTTCATTAGCAGAGCCTTTCAGTGCTGTCCAAATCACCCCAAATCATGACCAAACAACAACAACCTAATTCCAAAAACAGGAACATTGTATTATAACGTTTTTTACTGACCTTGTTGCAGTAGTGCTTCATTTTCATATTTCCATCGAGGGATTGTGCAGCATGTTAGCAATGACAAGTTTTTGGGACTTGTGATGAAAACTTTCCTTCATCTCATCCTCATGCCTTGCAGGGTCAACTTCCTGATTGATGCTTGCCCCGCCCACCCACGTGATGTCACACCAATGAGGAGTTTCACAGGTAGGGCTCAGCTAAAAAAAGCTTCCATTTGGCCCTATGTCCCACTTAATCTCAGTTCACTAACAAGACACAAAACAAGACATCTTTTGTTGTTTTTTTTGTGGGCGGAGGGGTGTTTTATTTGATCTAACAGAAATAGACAGATGACAGATCATTATACAATTATGCCCACTTTCCTCTACCCACCCAAGGCCACCTTCAGCAACCTCCCTCGAGCAATTAAAGAAAATAATAATAATAATGATGATAATAATTGTAATAATAATAATAATAATAATAAGAAGAAGAAGAAGAAGAATGTAACATTCAGGTATAAGAGACAAAATAAACAAATTAAAGAAAAAGTAATAATAATATAAAGGAAGAGAAACAACAAAGTTTCAATGATTTTCAGGATTTGATTGACATATTGATCATAAGAAGGTGTGCCATATTACATCACGATTGCTTTAAAAATCTAAACAGTAACATACATGGCCACAAACAGCAAATGCATTATAAGCCACATATCAATCAATAGTACCTAAAGCTACCCCTCTTGCCATAAATTCTACATGTAGTTGCCCTATTTAAAAAAAACAACTAATTATATAACTTATATAACTCTTGACTCTTATATCTTATAGTGGATTTAATCTAAAAAAGACATCTAAAAAGGCATCTTTGATCTCTGGGAAGTTACGACGTATATGTTTACTGACAACTTCTAAGGGCTTCATATTATTTTCATGATTAGTTAATCTGACGATTATTTTCTCCATGAATAGATAATAATACATAATAATTTAATAATAAAATCTAAAATGCCAGAAAACAGTAATAACATTCATGTCACATTTTCCAAAAGCCTAAACTGAAATGTTTCAACTGCTTATTTTGTCTGACCTGCTGTCAGTAGCCTAAAGATATTCAGTTTGCTGTCATCAACAATGATATCATAAATAATGATTGATCAGTTAAATTGTTGCAGAGTAATTCTATGTTGATCAAATTATCTATTAATTAGCTTATTGTTGCAGCTCTAGGTCAGTTAGCCCTAAAAGTTGTTTGTTTGTTTGTTTGTTTGTTTGTTTGTTTGTTTGTTTGTTTGTTTGTTTATCTAAATATAAATATTCAGATATTTTGAGTCTCTTCAGTTTCCATCTTCACTGATGTAAAAGTCTGTGTGTAATCTAAATGTGCAGTAATGCCCAATGAATCAGAACCACTAAACTAAACAGTTTATTCAAACTAAACAGTTATTTCCTGAGCGAATCCACGATTGAGCTGTAATGGCCTCCAATAAAGACAGAGAAGAACAGACCCAAATCTGTCCTTCCTTTGCAGCTCGGTCACACACATTATTACTGATGTTACATATAAAAACAGATTCCTTGTTACTGAACATGTTCTGTGTGTTCTTACACTGGCTTGCATTTGCGGTTTTGATCTGCGAGTATTCATATATAACTCTGAATTGTGCACACATACATGCACATACACAGCAAATTGCTTTGGAAATAGAAGAGTAGCATTCATCTTATGAGCCATGTTTTCACTTTCCACATAAAGTACAAGATGTATGCTAATGAATTCAATAGTGACTCCATAGTAACAGAAATGATATCCACATTTCTTAAAATACCTTTTTTACTGCAGTCATCATTACAGATGTTTATGGTGAAGACAAATTGGCTTACAGCTTCTTTTAAGCACAGCAAGTTGATAACAAAACTCAAAGTTGACAAGGGCAGAACATTTTCATGCTGGTATAAGTACAGCTTCTTCATGTCTTTGTTGTAAACAGAGGTAATCACCACTGCAGAGTGATGAGTGTAATATGAACTAACAGGCTCAACTATACAAATTGACACTGAAACTTACAAATTGCATATATTTGTGCTGGGAATTGAATTGACAGTTTACATTGTGTGGTAATTGGAAGATCCATCCATCATCTGCATAATATAAAATATTGATCCAAAAAGATCATTGTAAAGGCTGTCAGAAAGACCTTTATTGGTATAATATGTACACATACAAAGCATTTGACAGTTATTTTTCTCCATTGCTTTCAATGCACTTACAGATATAACAGTGTGATCTCATCCCCACTTGTCATATTTTGCCGCACCGAGCGTTACTAAAATGACGCTGGGGCAAGCTTTTTGTGTGGTATTTTGACATGGAAGGGGTTGGCAGAAAGAGGGAATCAGTAGTTTAGTAGGTTTAAGCAACAAGAAGATATGGTTATGATTTGGAAAAAATTGCATATGTCGCTAAAAAAAACCCAACCGGCTTTGAGTGGCTCAAATGCGACTGGAAGCGAAGCAGTTTGTCACTAAAGATAACCCGACTTTGAGTGAAATGATGTTACATGCCATTGTTTTATGGTCTAAAACATTAGTCTTCTGGGTCAAAGTCCAGGGTTTGTTTGACCCATCCACCCTCGCTTCCATCTAACAAGAGTGACCTTTCAAGCTCTAAAAAATACATCCGTTGCTCTGAGTGTCTAATAATTATGCAGATGGGTTTACATTGGACTTTGTGTAAAGGCAAAGCTGGACTAATAAAGGTAAGGAATAGACACTACTATTATGTACAAGTATGTGAAAGAATAGATGTATGTATAGATATTACATAAATACATAGAGGCACCAATGACCAGCACTAAGAATAAAATAATAATATAAAAATTAAGTCTGTCCAAGCATCTAGTGCAGCAAGTTTCATATCCAGATAACCTAATACATACATTTATACTTGAAAATTAACTTCTTATATATTTGTCTGCTTTGATAAATATGGAACAATACAATATTTAAAAGATATCGTCAGTATCCTCGTGGATTATACATAACTATAAAGCAAACATTCTCTTTAAAATTAAACTAATTTAAAAGTATTTAAATGCAAGAAACATTAAAAAAAGAACAAAAAAATAACAATTAAAAATGTAATTTTTAGTATTTTTTTAATTTACTAATTTAACTTTTTCTTCGTTTATGCAAATAGGTCCAACAGATTGTAATTGATCTGACACAAGATGATGCTTTTTAGAAGGACATAAAAAGTGTTTCTGCAATCAGTAATCAACAGCATCTTCTCCAAAGCCTGTCCACATACCATTTATAAACTTTCCCTAAGCTTAACATACAAAATCACAGTTGACAGTAGTTTATAAGATAGTCTTAGATTTAAAAATAAAACATACAACAATGTTAATTAGAAAAAGAAACAAAGAGTGACACCCTGTTTGCATGTGTGTATTTCAGAGAAACAGCATCATAAGTTTGCTTGATGAAACGCCCAAACAGCTGTTCATCACAGCTGGAAGCTTTAATTTACACCACTGTGGAGTGAATTCATTGTACTGTCCATGATTCTGTGTTTTAGTAATGAGGATTTAGGTGTTGTTTCTGTTTGGTTTTGGGGGACTTCTGTTGTGCATGTGTTATGAGTCGTATACATATTGGTCTTCCTTTTTTTGACATTGTGAAAGCTTCCATGTTGAATTGCTGACAAACAAAACAAATATATACTAACATCAAGACATTATGTTTGCTATTACAATTTTCTGAAATACTATAATAAGTAAATTATGTATTATCCAACTAGATGTGCTGAACATTCTGATAAACTCGGGTTAAAGAATACTATTTTGTTGGGTTTTTTTTTTTTTTTTACATATTTGAGTCAGAGGTTTTTACAGAGGTACTTTTGGATATCTTTTTTTGAATCCATAAATCAGAAAATTTTGTCAACAGCAATTAAAAAAATTCATCATGTTTTTAGGAATAAAATGTCACATCAATCAGGCTATGAATGATACATGATCAAATCCCCCTGAAAAAAACCTTCAGAATATTTAAAGGGATAAAACTGGAAAGTTTGATATGCTCAGATTTCTGGCTCAGAGAGAAAATGTCAATAGTCTTAAAACATATGTATGGTAAAATTCTTTAGACAAAGATGAAGAGGGTAAAAAAATAAACCAACTGATAATGCCATAACACTCCCCCACATTTTTATTTTACATTTTCTGAAATGTTATGTTTAAATATGCACACAGTGCATTATCCAATTAAATATGCACTTATTTCATTACATTTCTAATACAGAAATCTAAACTAAAATAAACCTTCCAAATGTGTATTTTGGATGTTTTCCCAATAGTCTGAAAGAAAAAACATGTTATGGAAGCAAAATAGCCAAAAAATATTAAAATTGACCAGTGTATAAAGAAATGTTTTCACCTGCAGTGTCTCCCTTAAATATTTTATTTTTAGGTCCAGTATCAATAACTAAAGATTTTAAACAAAGTCTCATTGCAGTCCAGATATCTTGGCCAGTTTGTATCACTCGACTTAAAACTCTATTTGGTTGACTCAGGTGCTGTCTCTATCATTTTGTGCTTTGTTATTTTGATTGCATGACTAACTAGTCAACTAAGTTTTAATTTGATATTTAAGGTGCAGTGAGACTTTTGAAAAACGCTTTGTTCCAAAAGGTGTTTATGAGCAATTGTGACAAAAGGAAGTCAAGACTGAACTTGCAAATCAGAAAAATTGTGAATAGAGTCATTTTCAAGGTAAGGATGTGTACTGTAAAGACCTGTACAGAATGGCAGGAACATATACTGACAGAAATGTTTAACACTGTTATAATAAAGTGAAGTTTTCAGGCTGAGCGGCTGAAAAGGTAACCTGAACTGAATGTGAAAAATGGGCAGATTTTCTTCAACACAGCTGAAAGTTGAAACGAATCTACAGGAGGTGACTCTGGCATTCAAGCTCATGTAAAATTAAAGGCTGCAACGAGCTGAGAGCAGAATGTAAATGCTCCGGCTTTGACGCTCACCAGGTCTGACAGTCGGTGTGAAATCTTCAATAAGATTATGACAGATGTAACCTGCGTGCATCCGTCTTTGTATTAGCATCACTGTGCCTGACCAAACACTCTACGAAGGGGCCGTTTGGTCTGATTTGTCAGCTCTGTTTGTGAGATGTGGTGCGCTTGACTCAAAAAGTGGTGCTTAAAAAACAGGCACATGGGCTCACACTGATTCATGTGAATCCATCTTAAAGTCTTAAATGACAGGGCACGACCAGAGCAAACACGTGTGTATCCTCCTCAGCGGGGCCCTCAGACATCTGATCCAGTTTTATTGTTTTCTTCATAAGAGATTCAGAGGAAAAGTTCTGGGGTTACTGTGACCTAAAACACCTCGCTTTTCAAAAGTTTTACAATAAATTTTAAAGATTATCTGAGTTGTGTCTTATGTCAAAAACAACTCTAAACGTGAGCTTTCTTTTTGGTTATTTTAAAGGTTCCATTTGATGCTCATTTTCATATTCATATTAGAGATTTTTACTAGAACATGTTTACATGCTCTACTGTAAAAAAAGAAAGACATTGTTTTTCTAATGTGTGCCTGAATATATTTGTATTCACCCTTTGTCTGAAATGCCTCATTGTTGTATCTGCCTACTTAAGGCCCCCTCCGGATTTTTGTTGGCTTATTTTTTCCAACATGTTTTAAAGCTTTTACTGAACAAATGTATGTAACTCTACAAATGGGTCCAACAAATTTAAAAAATCTTCTATTTTTCTTAATGAGGACTCTTCAGGCTTATATAGTGTACTTGTGATATACAGTATATGTATATATATGTGTGTGTATATATACACACACACACACACACACACACACACACACACACACACACACTCACACACACACGCGCATACATGTATATACATGTATATATATGTATATATATACATGCATGGTTGATTTTTCCTTTCATGCTAAAGATGAAGCTAAGCTAATGTAATTAAAATGACTATTTACTAAGATATAAATAATATGAGTGATCATTGTTTTTAAATGATACATTTAATGTCATCCATTCATCCATTGTATGTGTGGTGAAATGATTTTGTAAGTGTGATTTTTTACTGTCTAAAGCCATGCTGAACCGAACAGTGGACTTGGCCTTTCATGGTAAAAGTAGTGATGTTTAGATACTTAATTCACAATATGAAACAAATACGGGTGAATATTCACTGCTGATAATACCATATATTTAATGTTATTCCATTAGTTATTTGATGAAAAGAGTTATATGGCGTACTTGTGACAACTTCATGGATATCCTGGTGGCTCATATAATAGGAGCTGAATAGGAGCTGTGTGCATTTCTCTATGGATTGAGCATTTTGATACTTTCACAGTATTTATAGCACCTATACCTGCTTTAAATCGAAGACAATCAACTCATATTTTTACATGGGACCCTGAAATAAAACTCTCGAATAAAAATGCTCCTAAAGCAGAAGTTATTTCCGTGATACTCAGTGTAAATTTGATTGATTCTTTAGACAGACAGTAATGATGATGATGTCATCCCGACACAGACCCCAGAGCTGCTCCGTAGACAGTGAATAATGGAAAAACTCCTGTGGGACTCTTTGACAGCAGTCACAGTCATTTTTACTGGGACACGGGGACATTTTCTGACTCACAGCTAGCAGAGTTACATTTAAAAATTGTCCACAGATTCAGTCACTAATTCAGTGTCTGTTCACCTGTGACATCTACCACCAGTGTAGGTCTTGCTCTGATACCACCTTGGACAAGGAAATTGTGACACACTGCAACAAACTGCTGTAAAAGCAACAGTTAAAACAGTATGATGTTGTATGATTTTACGGCATTATGCAGTATTTTTCAGACCTAACAAAGAAAGCCAACACATAACATTTCACTGCAGAATACTATAACAGATTAAACAGTAATATACTGTTAGAGTAAATGCCGCAGTGACACTGTAAAGTAACAGCATTATGCTGACAACTACAGCTGCCAGTATTTTAATGTTAGGTGTTGCAGTGAGGTTTTTTATTTTGGATTTTCTCTTTTGGCTCTACAGGTTTTAGTGTCCAACTCTTAAAATCCTGCCAGCAGCATCTTATAGAAATACCAAATGCTTTGTAGAAAATAGGATAAATGAGCCAAGGGACGGAGTTCACAACATCTCTGAGCCACTTGAGTCAAAAACTTTTGAAAACTGATTGTACAGTTACCTTCAGAAAGAGAAAACATTTGACCTTGCATGATCAGAAGTTGAAAAGATTCCACCATTTTTATTGCTCTAAAGAGGAAGGAGACCTCTTTGACTGTGAGTGTAGAACACATTTAAATTCATAAGAGATTCAAAATTTGTTTTTTTTTTAATCTGCAGCAAGCATACATATTACAAATGTGTGGCCTGGCTCATCCAGATTCAGCTTAGGAGTTGCATCATCATCAGCAGCAGCAGCGGCATGCTGTATATGTGCAGAGATGGTAATACCACTATATCTGTGTTTATTGACTTTAAAAGGATCAACCGTGTGTGTGCCAGTGCACACATGTGTGAATATTCATTCTCATTTTGACCAGGAGCATTGATATAGTTACACAGGGATTACACACATAAATTTACACTCCCACACAAAACGGTGGAAATAACTACATCTTCTCTGAGGCAGCGATGCATATTTATCAGGGCGTAGACGCCCTTGGCCACATACTAGTTCCATTGTAGTGGGATGGGAGTGAGCTGACTGTCTGCTGCAGAGGGACGGCCCTGAGTCTCTGCCTGTTATCATGATGAGAAAAAAAAAGCACGCCGGACTTCAGCAACAGGCCACGGAAGGGTCAGCAGGGATTTGACGTGTGTAGCTGAACCTCTCTTATCACCTGTGCACTCTGAACAGCTTTCATGGGACCAGGGATGCAGCTCTTTTTTTAAGAAGAGTTGCCTCACTGAATCTCCATGCAGCATGTGATATAGCCATGCATGAGCAGAAATAGCGCATTTGAAAGGGAGATATCTTCCTATCTGCACATCAGCAGCATATTCTTTGAAAATTTCTCCTTCAGTAGAAGGTCGTGGTTTGCATTAGAGGCTGAATCTCCTGCTGCGGTCCATATTAAGGACGTTATTAAAGGCCTTTGTGTGGCTGTCTTCCTTTGCGCCTGCAGAATGCTGCATGGTAAACAGGGAGATGGCTTCCTCATTACCTCCCGAGGACATGCAGACAAACAGCTCACAACAGCACTAATCACATGCACGCCATACAGAACAATTAAGGGTCATTGAACAACAGATTTTGTGACTCCTTTTTTAAACACGAATTGCCAGAAAGCAAACACCCTCTATGTGAACGTCCATCTCAGATTGCTCAGTAACTTCAATACTTTAGAGTGTTATGTCCTTGACCATATCTTAACACACACACACACACACACACACACACACACACACACACAGCTTTGCATCAGTAAAGAAGAAAAGCAAAAAATAAAAACTGTGTAATATTCAAGGCTCCCTCTCAGAACCTGAGCAGATCATAGTGAATTATGTTCACTGAATAATTAGGGAATAACCTCTTAAGGGCAGCTGAACATTGTTGGGAGTCACTAATGAATAGTCTCATAATCTCTTCCCAGGTTAGATTAGAGGAACGCCATTAACATCAACTCATCTGCCTGGACATCTGACGCATGAAAGGAAACCCATCCAACTAGTAATCATCCAGTTGCTTTCCTTTTAAGCAGGGCTCTATCAAAGTCTACTTTCATCTATAATGTGTGACTTCCTCCTGGAGGTGGCGGAGGCCTCACTATGCGGCGCAGCAGGGCTTGGTCTGTCACATTATGTGAATGTTTTTGTTATTGTCAGTTTCAATTATTATCTCTCCGAAAGGCCTCACAGAGAGTGTTGTCTAATGTATCTGGTCCCAGAGGAGGATTCAGGAAGCTGCAGCAGAGAGCGATCCACTGTCATGTTGTCCACTTTCACATATCGTGTATTTCCCTAGTTTAGTGCAGCCCAACTTTTCATTTAACTCTCTGCCAAAAAGCATATACCCATTCCCTAAAATGTCACTCTATTTTTTTTTTCTAAATAAAGGACATTTCTTTTTGCTTATTAATAATCTTGAGATTTTTTGAAGTTCTATAATAAGAGGGTCACAGCCCCCAGTTCGGGAAATAATTCCACCCTATACAACCAGACTCTAATTAGAGAGTTTCCCTTATATATATATATATGCTGTATTTCTACTCTTTTATGGTCTGTTTCACTGCATCACTTAACTATAATAAGAACAACAGCATGGCAACCTTGTTTAGACAAAAGCCAACATTTATTAATCTGTCTGCAGTGTATTCACAGTCAACATATACTCCAGAATACTGTGACACAGGCTTTACATTGTGTGTACAGAACAAGATAAATTAATCTTGTCATTTATAGATACAACAACATACCAAAGTTCCAAACAAAATGTGCATATCACAGGCAAAACATCCTTTGGAAAATGAGTACGTACATGTATTGTCAGTTTTTAAATATTAACATTACATGTAACCTTCAGGAAGAAGTCTCTGTATTGTGTTTATAAAATCCAAAAAGCTGTCTTAGCACTGTTAAAACTCCATGAATAACTTTTCATTAGAAAAGGCCCGTCAACCAAGGCTAAATGATATGACTGTGAAATTTTCCCAGAGGAGACTTTCAAGTTGTTTCTTACTGTGGCTCCAACTGTGGTGAAAACCATTCATGATTTATTAAAGTTACTTCTCGTCATTCTCAGAGTGGTATATTTACATGAATGTGACTGAGACTTACTGCTAATTCACTGGGGAGCTATTTTGCATGTTCATGAGTCCAAATATCCATATTATGCAGCGAATTGCATCTAGAAGACTTGATTAGCTGCCAAATATGATATTTTTAGAACATGCATTAACCACGTCATGGGCAATGTGCATTATGATTAAATCCAATTTAAGCATCTGCTAAATGAAATTGAGTTATTCAAACCAACGCATTCTGCAAAACAATGTTTGTAATTCAGTCCTTCTACTCACAGAATAAATTGCAATAAATGTGTGCATCCTTATATAAAAAAAGCAAACTATCGGTTATTTTGAAAATAATTTTAAAAAATTAAATCAATACAATTTTTTTTGTCAACATCAAGGCATATGCAAGTCATTATGTATACTCTCATCTGTTTCCAGTGCAATGGAAGATGTCAATAAACCTGATGTCAAAAATGGGGGGGGGCAGCCATGTTGACTAACAGATGTCTTACACACACGTATGTGATATACAAGGTCTCTTATGCTTGGCTTCAGCTGAGACAACTGGCATAGAAGCTCTATCTCTGGACACCAGCCAGTGCGAAACACACTTGCTCCCTGTTCTGCTCCTCCTCCTTCACTTTGGCGAGCGGTGGCCTTAATTCACATGAGGAGGAGGAGGGACAGTCACATGGGTGGGGGCTTGGCTTGAGTGGGTAGAGGGGATGTACCCCGATTCCTCTCCCTCCCAAATACTGCACAGAGCAGGGATTCCAGTGTAGCCCATCTGTGAGGGATGTAGAGACATGGAGGTGGCAGCTCCTCTCAACAGGAGCAGTTCCCACAGCCCTTAACACTGTTGAGGATCTCCTCCTGCAATTTTTTCCTCTCCTCCTCCTTCTGGGACAGGCGCTCTGCTGGTGGCTTGGTCGAGCTCTTGTTGCTGTTGAGGAATTTGCTGTTCTGGGTGTTCCACAGGTCTGCGTACAGGCTGCCCGGGATGCTAAGGAGGGTTTGATGGTCTCCTCGCTCTGCCACTTTACCCTACCAGAGGAAAAAAGAGCAGGCGATCTATCTAGAAAAACCTAAACATGCCAAAAATGACGGTAGCACACGAAGTGAAAGAGTCCTATAGTTAGCATCTCGTCATGACCGCACAACACTGACCACACTCTCTGTGGGGAGTCAGCTCCCCCCTACAATTCCTGCCGCCTCCCCAACAACTGTTGCAATTCCTCACTCAAAAACACGGACTCGCACACACACACACGCATCCGCACGCAGCAAACGACACATCCCTCCCACGCAGTCAAACACAAATGAAGGCACCCCCCTTCCCCCACCTCCCATGAGCATGCAGAGGTGTTGGCATCATCTTTAGTGCACCCAAGATGAGCACGTGACTGCTTCGGCTCGTTATTTTAATGAGCACCCCAGGCAGTCCTCTGCTGGTGACACTAGCGAATGGCATGGCGACATCACACACAAACATGCCTCCTCGCCACGACCCTCTGATCCCCGCCATCTGACTCTGGAAACATGGAACGACACATGCTCACTCGCTGCGGTTCAAAGAAACCTCTTCTCATTTTATCCTATCTGACACTGGTGGAAACTGTCACTTCATCTGTGTTACATTTCATATTAACTCTTACTTTCCAGATAATAACTGACTTCACTCAGTGTCATTTTGTGCTTTGCAGTGCCTCAAGCCCAACTGGTTAACATACTGCAGCATTTTTCTCTCTGCTTGGATGTCTCTCTTGAGGCACCAGAAAGATTTAAAATATACTGGTGTCTCTGTGGCACCTTAAACCTGACTTAAAGACATCTGACCAAAAACCTGTATAGGTAAACCATGTAAATCTCCATTAAATGACATGTTTAGTCCTGGATGAGGCCTCATCAGTGTCTGGGAAGCCGGCCCATACATTATTAGTCACCGAGACAAACAAGACAGGCCATCTGACCAAAACAGCCAGTCGAGTCTGACTGCTTTAATGAGCCCTTATGGAAAAAATAATGCATCCACTTCTACCAACAGTGTCCTGTTGTTGTTGGAGTTAATGAGAAAAGCTAAACAAAGCATGTTTTCATCACGTACGTTGTAGAAAGGTAACTCAAAATAAATGAGTGGCAAAAACAGAGGCTGCTTGCTAAATTCTTGTTGCCGGTAGATACAGTGCGCCAAAGGTCAAGCAGAGTGCAGGTCATCATCCTTCCCTTCAATGCAAAATCGTCTAATTGGACTGGCAATTAACACAGCGCATGTTTATACTGGTAAACTCTGAACCATCATATTATTTGCTTTTTTTGAACCTGACATTACAACTGGCAATGTTAATTAGAGAAGGTATGAGATCAAGTAAAAAAATAAGTGGATGAGTTCTTACCTCGCTGAGCACTATAATCTCGTCTGCGTCTACGATAGTGGAAAGCCTGTGGGCGATGAACACTGATGTCCTGTCCTTCACCATGTCCTTCATTGAAGTCAGGATGTTCTGGAAGCACACAAATAGTTTTATCATTCTGTTAGGATGAAGAGTATCCCCCGATCCACAAGAAAATAGTTCCCCAGGTTGGCAATAATGGTGGCTTGCAAAAATAAGAAAAAAAAAGTGCATGAATGACAGGATATATATGAAACATACTCCCAAACTTTGATTTGAAGAAGCTAAGTCAACAGAATGTTGCTCAGCAACATCCACCTTCATATGCTTTTCTTTTCAGTGTTTACACATGATAATTTAAACACACCTCCTTGACGAGAACTGAAAATCTCAATTAACAACCACATCTACTGCCCCACTCTTTTTGCTGAAGTTCAGAGAGGGCATGCTGAACTTTCTCATTAAATGTAACATTTACAAAGACTGTGGGGTTTAAGCTGAGCTGGAGATTAAGTAGGAGAAAACAGTGGCAGGTGGCAGGGGGGAACATGGGGGTGGTGCGTGTGGGGATGGGGTGTGTGTATGTCACAGCAGGTATGTGACGCAGGACTGAGTTGAATTATTGTGTACCTCTAGCAGGCGAATGAGTGGGTGTTTGTTCTGCAGGCACGGTGAGGTGTCAACCCGTACGTGCAGCAGACAATGGGCATTTGTGGGCATGTTACATGTGCGTGTGCGTGCCTGTTCCTGCCTGTGTGTGTGTGTGTGTGTGTGTGTGTGTGTTCATGCACTGTCAGGCCCACCTCTTCTGTGATAGAGTCGAGGGAGGATGTTGCTTCGTCATACAGGAGGATGGGTGGATTCTTTAGTATTGCGCGGGCAATGGCGACACGTTGCTTCTCCCCTCCTAAGACGAAACAGCAAAATGCCAAAAATAAAAGCAAACCAGGCTCAAGCCAAACGGGATGAAATATGTGAGGATACAGCAGGTCTCTCTCTGGCCCTTCTCATCAGATAATTACCTCAAACAGAGGGCTGGTAAAACAGACTTTCATTTAATTGTGAAAAAAAATCAGCAGGACCCAAAGATTTCTCCCACTGTGTCTGACTCGGCCTTTATTACATATGAGCTGTGTGTGGCCTCTTGAAAGCAAGCAGCGTTCAGCAGATACAAATATTGCTGGCTGTAGAGAACAGCAATGAAGGAAGTTAGCCCAGACGCCCCCCCCTTAACCCCCCCTCCGCTGACAAACTCACTGGCAGCTGTCACGTACAGCAGCAGTGAAATTAATGAGAAGTTAGTCATGTCTTTATTTTGTCCGTTCTCTCACTCACTCAGTCACTCCACATAAAGAAATCTGTGCTGCCAGTAATTGCATCTTGAATGTTGAGTGAAAGTGCTCACACACTGTGTGTGTTAAACACTGTGTGTTAACGTGGGCTAAATGAGTTCCAGAGTGATGCTAGGAGCCAAATACTACTCAGTCGCGCACTATCACTGCAGATCAAATAAGGCAACATGCCATTAAGCAAGTTCACAGACCACACAGACAACAAAATAACAATGGTGCAGCCACAGATTAAGACTCATAATGAATCTCATAAAATGAGGTCAAATTTAATAATTAAATTAAGTTTAATTGTCGCCTTCTTTAACAAGGCAACAGCTCGTAATCAAAGTCTTAAAAGTAATTCTCAACTGCAATGGTTAGGCAAACATTTTAATAATATCTACAGCTGTGCAAATTTAAATATTCCTCATAGCATTTTGCAGTCTCTCGCTTACATTTATTTCTCAAAGCACACATGGCAACTGCCATCCTAATTTACTGTATATTCATTGCATCAGATGAAAGATAAAAAGAACGGTCTGTGGAAGATTTAGACCCCTGTGCTTTGTTTCATTTCCTGTAGTAGCAATAAAGAAATGACCATGTTTCCAAATGTTAAGCTGACCAAAACGAGCAGAACCAAATACCAAGACAATTGCGACTTAATTCTTCAAGATCAATACTGAGACACTATTTTGGATAAGACTACTTTTGCTTTCATAAAATATTTGCTTGTTAAATAAAATGCAGTTAGGAGGTCAGTTACAGCAGCTATAACAGATAAGGTCAGATTTAAGTGTCACAAAAATGCAGTTTCTAACCTCTATACATTATCTTGAAAAATATTGATAGTCAATACCATTTTTGATACCACGGGGTAAAACTGAAGCTGAGCACACACAATCATACTTTTTTATGAAAAGATAAATATAACTAGGCTATAACTTGACCAAAATGACTTCTTTGTTGGTTAGTAGAAGAGAATGACACAATGACTGCAGTAAACATTAACTGTCTGAGAGAGCGCAGCTGGTAGTGGTGTATCGATACTGTGGAAAATAAGTAATGAAACCGTTTCAAAATTGATATGTATCGATAAAACAATATTTTTGACAACGCCATATACTGACACAATCTCCCAAATCAACCTTTAACCTCATATCACAATATCACTATTATATTAGAGCTGAAACTATTAGATGATTCATCTTCAACAATTTTGATGAAAAAATAATGCACAAATCAACAATCAAACAAACTGCAGAATATTCTCAGGTGTTAAGATTTGCTGCTTTTCTCTTTGTGCATCATTGTAAATGAAACATGTTTGTTTTATGTGTTTATGTGTGACTAAACAATTAATTACAAAAAAGAATCAACAGATTAGTCAATAATGAAAATAATCTCTGGTTGCAGCCTTATACTAGAACAACATACTGAAATAGTTTCTGGGTTATGCATCTTTTAACTTTGTACCATCCAGGGAAATAAACAAAACACACAGCTCTGTTGCTTGCTTCTGCAGAGGAGGCCGCATTCAAACAGTAGTCAGAATAGTGCAGCTAACCTGACAGCTTGAGGCCCCGCTCCCCAACCTGGGTGTCATAGCCATGGGGCATCCTGAGGATAGCATCATGGATGCCTGCTAGACGCGCCACTCGGTGCACCTCCTCTGGTGTGGCGTTGATGTTGCCGTACTGCAAGTTGTAGAAGATGGTGTTGTGGAACAGAACGGCATCCTGACAACAACACAGTTAGAGGGAAAAAAAGAGGCTTCAGAGAATATTTTTATTGCAGCAGAGGACTGCAGATACCAAGACAAGGGTAGGAGGGAGAAAGAGAACGAACGCAAATGACAGAAATGCTGTTCATGTACCATCTGTTCAGATCAGCCTCTGAGCTTACTGCAGTGAAAACTTAGCTGAATTCAGCTTATTTCTGATGCTGCTGTTAACTATTAATGTTTCTTTGTTATATGCTGCCCCCTTGTTGTATATAATTATCAGTAATAACTCAAATATATAAGATTTCCTATTAAAAAAGTCATACATAAACACATTTCATTTGTGGTAAAGAAGCTTCTAATAGTGAAAAACAACCTACATGGAGGTCATAAAATCACATTTTTGCTTTTTTTTTGTTGTGTTGATGTGTCTCAGACCTGAGGTACGACCCCCAAGGACTTCCTCAGGCTGTCAAGGCTGACTTCTTGGATATTCTGCCCCGCTACGTAGATGTTCCCCTGCTGGGGCTCATAGAAGCGGAACAACAGCCGCACAATGGTGCTCTTCCTGCAACCAGACGTGGAACCAATCATCAGCATCATTCTGTCTGCGAACTGCACCCCCACAGCCTACTGATGATTTCTCATGATAAGTCTGTCTGCACATACAGATGAGGTGATGCACACCTGGCTAAAGCTTTGACAGTTCGGGAGCAAATTCACAAAGAATAGATTGTGGCTGTCGAAGGCACCATGAGTTGTGCATCACTTGAAACTGTTATCTGTCCAGTCTGAGGTCCAATCCACAAAAGATATGGTGCTAATGATGTTACAGCGCAAACACGACCATAAAGTTCTGCAGTTGAATGAAAGTTTCCCTTTTTTTTATGTGACTGCAGCTATCCACGTGGCAGAGTATAAATGTTGCCTTTGTGTCAAGAACACAGAAGGCAGAACAATCACAGAGAGAAAGAAAAGCAGACCGTGAGCTACAGGTCCTGATCAACAAGGTGCAGAGGCATTCCTCAAAACTTCAGGGAGACTGGAAAATCTGGGTGTGACACCCCTTAAAGATGTGCTTCAGTTATCACTATCTCTCTGAGGACGCTGATAATTTTACTGTAAATGTGTGTGGCTGATTTTTGAGAATTGGACTTTTTTTTTTGCAATGAAGCTCATTTGCATAAACGGGGCAAATTTTGCGTCACATGTATGCATGTTACCTAATTTAAATACATGCAAATAGCACGGGAACACTGAGACATTGTTTTCCTAGCAGCGCAGTCAGGGATGCATTTTACCTTTTGTGGGTGCTTTGAGAACAACATGTTTTCTTTTTGCAGGCATACTGGCTGCAGCACAATCCTTAAGTGAATTTGCCCACCAGTGTACTGCTGTGAGAGGTGACCTACCCTGACCCGCTGCCACCAACGATAGCCACCTTCTTCCCAGCAGGCACCTCGAAGGACACTCCGTTTAAGACCTTCTGGCCCTCCAGGTATTCAAAGTAGACGTCCTCGAAGCGGATGGTGGCCTCCTGTGGTGTGATGGTTAATGCTGGGGCGAGATCCCTCTCCTAGAGAAACCATCAGAGGGGTGAGACAGACAAAACGCATGATGCAACGTTACTTCAACACCTTGTAAAGGCATATAATGCTGGAGCACAGAGCCAAGATGGGCTGCATAAAGCGGAGACATTCACAGTGCATTCCAGAGGTCGTTTCAACCGAATCTTCAGACGCTGCCCTTCATGGTGACTGAAGGATCAATAGGCGTGAAAACTTTCGGTACATACTGAGCTGAGCCATAGAGCTGAGATACAGCCAAGGTCAGCAGTGAATAAAGCGCTGTCCTTGCCCTGTGAGTAAAAGCCTTTTCTGCTTCGTTTCTATACTATCTAATAACAACATAATCACCCACAATCCACCTCAGCCAATTAAACAAATAACTCATAGTCCATTAGTATAAACAGATGATAATTTCACACACCCCCAACATGGAAAAAAGCCAAAATCATTTATTTTTTTATTTTGTGGAGCAGTTTCAAGTAAGGGGGTGTTTTAAATTATTTTACATCTACATAATAGGCCAGTGTGTTCCAAAAAAAAAAAAAAAGCATTCAGACAGTAATGGCCTGCTGGGCAGTGCCGTTCCAGAGGGAATCACAATGGCGAGGAGTATTACTGATGAGTGAAAAATAACTGGACAGATTCATTTCTGCTACTATAATTACAGGCTGGAGATGGGAATGGCGTTCATATTGTTAGACAGCAGCAGGCACACATTTGCACTTAAATGTGCTCTTGTGACACAAGATGGGCTGTTGTGTTAAAAAAGAAAAAGATAAATGTAGTGAAATGTCTCACAAAAACAATTGACAGCTATGACATTGAAGAAACAGAGAACCAACATGTCTAAAATCTGAACTGTTTTGGACTTTTGTTAAGTTAAGAACAGGATCCAGTTTTGACTTTCTTTCTGTGAAAGTCTGTGAGTTTTTAAGGTCAGTTCACAAGTAGTAAATTCAACATTGAACCCCAGGAATATTAGCTGTGCTTTAACATGATGTAGTGTCTCAACCCCGTAAAAAGGATGTTACATGCTTTTGGGCACTAGAACTGAAACGCAAGAAAATTTGTCAATTTTTGTCATTCAAGAAAAAGAATCTGGATTTTATGTTTTTCTTTGTTATTTATGAATACAGTATAATAGGGTTTTGGACTGTAGGCCATATATCACAAGCAATCTAAAGTGACCTTTTTCTTTCATTTTATGGACAAAAAGACAATTGATTAATCAAGAAAATAACTAGTAAATTGATCATTAATGAAAACAATCATACGTTAAAGCCCTAGTGGGCCATGGTAAACTTTAAGCAGATGTTGCAAAGCAAAGACATTAGTAAGTGCACAAAAGGGTTATTCTGGCATTGACAGACCAATCCACGAATGCAAACCTAGTTTTCCAAGGGGCGTTATCAGCATCCATAGATCAAAATCCATCAGGATGCAATTGGACAGACATGCAGCCAATCGGAGCGACAACATGTGATATAGCACTGAGCGATGGACAAATGTAAACAGATCACAGCCCACAGAGATGAGCTGTGATGGTGTAGCATCAGTATGTGGAGTATTGTCATTTTTGCCATAAGAACTTATAAATAGTACTTCAACAGCAAGTTTAAAATTAGCTGCAGCCATCTTAGTTGTTTTCCTGCCTCAACCACGCTCCTCTTAACTTAGCTAAGTCTATGCTTGCGAAAGTGTCCGTGGTGTAGGGTGCAAGACAAAACTGACGTCATTATGTACTACGAGTTAAGCACAAAGGCTCTGGAAGTTTTCAATGGTCAAAATTAACCTGTCCCTTGTTAGTGTAATGGTTGTGGTTGGCCCACAGCGGTCCAGGTTGGGTGGGAATCTGTCTGAAGTGGAGTGGAATAAAACACATCTGACAGGACAAATAAAACAGCTTGCAGATTCATCTGGTTCCCAGGCTACAAAAAGCACCTTTTGTTAACAAAAATATGAAACATAGACAAAAATTAACCAAAGGCAATTCAACAAAAACGGCTGAAAACATTTAGAACAGTTTCTCATTTCCCTCCAGAACTTGACAATAGAAACGGGCGAATAAGCACTACCAGTGTGTCAGCAGATGATCTGCACAAACAGAACAACAACACTTTCACATATCATCACAATCATTTTTACCAGACCACATTCCCTTGGAAGACAAAACAAGACTAACAAGACTAAAACAAAACAAGCTTGTGTTGCTGTCATTTCATTTAAATCAATGATTGAAGACAGCTCACAACTAGTCAATGATCTGAATAAATCACTCAAAAATAGCCAATCACAGTTCTGCTGCAATTTGTCATAACACCCCGACAAGCGAGTAATGTCGTGCTCTACAAGTGGCAATAGACAAGGAAACACCTGAGTCACATCAAGCGTGTAATTACTATTTTGACTACAACCTATCATTTTTACAGCACATGTGGATAGGTTAGCTATGTCATGCGGCCAAGAATAACTCAGTCCTGTGTTCAAATCTTTGACCACTTGTGCAATTAAACATTATCTGCTGCCATTGGGGAAAAAGTCTCAGTGAAAAAGTGTTTTTTTTTTTTCAGAAAATGTAATGAACCCTGTATTCACTTTCTATTGTCTATAGGTCTCTCACTTGTTAGAGAAGAAAAAAAAAACAAAAATAACAACATTCTGCAATTTACTGCTACTGTGGAGAGGTTCATGTCAGGCCAACAAGTTACCTTGATCTTGGTGTCGACACTGAGCAGGGTGAAAAGAGTGTTCATGTCTATTAGGGCCTGCCTGGTCTCTCTGTACACAGTTCCCAGGAAGTTGAGAGGCAGGGAGAGCTGGAAGAGCAGGCCGTTCACCAACACCAGGTCTCCCACAGTCATCGTACCTAGACGACAGCGACGCAACAATTTACAGACTGCACATAATCTAGCTCTATTGTATCATGCGTGTATCTTTTGGTACAAGATCTATAAAAAAAAAATAACACTCAAGTCACTTCTTCTTTCAAGTTGTGAAAGCAGACAAAGCATGTTACAGTCTGAATCTATCTCCACCCGCTGTGATTTCATTTTCTGCATCAAGGCTGTTTTATTTCCTATTCATGCCACTTTTTCATGCTTGCTGTGCTTTGTTCTCATTTAGTTTCTATTATCCAGTTCAGTCAGGGTTTTACTTGCCATTTTCATCTGTCCATTTGATTTTGTTTTGAGGTGTTTTTTTAAGCTTTCATACTTCCAAGCGCACTTTTTTTTTTTTACTTTTGTGCCATGGACACAGATTATGAGCATGACAAGAGAAATTCAAGTCATGTGATGTATTTTACGCCTTTACACCCGGATGCTATAATTTTTTTTTTTATGGTTTATACATCTTCAGAGAATGATTTTCCAAATAAAAAAGAAAATCCTTCCACCTAAAACACCTACAGTATAGATTTGCAACAGACTTATTTTTATTATGGATTATATTCCCAGTTAATCAATTAGATGTTGGTCTATCAAATATCAGAAAATAGTGAAAAAATGTCGATCACTTCCAAAGCCCAAGATGACGTCCTAAAATGTCTTGTCAATAATTATTTCACTGGTGGGATTATGATGTTTTAATGAAACTATTTATTCTGCGCTGCTCAGTTTTACATTTAATCTCGGTTTTACAATGCACCTTTTCACTACGTGGGAAACAGTATGGCGCCCTCTTCCTGTTCAAAAACTCATGCTAGTACAGATAACAGTTCACTGAAATATATTTCTGGAAAAAATTCAAGATAGAAACGGGCAGTGCAGTAACATTGTCTTGATTTATGTTCAATCAGCAATGCCTATTTTTTACCGTTTGTTCGGAGTTTAGTCTGAGTTTGAGAAACAGAAAGAGGGGCGGGTCTTTCTCTTGGTCCACTTCTACACTCTTTGTGTCTGCTGTGGTAACATGCAGGTGGAAGGCAATATGAAATTTCTGAGATATAGCTAGTAGTTCAAGCCCAGAAAGTGAGCGAAACATCGCCGGATGACACGTTTTGCATTATTCGGCTGTGTTTCGTACTGGTTATATAGAGGGAAGTTAACTACTCATACTAGCCCCACTGTTATGATACAAAGCTGATTAAAATTTCCCTTTAAGAAGCTGGAATTGGATTCTTTACTTTTTCTCAAAAATAATAAAAAATCACAAAAATAACTCAAACCAATTAACTGATTATCAGTTTAGTTGGCAATTAATAGTTCACGAAATGATTAATCCTTGTAGCTCTAACACAGACACACACACACACACAAACACACACACTCACCTGCCGCGATGCCCTTGCTGGCCAACACCATGATGGCAGTGAGGCCGACACTGAAGATGGCACTCTGGCCAAAGTTGAGCATGGCAAGCGTCGATGTGGTTTTTAAAGAAGATGACTCATAGATCTTCAGGTATCCATCATACCTCTCTGCTTCATACTTCTCATTGTTGAAGTACTGCAGCCGAGATGAGAAACATGCAGAGAGGGAGGAGAGAAGGGAGCACAGGGCATGGAGACAGCAAAGAGGATTCACAAAAGGAAAGAGAGTGCAAGTCGAGAGAGAAAGAGGGAGAGACACAAAATATGGTTAGGGTTAAAGTTTAAGGTAGCATGGAGAGCAGTGTCAGGCAGATAGACACTTTAGCGCAGCCTGCCTCCAGGCTGCATTTGTTCTCTGTGACCGCTCTGGGCGTAGTCTGGGTCTCAGTTGGCCTCTAAAGCACTTTTTCATGTCTCTGTATCTTCATCTCCTCCCCACTGATCTTAAAGGATGTGGAGGGCGGCAGAACAAAATCCAGAGCCTGCTCAGTAGTGCAGCTTCGGCAGAGGATAGCAGCGATTCCGACAAAAGAGCGGGTCAGAAAATATAATTGTAAGGAAAGCCTAAACATCGTTTGCAAGTTAACCCAAAAAATCGCTGCAGATTATTCATCACTGACACTGTAGTCAGTCTGTGTTTACATCTGTAGCAGACACCTACAAACAGAACACAGATTGCTCTTAAGTGTTACACCACACAAGCAGCACTAATTTTGATTAAGACATAGAGCAATAATTTAGAGAAAAAAAAGCATCATGAATCAGCCACAAGCACATCTCTTACATTCAGCACATAAAACTATGCCATGATCATAACAACAACCCTCAACTCTGCTGCCAATTACCTAATATTGCTGTTTGTTTAGTTTGCACTATTGTTCCTCTGCTCTGGTTAAGTGGGCGATTTGCTTCTCTAGCTAACGGCAGTGGTGCTGTGCTGCTACCAACTTGCCACTGATTTGCATATAGGGAAATGCAGGAAATCAGAGAGAGAGAGAGAGAAAGAAAGAGAAGAAAGAGAAAGAGAGAGAGAGAGAGAGAGAGAGAGAGAGAGAGAGAGAGAGAGAGAGAGAGAAGAAAGTAGCACATGGAGGACAAACACAAGCAGTGCAAGGCACCGTGTTCAGGTTCTCATCCAGCCCTTTGTGAAAGTGGAACGGATTTCTGAGTGGGCGGAGATCTAATTACATATGCACACTCACAGCTCAGAGTGATGCTAAATCCGGCCGCATTGGCACGGATGACACAAAATAACACACAACAAAACGTTAAGGGAAAAACAGAACGCAAAATAATACAGCAAAGAAAATAACACGGGTGCAAAAATATATCTAGAACAGCCTAACAAAGCACCCAAAACTGGATGGTGATTATGTTTGTATGTGTCCTCTGTACAATGAGGTTACCTAGAAAGCGGCTTAAAGCAGCAAAAGGTAAAGATTCAGGATAACCATGCCACTGAGAAAAGTGTAAAGCACTGTTTACATCCGCACCACATCACATCAGTTAGGTACCTGTGAGAGCACACTCACCCATAAACCACACTGCCTTTGAGCAGACATTTCTATTCAAAATAAAGCCTCCAGTGGCATACCCTTCCAGTCCAAAACTATAACCGAGATGCTATTTGGGTCATTGAGTAAACCAGGAAAATAGTCCTGCATGTCCAGTGATAAATGTCTCATTGTTTGTGGCAAGTGAAGTGACACTGACTATGTTGCTCATGCTCAAAATATTCAGTTGTTTCACCCTTATTCCAAATGGTCAATATTCCTACGAAGATGTTTACATATCTAATGAAAAAGAATATTCCACCAATATTCCTGTTTACATGCAGACATATCTGGTCGTGATGTGGGTTTTTTTTTGACTCTGGGTCAACAGATTATCAGGGCCAATATTTGGCATTTTCTGTGTTCGTTAGCTGTTGCTCTAGGTTAATGTAAATGCAATATGTCTAAATGACTAACATGATAATTAACAAATGCATTATCTTTATGTTATTAAGTGTTAATATTCGCCCGATAAAATTAATTGATGAAAAAGTGTGTGTATTACACCCGACCAACAATAGGGAGGGCAATACATGCAAAGACAGTGTCAGCATTCATTTCTTAATTTAAATTTTCACTAATATAAAAGCGTTGCAGGGAATTTGCTGTATGTAATGTTGAAAGTTTTGAATAAACATTTGCTAAAGGCATTTAAACAAAGTTTTATGTTGGAGTTTGTTATATTCCAAAAATTTTTTAACAGAAATAATTTCATTTTTACGGTAAATGCAAATCAGTTCCATATATTGTTTTCCGGTGTCATCAAGTATTAATAATTGGTATTGGTATTGGCCCAGTTAAACTAATATCGGTCATCCCCTATTTTTGACAGGGGCTGGATGCCTTAATATGCTGTTTATTGCTTCAAAATATGTAACGGCGGGCAGCTGGAGCCACTTGCAGCATCTGCGTTAAAAACCCCAGCTGAGACATATATTCTGAATGTGCTGTATTCATGTCCAAAGAATGCTCCTAAAGCCCAAATAATATCAGCATATCCCACATGTCTTAATCAGAAAATGCTCCATGAAAGAAACTCTGTACAATTAAGGTATTAACCAATTCCATCAGTATTACTAGAAACTGATTGTTGTTGCTGCTATTCTTTGCCAGGTTTTCTATGTAAAATAGATCTTTGATCTCAGTGGGCCAGACCTGGTTGAATAAAGGTTCAATATAAATAAATGAATGCTGAAGTGGAGCTCTTCTACGTTTCATCGAAGAGCTGACTCCACAGCCGGTTCGTGATCTGCAGTGATAGTTTTGGTGTCTTGTCTTTATTCTTTTCTATTTTATGTTACAAATAACCTGTAATCACTGCTGTTTGTACTTGTGTTTTTAAATGATGTACTAATTCCACATATTTGTCAGTTGTGTGATAACAAAGAGCAAAGGAGACAAGCAGACACACACACACACACACACACACACACACACACACACACACACACACACACACACACAAGCAGGCAGAAAGAAACAGATCAGCTCTACGTGTGATAAGGAAAAAAAACAGAAACGCTTGTTGACCAGAGCAGAGAGAAAGAGAGAAAGAGAGAGTGAGACTACGTCACCTCTGCAGCTTGTTGCTTGCAACAGAAAGTACCCAGAAACAGAACCGTCAGGCATTATTACTGGTTTAAATGTGAACATTAGCAAACCTTATACAGAATAAGGCCTAATTCGGATTATCCAGTCTGAAAGACACAGTTTACATAATCTCAAAATTTGGAACATTGTCATATTCAGAATAATAATGAAAAATGAATGTGCATATAAACGTCGTCATCTACATAAAAATATAAACTTTAAGAGATAAGCAGCAGAAAAGAGAATGAGAGCACGGAAGTATCAGCAAAGTAAAAACCCAGGACATTATGTGTCAAATGTGTGTGCAAAATGGCTGAATATAAACCTGAAAAGATTACTTTATTAGTTGATCAACAAAAAATAATTGATAACTGTTTTGATAATAGCAATGACAACATGCCATTTTCAAGCAAATATTGCTAACTATTGTCAAGTTTCATCTTCTATTTTGTGATTGTTAACTGAAGTTTTGGACTGTTGGATGGACAAAACGAGCAATTTTAAGACATAATTTTGTGCTCTAGGAATCTGTGAAGATAACTGAGGGAAAAAAAAGAAGGTCGATATGGAGAATGAAATATTCGTTAGCTGTTGCTCTAGGTAAATGTAAATGCAATATGTCTAAATGACTAACATGATAATTAACAAATGCATTATCTTTATGTTATTAAGTGTTTATATTAACATCAGGATAATTAACTGTTCGTCCCTTCTGAACAAACCTGAGGTCATCATTTCAGGCACAAGAACTGTGAGCCATAATGAGAATTTCATGACAATATAGAAAGAGACAATAATGGATAATATTAAACTGTTGGCTAGCCCTCATTGGTTCTAATCAATACCTCAATTCTCAGGACGGCTATGTGACTGTACTGGTCCATTTCAGCAGAAAAGTTACATTTGCAATAAGTTTTCTACTTATAAAGTTAATCTTTGAACTGATAGAACAGGCGCCACGGCTGCACTGCCATCATTTTTCAGTGGGCTTACTTTGGCGTGACACTGCTCTATAATAATAGCTGGGGAGAATGTGGATAACCTTTAAGTAAACCTATAGTGGAGATTGGCAGTGACTTTCCACCCTTTCAGTCCTTTCAGCCATAAATTCCTCTCCTGTCGCTCAGAAAGGTAAACTTGACTTTTCACTTGTACTTGTTATGATAAGCAGTTTGAGTTGGAAAGTGGTGAGAGTCAGAGAAAGAGAGGCACAGAGTGCGTTAGAGAGCTTTTCTTTGATTAAAAGGCAAATTCTGACAGTGGCAATCATGCCAGTGAAACACTATTATCACAGACGAGTAAATATTTGTTCCCGTCAATGTGCCAGGCTTAAGTGAATAGAACAAAAAGACTAGAAAGGAGAGGATAAAAGGGAAGTATTGATGAAGGGAAAGCGGGTGGAGATGAGGAGGAGCTGAAAGTGTATGGTAGCAGGTGTGTATGTGTGTGCATTCCTATATGTGGCTCTATGGGATTTTGGATCTCACCTTAACAGTCTCATAGTTAAGGAGGGAGTCAATAGCTGCGTTGCCGGCTTCGTTGTCTGCTTTGTTCATTTCTATCCGGAAACGAGTCCTGTGTGCGGAGACACATGCACAATGACGTGAGCACTTTCTTCAGTACATATTTCAGCCCACGAGTGAAACATTGCTGCTGTCAGCACAGACAGCCCCAGAACTATTTACTGAATCCTTTTCAAGTATTAACAAACATTAGCAATAAAACCACCAGTTGAAGACTCACACACACAGGACCAATACAAACATCCTCATTGTTACCTCCACTGAGTGACGAGAATGGTGAAGAGGGTGTACGCTGATAAGGTGCCCAAGGACACTGCTGCAAACTGTCCACCACACCTGTAATACTGCAGAGGGAAAAAGGCACACACAAAACGAAGCATGGTGTGATAAAAAGTCAAGCGACGACATTGGACCCGCGGACTCCAACATTGGCTTCACAATGCTTTTTGAGAACGTACTGTTTTTGACCATTCCACTATGAAATTGAGTGATACAAATGGAGGGGAAACTACAAGAACTAATCATGCTAATGCTTTAGCTATTTGGGCAATGGAGTCTGCCGTCATTACAGGCAAGCTGACATTATGGTCCAGAGTGGAATAATAGCACAAAGCTATAGACGAGCCGCTCTTTCAGTGGTGGCCAAGGAGGGGGGCATCTGTTCAGGGCATACGCCACAGGAGGACATTAAGCTGCAACAAAGCTTTGGGATTCATCATTGACACTAATGGGCTATGTGTTGCCACCAAAAGTTCATGGGGATTCATATTCCATTTAGAATGTAAATGAGACAATATCTCCGAAATTAATTTCCGGACAATCTGCTTTGAAGAGTATCAAGGTGATGGAAAGTCTTGAGCTAACATTAAGGGCTGAATCAGTGATGGCAACAAGAATAAAAAGACAGAAAATATAAGTCGTGTTCCTGGTAGCATCATACAATAACACTGAAGTGAAGTATCTGTGAGTTTGAATGTCACCATGAGACTCACCAAAATGGCACTGACGAGGGCCATCTCGAAGACCGTAGGTCCTAGATTAAAGACGAGCGCACTGAGGACAAATGAGATGCCCCGCGTGCCGCGGTCGATGGCCTTGGACAGCGCTCCTGTCTGCCGGCTGAGATGGAAACCGAGGTCCAGATTGTGCAGGTGGAGGAAGACGTTCTTGGCGATGCGTCGGATGGAGCTCTGAGCCACTTTCCCGAACACGGTGTTCCTCAGCTCGTTGAAGAGGGCTGCACAAGCCCGTGACGTGCCATCTGGGATAGCAGAGGAGACGGAGAGTTTAGCACACCTGCTGTGAAAAGCAGGGAGGTTTCACACGGCAGGGCTGGGCGCTATCAAGTGAAAACATAACCTCATTCTAAACACTGAGGACTGTTTTGCAGCTCAAAACAAGAATGTGACCCCTAACCTTCCTGTCTTGTAAAGATGTAATACAGTATTGAAGCAGTTGAGAGGAGAGAAAGGAGAAGCATGTCAACTGCTCTAAAGTGAATGCCTGTACGAGGTGGCGGGGCAGGTTTTTTCCACATCATCTCTGGTCTGCAAAGCACTGCAGAGCTACAGCAGCAACCTCCCCAAGCCTCTGTAATTACAGAGCAGGATGCTGTCTGAAGCCTCGCTACCATGGCAGGCCAGCACACTGCAGACCGAGAGGAGGGGGGGTATGTGAGTGTACACAAGTGCTTTCAGTGTGTGTGTGTGTGTGTGTGTGTGTGTGACGGGGAGCGGGCTACATGTGTGAGCAGAATACTAGAAGAGGTTTTAATAAGAGTGTCACAGAAAGATGTGACTATGAGTTGGGTCGATGAACAGGCTTAATTTCACCACTGTCTCAGTCTAGACTTTTGTCTAGGTGATCGGTATGATGAGGGTTGATGCAAGTAACACGGTCTTTCTTTACAGGGGCAGTTCACCCCAAAATCAAAAATACACATTTTTCCTCTTACCTGTAGTGCTGTTTATCAATATAAATTGTTTTGGAGTATTGGAGATATGGGCAATAGAGATATCTGCCTTCTCTCCAATATAAAGGAACTGAATTTTTTTTTTTTTAAAAATTTGAAAAGCTCAAGAGCAATGTCTCTTTCCAGAAATCACAACTCAGTTACTCAAGATAATCCACCAACATTCTTGTGAGCTGTTTCATGTAGAAAAATTTTCTTGCTACCAAACAACACCTGCCAACTGTATCTGAGTTTTTCAAATGTATTTTTAATGGCCTTTGAGCACCACAGGCTGAGTGCCATCTAGTTCCATTATATTAAGGAGGAGGTAAACGTCTTTGCAGGCAGGAATTGATTAGTCGACTATCCACACACAACACACTTGCTCTGCTATTCTCAAAATAACCTGCACTACTCTTCTGTTTTACATTTTGCCATATTAAGTAACAGAATTTAAGGTATTTAGTGAAAAAAAAGACTCCAGCTACTCCTACGAGAAAGCAGTTGCATTGATACTGCACTCAAACAGTGTCTCCAGCTCAGAAAAGCCTGCTCAGGATTTAGTCCAATCAGAACAGCCCTCATTTGTAAACAGACTTTTAAGATCCAGTCGAAGACTATTTCACCTTCCAGGTAGGTCCCGCCTACATTAATTAACCCTTACTGGCTGTTTTCATGATGTTGTTGACAAAAACCAAGAATTATTATTGGGCTATATATATATATATATATATATATAAAAAACCCAGAATTATTATTGGGCAATATATATATATATACTGAGATTAATAGTCAATATTCAAATAGTCAACTAGTTTTTGAGAGTAGTTGTTAACTACTAAAATGCAGCAGTCATGAATGCCTTAACAGCTGATATAACCAGCACAACTTACAGCACAACAATCTAGACTAAATAGCACCTCAGTTGAGAGTAAAAATATGTATTTCTGATTTTGGGGTGAACTGTCCCTTTAAGATATTTCAAGGCCTTTTTGACATTAGGCATTTTAATGTGTCACAGCAGAAACAACACAGCTTTAAATGATAACATTTATATAATAATTCCATTTAGCTGCTTTGATTTCAGGATCATTGCATGCTTGCTCACTGTCACTCTCACTGGGGCACTTGAACAGAACAGAGCCATCATTAGTGTTATTAATTATACTCGTGCTTTTCCCACTATGACAAGTCGAAATGTCTGCTGTGAAAGAGGCCCATTGTTGCTTTTTTTTTAAGGAAGCTACCTGGTGTGCAGCAAAACCCCAGGAGTTCTATCAGTTTTACTCCAATAAAATCACCAATCTAATTTCAAGGCTGTCAATTATTTGATCCCTTGCACTTCTCATAAACTGTTATACAAGCAGATGACGGGCATGACTGTCTCAAATTAATAGTCTGTGTTTAAATGACACATGGCCTTCCTGTGGCGATTTCACCAACTTGTGTGAATACAGGACTTGTCTGCTGATACCAAAGTCGGGGTAATAATCGCTCCGTCTGCAGGTCTTCATGGGGTTGTAATGTGGCGTTAAATAGGAATGCTCATCTAATGAACGTGTCCACGTCTGACAAGGTAGGATGAGCACTGTGCAACATTTTCAGCCAAATTACACCTGTCTCCACACGTTCCAAGTACCGGGCCTCGAGTGCCACAAAAAAGGAACAAAAAAAATACCTTTCTTGAAGAGCATCTCCTTCATTCTTGGTCGTCATCTTAATTTGTCCTGTCTGGAGTCCTGTTCATGTGCTCCAATTATTCGACAGGCAGCATTAGTGTGCAAGACCTAAGTGGGCTCATTAAAATAAGTGGCTACAGGGCTAAGCGTACATTTCATCCAAGCTGATCTCACTCAAGGCCAGAGTGACTTGCAGTGGGTGTCAGGTTCACTATTTTTATTTAATTTTTTTTTATTTTTGCTCTTCATCAGCAGCTCAGAGACAAAATACTCTCATTCTCAACTTCACATTCACACTACACGTCACCCCTTACCCTTCTTGTATTCACAGGAGCCATTTGGACAAAGAGAGAAAAAAGGGAGGTGCTCTCGAGGGATGGATTGAAAGAAACATCCTTGCCCTTTTTATAACACTAAAAAAATACCCAACCACTTTCAAAAAGGACATTAGCAATTTCTTCCCCACTGCTTTAGAAATGTATCCCGTTCTGTTTGCCTTGGGAGCACACAGGTATCGTACCACAAAGTAGTCAGCGCTCACCAGAGGGCTGCGCCGACTGACAGTAGTGAACTCAGATGCCGATCGGAGCACAAAATGTAAATAACGTGACGGGGAAAGAGGGGGGTTGCGGAGCGGCATTGATATGAATGTGTTGGGAAAGGTCAGCCTGTAGATAATAGGCAGTCCCACGGTCCCCTCTGATGAGCGCGGCACCTGCCAGTGCAATACAAGTCTGGGACTCACAGCCAATAAGCACCGCCGTTGCCATGGTAGCCACAGTGCTTGGCGCGTCATTCAGGTTCAGCATGTGTCCCGACATCTGGTTAAGCTCGTCCACTGCATACTTAAACATGAAGGGCACCATCACATTGGTGATCTGGGAAAGGCAGAGAGGGAGGGAGGTAACATTCAGAGAAGAGAGAGAAAAAAAAGAGACAGGATATTTTCAAATAGCCTATTAGACAGACATATGCTCAATATAGTCCTGTGACATTTTTCTAGCCCTCTGCAGGGCCTTTCTGTTTACATATGAGCTTAAAAAGATGGATTTCCACTGTTGTCAGGCAGTAAATCTAACATGACCCATTCAGGTGCAATTAAGGATATGACTGTATATATATATGGTATGCTGTGTGAGCGCGTATTCTTCTCGGCTGGTTGTTCTGGTTCTGGTGCTTCCTGCTAATGGAATTGAAATGGTTATTAGGGCTAATTAAAAGCACAGGGACAGCTGTGTGACTCAGGCAAGGCGGTCCGCTGCGCATTAGGACAGCCAGAGAACACAGCAGCACACAGCAGCGAATTTTTATTTGAAACCCATTTCATTTGAACCTCTCGACCTCTAACACAGGGGAGGGCTTTTTATTTTATTTTTTTTTACTTTTCTTTTCGTGGCTTTACTCCTTCTCAAATTCTGCATGATATAATTTTGATGAAATGAGCGTAATAGTAATTATCTAAAAAACAGAGTACAAAAAAAAAACAACCCATGTCGACCTTGCTAATGTAAAAGGACACCTTATAATGCACCACTTACGCCGCAAAAGCTACATCCCAAAGGATTCTTGCTTTATACACTGGGGCATTATACTCACACAGCAGTAGTCCTCTGAGCCCCTCGAGTAAAAGCAATGTCTTTGCTACCAAGACAACAGAACATGACACAAAAATAGCCTGGGCATATTATCACAGGGTCGAACATGTTCTCAATTTTTACCACTAATACATGATACGGTTGGATGTGTGTTTTTAAAAATCCATTAACAGCGAACTGGAGATCAAATCAACACCATGTCAATCTGTACCTGCCGACATGTCATCTCATAATAGAGACATTGTGTCAAATGGTGGGGAAAAGGCCGCAGACTATAAAGAGTTAGCCTTAGCTTATAGTATGATGCACACAAATCGGCACACAAGCAGTGAGGGCTTCATTTGAGGCCAACGAAAACAAGTGCTTCTATATAATCAGTTATTTGAAATGAAAATGTCACTGATATTGTGGAGTGCAGAGGTGTGATGCATTGTAACCACATAATTATTCAGTTGATTGAAAAATTGTCTCCACACTGCTGGTGGTTTTCGGTTCAAAGAGACAAACTGCAGAAATAGAGGCTAACTCCAGCCAAGCAGGAAAACAGGAGGAGGAGATTGGATCACGTGTGTGTTCTCTTCTCCTTAGCGCACACACTTAGACATGCTGAGCGGCAGCAGTACATGCTTATTTAGGAGCTGTGAATCTGTGATTGTTTTCCAGGGTGTAAATTAGAGACCATCAACAAAAAGAATGTGTTTTGGCATCGGCCTGTACTAAAAATTTACTACACAGTACTGTGACAGAGTCTTATACTCAGACAACAACATCTTTGTATGTAATTTTCAAAATGATCAAGCTCCTGAAGAACAGCAAGCTGATGTAAGCAGTTTGTAAAGCCACAAATAAAAATACTAAAAACTAGGCGTGATGTTTGCCTAAGCTTTAAGTGCACAATTTGTTGTGAAACAAGTTTTAACTACACCACTGTGACACCCCAGCCAACATGAGTTGAGGCCTTTGCACATCAAGTTTGTATTTTTTGTATCAGTGTTTTTCATCCATTATTCAATAAAAATGGTTAAACAGAGAAACCTTGCATCGAACGTTTTATTGTTCTTCTCAATGCGAAAATATGTAATATATGACAAAACTGATTCACTGAGCAGTGAGGATGATTTTTTTGGTTCTCTCACTTCTTGAAAGTAGAAAAAAAAAATTGGGTCCATCAAATTTTAAGTGGGCATCCACAGTGAGGACAGTTATACCTGCTGATAAAGGGGCTGCTTAATTATCCTGACTGTTTCCAGATCTACTTCAGGATATTGTGGTCCAATTCAGCACAGTGCCAGCAATACTTGAATCACACATTAAAAAGACGACCACCACTTCTCTCAATTTAATTGATCCGGCTGGCAGTATGTCAAAGGTAGGGAGACACATACAAACACACACACACAAAATTGCATTTGCTCATTTTGGCTCTGAATGGTCAAACAATTATAATGACCTATGAAAGTTTGGGAGTCTGTGTGTAAACATGATTGACCCATGAAGTAGGGATGCACGATAATTATCGGCCCGATAATGGGACTTATGATGTCATACCGATAATTCTGATAATGAAATTTTTAGACGATAAATAGAGCCGATGATAATAAGCAGAAATTGCTTTGAAAATTGCCCGTACCGCCCATGGTTTCTCTCCGCCAGCGCTGCACACTGCATATGGTGCGTGTGACGTCATACTGCTGCGCCTGTCACAGTCAGCAGTTCGGGCTTTAGGATAGGCTTTATGTTTAACGAAAGCTGTGTCTTTTTTTAGCTCAACAGTCTACTATCTATCAGTGTTTTATCCGCAGACTAGGCAGCCATAGGCCTTTGGTTGTATAACAACTTTTATATTTTTACTGAGTGATACAATTTACAGTTACTCTGATTTGACAGACTGTCAGAGCATTTCATTTGAAAAAAAAAAGTTCATTTGAAAAGTCAGAACTGTTGTTGTTTTTGCTGTGTTAACTGTAGTGATGTCAGTTATATTGGTAAGGTCAGAGTTATAATGTGAAGTTCATCTGTACTCACCACATCTGCCTCACCATATGCCTTTTATACCCTCAGGTAATGAAAAACAAACAACAAGAAATTATCAGTCATCGGTATCTTATCGTCCACGAGAAGCTGGAAATTATCAGTTATCCTTATCGGTTGAAATAATCATTATCGTGCATCACTACCATTAAGTATTTATTCTTTCCACATGCAAGAATTTTAAATGAAAATCACAGAATTGGTGTGCATGGGTCTTAAGTGTTTGGTAAATTTGTTACACTCTGTCAGACTCTTTGGCTGAACACTAATACTCTTTCTTGATTCATGACATTTGTTTCACTGGAAGTATGAACTTAGAGAAGATTGATTGCAAAGTGTCCTAAACCCTGATCTGCTCATAGTCATCCTGGGAGCAACAAACTTTGCCTGTAATTATAAAAAAGATGGTTATTTTGTCCTGAAAAGTTATTGCAAAAATGTTTATCTTGCAACTATTTTAAACGGACTGCGTACCCACATCCGATTTGTGGTTGAGAGAAATAGCAAACCCATTACATCTGGAGGGACTGACCTTTTAAAATAAAGATAGAAGGGGTGCTTGATAAGATCAGGGAGCCTGTAGTAAAAGTTTTTCAGGATATGGACTGATGTGTTGTGTCCAATGTACAGCACCTATGCTGTGTATATTCCTTTTTATTTTACTTTACATTTTCATGAGTTTTTTTTAGAGCAAAATCTTCTTTGCATTTTATTTGACAATGTGACCGTAGTTATTGTTACTACCCAGGATGTGCTATGTCTGTTTGCATTTTCTTTACTTTGTGTTGTGCAAATTGCTGCTATACTCTCGAAAAGTTATGCAAGTAAAAACAAAAAAGAAAAAGAGATTTAATGGGTGACAGTAACTGAAGTTTAATTGATGTAAGCAGCAATCTTGAATTGTCACTTCTCTCTTTCACTGCATTTCACATTTTCACTAAGGTGTAGCTGCTTCAGCTACTTAAGGGTCCAGCTCTGGATCTCAGCACCACTTCAGTGATTTACTATTGCCATCAGGATTGTGGTTATTGTTTATTTACCACCCTGATAACAGTCAGGTCTGATCATCAATAGATAGTCTGATCATTAAACATCACTATACCTTTAAATGAGCAGCAGTATGCGAGAAGGACTCTAAAACTGTGGGAATGGGTGATTATGAAAGGCTGTCTGGGTAGCATGTTCTCGAAGTTCCCACAAAGCTGGTGAGTCCATCTGTGTTTTTTTTCTTTTTTATCCCTGCAACACCGTCAAATGCATCAACAGCAGTGCCATAGCGCAAGTTAGGGGTGATGTTGTGATCACCTATATCAGGCCTATTCAGCTTGACCAGAGCATCAGCTAATGTTATTAAGATTTCCTCAGCAGAAAGCAGAAGTGACTCAGTGTCACCAAGGATATAATAAAAACAGAGACTGGAGCCTCTTCCTAAATGCTAAATGGCTAGACTTAAAAAAAAAAAAAGAAATCTTCACTTGTTGGGTATGCATAAATATTGCTTAGCACTATTTAAACAGACCAACGCAGCTCTGTGTGACAGGAAAATAATACAAGTAAAATAGGAATGAACCTCTTTTTAATGCCCATGACACTGTTTGTAATCTTACCTTGGCTCCGGCGAGCAGGCCCAGAGAGATGGCAACACGGGCCCGCAGGTCTGGTCTGTTCTTTGGCCATACATAAGACAGCATTGCAGACAGGATCTGGGTTGAGTCCACCTCCTTCAACTGTGGAAGGAAAACAAAAGCAAAGATTCCTTTTAGATCACAATACTGTTATGACTAACATATACTTCTGCAGAAAAGCCTGTGCGGAGCTTTCACAGAGCAGCAGAGATGGTTTGCGGGGCTCGCACCTACTAAAAAACGTGATTACATGCCAGGCACCGTGGTGGCCACATTAGTTCGACTGGACATTGGGACCAGGAGGTGAGATTTCCAGACAGTTCTGGTCCCAACGCACATGTGAAAATTACATGCTTTCCACAGTCCGCCAGAGCACTATGCCTAGCATGTGAGAGGTGCCTGCATGTCTATACTGTAAGATACAGATCAAATGAGTACATTAGTGATTACTTTACTACTACACTACAATATTAACTTCCTAACCTATGTTATGATGCCAATATGGCAACTAACTTGCATTTTGATTCATGTGACAATCATAATAACCTCAAGATGGCTCTCTGGGCAGACACTTGGAACGTCAAATGTCAGTGGGAGTCTCTCGGGAGATCTGGGAGCAGCAACGACAGCAGAATCTCCAGGTGGACCTGGAGGTCCAGTCTGACACTACAAGTCCCAGGAGACATCTGGGCTGTCATCCCAGCTGAGTTTGAGGGCCCACTGGTGCCAACATGGCTGTTTACACACACTCCACCACACACCTGCCACGGGGACTCTCAGCAGGCCAAAGAATATGCAGTAATTCCCCTAATCCACTCAATATGGTGGCACCATGTTACAGTGCTGCTGTATGGGAGAGCCTCCAAGCAAATTACAGAGAAATTGTGCCCAACACCTGCCTTTAATCAAATACAATGAAGCAGTATGTGACACCACAAAGAGAGGATTAACATTAACAGCTGAATGCTCTACTGAAGTCCCTGTACTATAAGTGGAGGAGACCTGTTTATGTATAATAAAAGCTTGTTATCCTAAAGTCATCACATTTTTTTAAGCTATACATACAAATAGTTTAAGTCTGACTCAGCTTTCAGGGTTTAACTCTTTCATAGTTAATACTGTAGAGAACATTTTAACATTTTATATAGTTAATAATCAAATAATAACATTAATAATAAAAATGTTGAAGGGGGTATTGAAATATATCAGATACAGATATACTGATATATAAATATATCAGTATATTGATGTCAATTTAATAATACACACATGATAATATTGTTTACGTAATCCAGAACCTTTTAAATATTTTTCGTTTCTTAAAGTTCTCACTTTGTCTCCCTCCCCAAAAACCATCTGGATGCCTTTTCACTATCCATTAAGTGTAACTGCTCTTTTTGTATACTTTTGTACAGCTATGGTCACAGGCTTTCTCTCCACCTCCCTACACTCCTGTTTTGAGTATAAATAAAGAAACAAGACGCACAGTAAAAAAGGTGAACTCACGATAATTGTGAGTGAAATATACACTTATATAATCAGTGGCCCTTTCGCCATGTCATTTTTGTTTCGATATAAATCCTGTGAAGACAAAAAGATTGCCACTGTAGTGCTTAAATGATAAGTCAACTGATCAATTATTCCAGGGTTTTTTGTAAACACTGGCGGCCCATAACCCATTTTTTTAGATTTGAAACCTTAACCCAGCAATCACACCGTTACCGGTCATTTGAGTAAGAAATACTTTTGTACCAAATTTGAAAATGTGCCGTCAACACCAAGAACGATAACAACAAAAACAATGTGAACGTGATGAACAATAAAGTTCTCTAAGCCATGGTGCCAAGCACGCGCACCAGATGTGCCAGCAGCTAAGGGAAATGAATATTGATCACCTGATAGCTATAATCATCTGCTCGTGTCTATCAATAATAACAAAACACTAATTCCAAAGGTGAGCCCGATTACTTCCAAGATGTCACTCTTCCTGATAGCGTCTTTATAAAGACTGTTTTATCACTCAGGGTGTGTGTGTTTTTTTACCTCAATGTTGAATTTCTCTGCACTATCATCATTTTCAACATGACGCCGTCGAAATTGGATGGATTTTGATTGGTTTTTAGTGTTTCTAGTGTTTATTAAATCGCCCTGAAAGTGATCCCAATGTTATTGTTCTCTTCTGTTGCTGTTAGTATATTTGCTGGTGGTGGACTCCACCATCCACTTGAGTTAGAATAGTTTTTTAAACATATTTATATTTATTGTAATGGTTATCGTTTGTGATCGGGTGACCTTTAAAGGGAGAAATAATGATGTATTTTAAACCTATTTAATTTTTTATTAAAATAACTAAATACATGTAACAGTATATAAGCCTTGGAAATCTTATGTAAACCTACACTTGCTAAAAGACACAGAACTCATAGCCTTACATATCAGCAAAGACAGCACTTTTAGCTTTGGAAAGACAGGAAAGATATTTTTCACTATTTTTTTTTTTTTTAATTCATAGACCAAAACAACAAAAAATGTATTAGTGGAATCAATACAGAAAATAATTAGCTGTAGCCCAAGGCCACTGCATTATTTTCAATTCACTTGTGCTCTGTTTAGTGTGGAAGCACAAAATTGGTCCTTATAAAACAGCACAAAAAGTTTTTAATGATTTAAGATTAAAAGAAGGTACTGTACTCACCACATTTTGTGGATCTGCATTAAGTCTTCCTCCTGCATTTCCATGCCAACATGTTCTTTTGTCTGTAATCTGCAAATGCTGTGGAAATACCACGTGTTGTTATTTTACGTATATTTTGATAACAGACACAATTCACAATTGTCTCTTAAAACATGCTTACTTTCGCTGCCTCCAAAATCCGCCGACTGTTTTCGCCCCTGCTTGTACCCCATGTTGCTGTTCGTATATGTGGAGGGGAACTCAGCTGAAACATATGAGAAACAAAAAAGTGATGTTTCTAATTTCTACAGATTTATGTCTTTTTTATGTTTTAATACTGAACACTGAAACACAAACCACAAAAAAGGTCAAATAAACTGCAAAATCCATTTCATTCCACATGTAGTTAACAGTCACTAAACATGTTCTCTCTTGTACATTTTCACAAAAATGCTCACAGTTAAAAGTCACTAAAGTCAGGGTTTAAAGGTTACAGAAGGGTTTGGAACATACTGAAAAAAATGCAAGAGCAGAGGAGAAGTTGTTAAAGCGGCAAAACTGGTTAGAGAAGCTTCCATACATTTTTTACAGCTGTTTTTCACTACCAACAGTCACTAATACTAGTCGTATTTAAACAACATAAAATTAAATAAAGCAAACCAAGTTCAGAACCTTTCTGAGTTTGTGAAATGATGTTCTGAAAAAATGTTTATTTACATAACCCTCTGTGAGCCTGTGAAACCTAATTTGAACACAGTCACTGTTTAAGAGGGATGTAAACTACAACACGCCCACAGACGCTGAGTGCTAGATAATACAAGATAAAGTGGGTGGTTAAAGATAGGCACACTCAGCATTCACTCACCCTGTGTTGGACCCACATTTAGACATAGACATATCTTTATTGGTTTTATGAGTGGGCCAATATTAGATACTTGTATCTCCTTGAGGACACTATATTACTGCAATCCATGCTCTTATCTATGATGACCTAGCACATCATGTAAAACAATACTTTACAAAATAATTTGATAAATAAAGACAGTATTCCTCCATATTTACTTGCTAATATCACTGTCATACTTCATATATAAGTTGTACATGTGTGATTTATAAGATGCACTTATGTCACAAAAAGTCAACCTGGACCAAAATAATAGCTTTTAATTGAAATGATGATTATTTTCCAGATAAAATTCACCCAATTTCAAGTTTATTAGAATCAGAATCAGCTTTTTATCGAGTAGGTTTTCACATTCAAAGAATCTGATTAGGTGTATTGCGCATTACATAACCACAATACGAGAAAATCAAACTAAATTTAAAAGCAAGAATTCCAAAAATTACAATAAAAAATGTACTTTAAATGGGTATAATATATATTAAATAAAAATGAAAGATCTGTGCAGTTTTACAGGTGACAAGTGTGCAGAAATTAGGATTGCAGTGATATAGCCGTTTCCGCGGTATTGAAAAAAAAAAATAACTGGAGGGAGTATCTTGCAATTATTTATTTCAAAGGGGAGACTTTTTATACATACTTTTATGATACAAATGGCTTCAATTATAGTAATATAACATTTGTTTCACTAAAATCATGTTTCACTTTCATGTCATTGTTACTGATAATAATAATAATTCTGTAATACCATGATCCAGCAATATTTTCAGTTATAATACAGTGACTCTCACTGTATTATAACATGTCATACCCTTGCAACCCCAGAAAAATATACTAAGTATTAAAATAATGTGCAATGTACAAAGGTATAAAGTGAGCTAGCAAGGTACACGTCGTTAAAATTCATGCAGTGACCTCACTGATATAATGGAGAACTTAATACCGAAAACACTTTGTGGTATCCTGTGGTAGATTAAGTGCCTGAAAGCCACACTTGTGTAAAAGTACAGATATCTTACCAGAAAAGAGCTTTTATAAAAGTTAAAGTCACCTGTTAAAATAATCCTTAAGTAAAAGCCTTAATGCATCTTATATTTACTGTACTTAAGTATCAAACATTTTTTTATATTAAATGTGCATAAGCATTCAGAGTTAAAGTACAAGTCAATTAACAACAGAGGGTGCAGTTAGAACTTTGATAATTATTAATTTTATGTTTTCACAACACACCATCTTAAAAATGGAGTATACATTACACTTGAAGAAAAACTAGGTCTTTTAACGATTTATAGGGTTTAAAGAACAAAATCCATTTTTTTTACCCTGCAATTTCCTCATTAAACCCTCCATCCCCTCCTTCCTGCCCTATTTTGTAGTAGCTATCTATATGCTTAAGGGAAATGTAGTTGAGTAAAAGTATATCTCTAATTTAGGAAATGCAGACGTAGAGGTGAAAGGTGACAGAAATACAAAAACCCTAGTAAAGTACAGATACTCACAAAAACTACTGATGTACTGTAACGCAGTATCATTAACGTCATAACCTTGATGAAGGCAGGGCATATGAAAGGGCTGTTGCATCAGTTTTAGCAAGGTGTATCTAACAATGCAGCGGCTGACTTGTTGAAAAGTAAAAGTTGTCAAACAATCAATAACAGCCTGCTAACAAGTGGTGACAGTTACATCAAGTTACATCAGTCCCCCCGGGTGGCAAAGACAGTCTTATCTAACATTTACGGACTCTTGTCAGTCGGCAATTTAAGCACGTGACTGAGACCACCGACAGGCTGCAGCATTAGCTAAACACTGAAAGTTTTGAGCAGACAGTGGGACTAGCGCTATAGTCCGTTCACTTGGCATGATGTCAAATCGTAAGGACAAAGTGCAGACCCCTTTGTAACGTTAACCATTCACCGTGGTGATCATCTGAGCTAATGTCAACACGGATAACGCAACTGAAATTAAGTTAGCCGGTTAGCTAGCCGTCGTCCAACGCTAAGTTAGCAGCTGGTTGACTAACATTGTATTTATGTGGCATCAACCGCCCTTTCAAACAAAGTGACCAAATAATTAACTCTAACTTTTAAAAGTTAGTAACACTTTCCATCATCTCTGCCCTTGCGTGCTGACTGTCACCCAAAAATCCCTGTGTCCTCTCCAGCCTGCCGGCTCCTCCGCTCACCTGATATGTACTCTGGCGTTTATGGTCCGTCAAATTTTCACTGCGACTTTTATTCCAAATATGATAAGAGCTCGTTTGCCGGATGAGAAGCGCTAATTTTCTTTTTTGAAAGTGAAAGCCGCATTTCAGCGGTACCAACATCGGCGCCATGTTGCCTAAGGAGGAAGGCGGTAAATCAACACGCCGGATTGACGTCATATCCTGTCTTCGCCACTGCTGTCAGTGTCAAAGCTAGCTTACAAGCCTGACACAACGTTACACTTCTGACGAATTACCAGCAGCTTGTTTGGTTTTAACTGGACTCGACTGAGTATTTAAAGGTTTGTGAATGTGGTCGTAGCGGTTATTGTCTGTGTAGTAGCTGCGTGATTCGGGGATTTCTTTTTTTTCATAACAGCAGCCGAAGCTAAAGGAAGAGCACGTTGTCTTCTTTGTCAGACAGCTTAATCTAGGTCGCTTGGTCAAGAAACGTTATCTGACTTTAGCACAGTTTTAAAAGAAATCTCGCACTCAGGATGCCATGCCACAATCAGCAACTGAACAATGTCAACAGTGGCCAGGAGCACCCAATGAAGCAAGTGCGTTTTGCAAACAGCAGCAGCAGCGGCGGCGGCGGCGGCGGCGGCGGCAGTGTGCCTGCAGTGCTGTCCAACTCTGAACCCACTGATGCCGCCACACTGTCCGACAGCCAACATAACCTGGGACCTCAGCTTAAACTGCTCCCCTTGAATGACCAGATCCGTGAATTACAGACCATAATCAGAGACAAGTGAGTCCTTACTGCTTTCCTATCTTGGCATACAGACCACAACAAATCTGGTGTTGCAGAATAAAGTATGTATGAGACAATACCCAAGGGACTGTTAGTTTTTTTTATCACAGGGGGTCGTGTCAGGGGTGTGTAATTTCTTTTTTTATCTTGACCCTCCCCAGAGCTACAAATGTTTTTTCCTTGAGCCTCCCTGAGTGACTAGGGGAAAACGCATGACCTATTACTATGGTGCAAGATTTTTAATTTTTTTAATTTATTTATTTTGGTGAAATTTTAAGTGAGACACGGAATAAAGTGATTTTGATAAATTATTTTAAGCTTAGATTTGGTTATGTTTACTCACAGAAACGTAAAAATCCAACGATATTTATGCTATTACAGGTTATTGCTATGATAAATTCAGTAATTGAGCTATTTCAAAAAATAATAATATTTTCGCCAGATAACGGCATAAAAAATGACGTATCAGCATTGGTGCTTAACTAATTTTGACAGGCCAACAAGATGATTTATTTAACTAATTAGTTGAAATGGGTACAAAAGGTACAATTTGCCCTGGTTTTGGCTGTTGTCAAATTTGTCTTAAGGAGAGCATCATCCAAGCCTGTTAATGTGGGATGAAATTTACAGTTTTGTTTAAAAGTTGTTACATAAGAATAAATATGGAATGTTTTACATGTAACCCAGGTTAAATCATTTTTATTGCTTTGTCGAGTGAATGTATATAATTTGAAAAGCACTGTACCTTATGTCTGCATCTGTCACCAGGGGGCCATCATGATTAGATATCGTTATTGGCATCAGCAGTTGGCAAAAATAAGTCCGAAAATATTTGCATATCGGATAATAACAAAAATACAGCATTATGCATTCCTATTAAAAACATGCCGTTGGGTTTAGGGGTTTAGAGAGTATTTAAAATGAATAAGAAAATACTAAAATAAAATCCAAAAGTCCCTCCCCAGTGCTTAAAAAATTTGACATGCCTTTCCCTCAATAAATAATGAACAGTGCCTAAGTGGTTTCAAACAAGATGTTAGGTGATTACATAGAGAATTTTATTGCAATTCATTTTTAAGCTGGTTTAAATTGTAGGAAAAGGCTAAATTCAAGCTGTATCATAACTATAATCCTATACAGTTTAGTCACATCTGACTTTATCAGTAATACAGTTTACTGTTATATAATCTGGCCCTAATTTTGAATAACATGTAGGTCTGTTGCGTTGTGTAAAGTAGTATATCTATCTGATGGGTATCAGCGCTGATGTTGACCTAATCAAATTATTGATCATACAGGGGAAGGTGACTCATCCGATTTAACCTCTACAATCCCATTGTCTGGCCATTAGGGCAAGACAATACACAGTCATGCTGTGCAGCCAAACAGCCATCAAACCCATAAAACTTCATGTCAATTTCCATTGGACATCTCAAAGTTTACAATAAGATCTCATGTGTCAGGATGAATGCTGGGGGAAACTTGGTGAAATATTTCCATTTGAAGGAATGATGCAGTTTGAATATTTCACTCAGTGTGAACATTATATAGCTTCAATGTAGATCAGGAACAAGCTCATATAATATAGGCATGCAGCATACGTGATACTGTCAAAACAGTCTGGAGTAAAATGATTTTCCAACCAATTAAAAAGGTTAGTTATGCTTTTTTATCCATTGTCATAATAAATGATAATTTCAACTACACAATTTTAAAAACACTCAAGAAGTATACAATTAGTATAATTAAGACAGTTTTTTTTGCATAGATAGTGTCATTTGACCTTACCTTACAGAGGAAGGACCCCAATCAGCAATCAACTTAAATTTAAGAGATTACTGTAACAGAATAAATGCCCTGTAGCAATACGATAAATTTATGTACCGTAACAGGAAGGATAAAGTGGGTTTGGTGCTTTCATTGTGAACTATCTAATCAAATGTTAATCTTCATATTTTCAGGACAACCAGCAGAGGAGACTTTGTGTTTTGTGCTGATCGACTGGTAAGATCATGACTGAATACTACATACTGTATGTGTTTGTATACAAACTGTAAGCTTTTGCTTTCTCCAATAACAGATCAGACTAGTAGTTGAAGAGGGTTTGAATCAGCTCCCCTACTCAGAGTGCACTGTGACCACACCAACAGGTGAGGACCTCTGTCTCTTGTGCCATTTGAAGAATATGAGCTCCAGCATGGAAGAGCAGGCTGAATAGAGCTGACCAATTATAATAACATCATTGATAAATAAGTCCAGTGCTCCCATCAGGTGCTTTACCTCCTGCATGTATGACCGAGCAGCTACATTTGTGAATGTTCCTACATCATTTTCCCCCTCAGGCTACAAGTATGAAGGTGTCAAGTTTGAAAGAGGCAACTGTGGAGTCAGCATAATGAGAAGTGGTAAGTAAAACCTGCCATAGCCTACCCAGCAAATTAGAGTTTCTGTAAGGGCGTGTATCATGTCTTCCATGCATATTTGATTTATGACGACTGTTCAGTCGTGCTACATTCTGTTCAGCACATATTCATCAGATCAGGCTATTGTGTGCTCAGGATCATTAACTTCTTATCAGCAGTCAGGTCTTTTCTCTCAGTGAAATTGATCAATCATTTGAATACTAAATAATACACTAGAATAATGTTACATGGGGCAAGTCTCTACTTTGCAGAACTATCACTTTCTTTCTCCGTCAGATTTAATGAGGCTCTTATCGCTGTCAAATGCGAAACCTAATATAGATATTGCAAAACCTATATTATCCTTTTTCATGACAGTAATGCAAGGGGCAGAAATGTAAAATGTAGGCCCGTTGGACAAACAGTGAAGCCCAAATACTACATCCTAAAGACAATACAGATCTGAAGTCTCAAGTACGACATTACGATCATCGCCATCTTGGCTCTTTGGAGCCAGAAGTGGCCATATTTTGATGAGAGGGTGGAGCTTTGGAGGTGCTAGGGGTGGATCTGACTCAGTTAGTAGTGAGGACTCGCCCTGCCCTTAAATATGCCTGGCTTTGGGCCCTAAATGCATAAAAATACATCCCCTGTACAGTTGTCATGAATGTTGAAATTACCTTTACAGACCAAAACCAATTTTTTTTTGTTGTTGTTGTTTCTACTCTTAAGTTGAGCACATTAACATGGGTGTTTAAGGAGATTGACTCTCTTTTGGAGTCAGCCTCAAGTGGCCATTAGAGGAAACTGCAGCTTTTGGCACTTAAGCATTGGCTTCATTTCCAGGCTGCTTGATTTTATCACAGTGCTCTACATGTAAACAGATAAGGTACTGCAAAAAAACAGTGTGATATTATAACAAAGACCCTCTGTGGCTGTCCATCCCTTATATATGGTGCATAAAAATAAGGCCTTCAAGTTTATGAATTGATGCAATGCTCCAAAGTATGAATATATTTAAATAGACAACATTGCAATCCCAATTGTTTTCTGTGTCTCCTCACAGGTGAGGCCATGGAGCAGGGTCTCAGGGACTGCTGCCGCTCCATCCGCATCGGCAAGATCCTCATCCAGAGTGATGAGGAGACACAGAAAGCCAAGGTCTACTACGCTAAGTTCCCTCCAGATGTATACAGAAGAAAAGTGCTGCTCATGTACCCAATCCTTAGTAAGTAACAGAGCTGAGCGCAGTTTATCTAACTGATGACTCCGGCAGCATGTCAATGTCAAGAGATGTCCATTTTTGTGCAAATGTAAAACCGGTTTCATGTATTTATTCATTTTGAGAAATCTCCCTTGAGTTGACCTTCAGCGCCAAGTCTGCATTTCCACATCATACCGGCCCATTCACACTGTTCTGATAATTATAGCTCTCATGGGGGAAATTATACACTGCATGGGAGATAGCCACCAAGCTGCTGAATAGCATAATGACGGCCAACAAAAATAGTATCTTAATAGCCCCGGTTTCCCAATGTCACAAAGCAGCATTTGTCTGCACTCCGTTTTTCAAAAAATATGACAGCGACGAAGCCAGGTCGATGGTATGTTTTATTATGTCAAGAGTGATGGAACACATGGTTACACTGATGCATGCTAAAAGGGTCAGTAATGACAGACTGCCAAGTGCCCAGACTTACAAGCAGTTCGATCAGCACACAGCTCAGTACCTTTTTCAAATGCTAACATAATACATAAGTAACGTGCAGTCAACTCAAACAAGGCATGTTACAATTTTGATTATAATTCGAAAATTGATCTAAATGCACTTTTCACTTTTGATCAGCGAAAATCAAAATCAGGATCAGCAAGTTTTTTTGTTTTTTTTATCTCAACCCCGCCTACTTGCGTTGGAAAAATGAAACTTCTTCAGAGATGATACAGCATAGCAAACCAGTACCCTGGTGCTGCACTTTTGCAGACACTAGGCACAATTGCAAACAAATTGAAATTGCAAATATAAAATACGGCTAATGAAAACACAGCAATTTAGAATAAACTCCCATTTATGGCAAAAAAGTTCGCATGAGATCATATTTCAGGTGATTCGAGAAAGCCATATTTTCTAAAATTGCAATGGAAATTGCGCTTGCAGGTAGAAACTGGCTCCCTCGGGCATGATGCAGCAGGCGCTACAAGAGGTGTTATTGCATCGCATAACTTTTCAAAAGTTGAGCAGATCATCTGGAAGTTTGGAATCAACAGTTCCTCTATGAAATCATGGAGTATCTCCTCCCAGAAATTCTTCATACATGGCCGTTGCAGTGGCTGCAATAGAAATAAACCTGCTAATGTTTTGAACATTCTTCGCTGTGCTTCCTGGAACGTTAACACAAGAGAAGAATTTTCATAACATCACTTAATGGAAACGCAGTCATCTCGCAATTGTGTTTTATCAACATTTCAAAATGATTGCTTAATTTTTGCATTAATGTGTAATGGAAACCCGCCTCTTGTAGCCATTGCCGGAGTCAGGGATGACAGAAAAACAACAGAACTGGAAATTTCTCCTCTAACATTGAAGTTAACAGTGTGGCAACATTTAGTCTTCCCCACGAGTTAGACAACCAACGAGTCGTTGACAGAAACTACGCTACACTACACAAGTGGAAGTGAAGCAAGGCTCTGGTAGCTTGTTACAACTTCAATGGTGACAGCCAAAATACCAAACCTGAGGCTGAAAAACAGATTGCATGAGCCAATCTGTGACATCACGGTAGCTTCTTCTATTATTCTTACAGTCTATGCGTGAAACCAACGATCTGGTGATCGAAATGCAATAGTCTAAAATTAGCATAGCAAAAGTGAAACTCAAATTGAATCGTGGATTTCGCGAATCATGACTTAATTATTACCGTTATTTGTTTTAAAATAGTGGTGCTTTATTAATTTGATACGTTCTAAAACTGAGTGAGCACGTTTCAAATTAACACACTGTTTCTGTAATTAAAGTGCCTTTGTTAACACTTTGCAATGTGAGACAAATTTCAAAATCATCTCAAAATGCTCTGTCTGCAGGTACCGGGAACACTGTGATTGAGGCGGTGAGGGTGCTGATAGAGCACGGAGTCCAGCCCAGACATATTATCCTCCTCAGCCTCTTCTCCACGCCTCACGGTATACCACCACAGCCAGTTCACAGCAACTGCAGCTCATCACCAATTTACTTTTGTTTACCCACCAGATCACACACTTGATCTCCAATCTCCTCTCCACTACAGTGCCTGCTGTATCTGTGTCTTCATACAATATACTGACCACAATGCCGCTCAGTGCCACTGCTGATCTGGCTCAGCAGTTCAACCAATTATGGTTTTAAATGAGTGAATAAAGCAGATTATTTTTTAAATTGTTCTAGAAAAAAATGACGTTTTAAACGAAAAATTTAAAATTATAGGGTAATTTGGGGTCCTGCAATAGTTTTCTCTCCATCTACCACTCACCAGACTGCCATGACATTTAAAGTGGATATTCATGGTTTACCAAAGAAGGATTTCTAATGTTTTTTTAAACCCCTTGACCTTTCTCTTAGTGCCATCATTGAACTGAAATTTCCGCTTTAACACAAGAAATATTTAAATCTGAAGGGCATGTTAACACATTTTCACTATTCCAACAAGTGGCATCATGCTGAGAGGATGTTGGGGTGGTAAAATGCCAGTAAGTAGCACACTGTCCATGACAACGGCATTTATAGTTCAATAAATACAAATACATGTTTATATACGTTAGTTTCTCGTGTTGCTTTTATATCACTTTCAACCACTATTTTTATTTCAAACAGCAGCCATGTTGCTGGATTTCTTATTATATATTTAAACCCTTCATCTAAGTGTTTTTCCTTTTCTCCTAGGAGCCAAATCTATAATCCAGGAATTCCCAGATATCACCATTTTAACTACAGAGGTTCACCCAGTGGCCCCGACACATTTTGGACAGAGGTACTTTGGCACTGACTAAACAGAGGACAACCCGAGGAACATGATCTGCAGATTGTTTTCAGTATATTTTGTCCTGTTTATTTAAATGTATCTCATGTTCTCCTTGTTGTGCCAAATACTGCTACTTTCTCTCCAAAGTTCCTAAACTGATACAAAACAATCAATCTGACTGTATTTATTATCTTTTTTTGGCTTGTTTTTGCTGTGTGCTCATGCTTAAGAAAGACGGCAAAACTGAACCTTGTGAAGAGTTCAACTTGGATCATTTTATTTTGCATGTTACAACTGATGGTAAATAAAGAATTTATATTTGTTAAAAGACAGCAAATGAAACGGCATCAGTACTTTTGGTGGTTTAGAGGTGTTTAACAAGGGAAGTGCCACAAATCACGTACTCCAAAGACAATTCGAAAAGGACCATACTGTATGCACTCGAGCAACATTGAACTCCTGTCTGCAAACTGGGTATCATTTGTCATCTTCATTTTATAAATATCCTACTATTTGATAAAAGCACATTGCTTCAATAGTTTATTTTAAGTGTCACTTGATGGAGCAAAATATACAGACACCGCCTGCAGCAGTTATGAATCAGCAAACTCAATACACAGGGAAAGAAAGTGGAAGATCGTAACAATAGACACTAGACGACATGAGACACTTAACAACCACATCTTTCCTAATGCTTTATACATGCTTTCAAACGCTGACTCATACCTCAGATAAAAACATCAGTTTGAATTATTAAATGATTTCTATAGGTTGTAGATTTCTCAGACATAAGCAGCATTTGATTTGGCTGTCCCAACATAGAAAATAAGATCTGATGAAGTTGAGGATGAAACAGCATTGAGGTTTGATAAAAGCTTAACTTTTCATTCATACATACATACTAAATAAATGGGTGTACAGAAATGGTTTTCAACTTAACACACAAGTCCATAAACCAAACAGTCTCAACGAGGAGAGTCTGTTTCATTGGTATTAAAAAATTTCAAAATACATCAACGCAGGTAGAAAAAAATACAGAACATCATATTGCAGAAGGTCGCTGATCTCTACCAACCAGTGGATGAGAATCAGTCATTTTATATATATATATATATATATATATATATATATATATATATATATATATATATATATATATATATATATATATATATATATATATATATATATATATATATATATATATATATATATATATATATATATATATATACAGTTATCTGCATGTTTAAAACGATCAAAACAGACACAGAAGAACCTATGTCCTCTCCTACAAATTGTTTTGTGACTTTGATGAAATTCACTTTCCTATCACTCTGCAACCACATAGAAGTCTTACCATTCTTAGGATGGATTATGTGGTAGAAAACAACATTGATATTGATAATTGATAATTTTAAAAATATATCTATCACAGTATGTCTCATATGGTCATCCCAAACCTTAAAACCAAACTAATCACTGCATTTTTTTATCAGCCATGTATCCAACATAACTCCAGTCATGATATACAGTATATATTCAGGATATGACTCCACTGAAAAATGATAAATATTATATTAAGTCTGCCATTAATACTCTGTGCTTGAAAATAATGTCGCAATCTCAACCAATGAGCTGCAGCTGTGAACCACAGCTACAGATGTATGCTAGTTTAGTTTTTATTACTGTCATCGGTAATGGCATTTTAACTTGATAAAATGCTGAAGTACTCTATTTTAGGAATACTTCACCCACAAACTGACCATTTGTACATCAATTACTCGCTCTGTGACATTGAATTGCAGAGAAAAAAAGGTTTTTTTTTGCATGTTTCCATGTCGAACAAGAATCCAGAAACTGAGAAAATCATTGATGATTTGAAGTCATAGGGATCCGCTTTTTAAAAACAGCAAAAATATATCAAAAAGTCAGTTTACAAACTCACATTACTCTTGAGGTATAATCTTAAGTCTCATTTATCCAGTTGCATGCTCAGTACTGTCCAAAGAGCTGGTTCTTTCTGATGGAGAACTGACCTGAAAGTGAAAATTATCAATGCTCTCTTCAAAGCCAGACTACATTGACAAAAACATTAATTTATCCTCGCTGAACATGGGAGCTGCTGATCTACTACTGCCCTGATCAGTTACTTTGTGTTATTATGTGACTTCTTTTTCACAAATTCAATGCAACGCAGGGTGATTAATAGGGCTGCAGGATTCAATCAAATATTAATCATGATAACAGTTTTGGCTTCCCATAATTTAATAATATGAGTGACTGTGATGCGGACTTTTAAAATGCATGCTCCGCTCAAAGAAAACTTCGGTGCATATAAAATCAGGAGCTTCCTGAACTAACAGCCAGCCTCCACTTTTGAAGAGCTGTCATGCCACTACACACGTACCACGATTCAATTCTGGGTAAAAAGTTTTGTAACAATGTTATTTACATAGTTTTGCTTCTCAGAGATGCCCTAGGTTCGGGTGAAGAAAAAACTAGTTTGCATAATTACATTAGCAGTAATGTAGCAAAACATAAAAGTAAAAGCATGGCTCCATTTAAATGCAAAAGTGCAAATGAATAATTGTGATCTCAGTATTGGTTAAATTTATTGTTATAATTGTGCAGCCTGAGTGAGTAGTTAATGATATTGGTCATTTGGGGGGTAAAATATTCCCTTCAAGCATAATATGAAAGGTTTTTCTGTAAATAGGTGCCCAAAATGTTGGCACAGTGTATTCACAAGCAGGGTGCTAGATACATTCTAGGAGAAACAGACTCCCCAAGCACAAGAATAAATATATCAATAAGGCGGAGGTTAAATCAGGTATTAGAATACGCTTATGTTCTTTGTAAAAAGTAAAGTAAAATCTTATGTTCATATGCTTCAAGTCCCAGACTAGTAGGGGCCAGACAACTGAATCACTGCAAGAGACCTCTGGAGCATTATGGGTGTCAATTTAGATACTCTGCACAGAGCAAGCTAAAAAGGTGCAACACTGTAAACTCAAGGCCCAACAGTGAAATAGAGGCAGTACAGTGCCAGACAGAAGCTTCCCACTTTACAGTTATTTATAACCTCACAGAAGCCAGTATCTTGAGATGAACAACCACGGGAATACATATATGACCCATGGTAAATAGCAGTTGCCTTTTTGTAAGCAAGGTAATATTTGACAAGTTTTTTTCAGAATCATACTGATACTCTTGTCCATCAGAGAAGAGGTGATGCTATTGGTTGTCCACTGAGTTGCTCTATTCATCATTATGTAAAACACACACATTTAAGTGGCAATGACAATCCAAAAGCAGGCTTTCATCCACATGTTTGGCCCCTTCTGATTTTTTATAGTGTTTGAACATCCACTTGATTTGGAATGCATTTGCCTCATGGTACACAATGTGTGCAATGTTAATGTACATACTCTGTACCTGTGTTAATTGTCCTTACATTAAAATTGCTACTCCTCCATCTCTATGGTAACAGAGGGGTCCCGGTCCTCAGCTGTAATGAAAGGGGGGAAAAAAGACATTTCAGCATGCATTATTTGTTTGTTGCAACTGATTGAGCTCATACAGTAGTTAACGTGTTGCATGTGACCACCAGGTGGTAGCAGAATAGAATAGTAGAATCTAAACACAGCAAACAGTTCTGCAGGGGGGACTGAGGTGCCACCAGGTTACTGAATTTTAAAACCAGCTTGAACACAAACGCTTTTGTTTGTTTCAAAATCACATTTCTGAGCCTTTTTTTAATCCAATGTGACAAAGTGTGACCTCCTAACTGCTAAAGTTTGGGCTGCAGCAAAACACCAATTATAATAATAACGCTTCTCACTTTATGTGAAAACAAGTGCAACTATTTGGTTTGGTAATGCATTTCTTACTGTGTCTTGATAACCTCTTTAGCAGGACTGGTTATGCTATTAAGATTATGGTGCTTATAGTGGGTCATTAGGCAGCTCAAGAGACTCATTAAGTTTTGCACCTGTGCGCCTTCACACTCAACTCTTTTTAACAAAGCTAAATACACCATGTTTATATTGTGGTACTTGGAAAAGGCTTTTGCTAGCAAATACAACCACAGTGTCTACAGAAGCACTGAGAGGCAAGACAAAACCCATTAAAAATTATTAGAACAATAATTCAGAGCACAGTTAAAATTCAGTTTTTCTGTTTGTACCAATAAACCTTATCGGAGTTTATCAAAGGTTTGAAATACATACTTTTCATGGATTAAATGTTTAAGTGAAAAAACAAAAATAGTAGAGTAACTGAGGTTAGACACACCTTTAACACTCTGCTACTGGGAAATACTGATCCAGTTTATCAGGCAACATTGCGAATGCCATCTATTTTTTAAACTTGAAAAAGTAAAATATATGTATACATACTGTATATATTATATGCAGTTCAGAAGGTATATGATTTTAGTTTCAAGATATTAAAGAGCTGTTTGAATTCTGGGAACTACAGAGAATATGTGGAAGTATAAATATGCATATGACAAAATTAAAATGACTCACCCAGGCTTCCGTCCTCAGAGCCATCATCCGACTCCTCCCACATGTCCTCATTAGCTAATAAGGGGTTGTGGGACTCAGAACTCCGATTCTTCAAGGGGAAGTAGTGGCCGTTCCCTTGGCTGACGTGCAAAATGCACAAAAGAAAATGGAAGCTAGTTAAGGAACTATGACCATTCATCCCATCCACTGATCCAATCCCTCATGCTACATTTTGTTCACTATCTCAAACCCTGCAACATGTAAAACAACTCTGTTCTTCCTGCCTTTTTAATGACTATTACATTGAAGTTACACAGTTTAGTGTTCATGCCTCAGTATTATAATTTTGTGTCTACTGCAAACCAAATGTTATTTACAAGAATATTCAAGAACACAGGTGCATTCAAAATGCATTAGGGAGCAGCACCACTGAAAGATGAGTGAGGGGAGGAGAATCAGTTTATCATGCATTTTAAAGATCTCTGAGATTTTCATTTAAATAAATGTTTTCAGTCACTATCATCAATTAAGGTAGCACAATGGTGACTGAGCCTATGGCCATGTGATGAAAGCCTTTGCATTTGCAGTATTATAAACATCATGTCTGTGGCGACATTCTCCTCACTTGTGTCTGAAGCAGCATATTGATTATTTTCCAAGTCTTTGCTGGAGTTGTAAGTGCATTGTTGCTATGGCCGAACAAACAAACCTTGAAATTTCAAAAACAATTGAGAATCCACAAGTGACACTGTTTGGACATTTGGAATGTGAGATCCAAAAACACAACTTATCACCATAAACACATCAAGCAGCATTAAAGTACTTCTTGTCGTAATAATTATATTATTTCTGCAGCTGGGAGACGTTTTCATGTACTTTAGGAAGAACTAAATTCTTTGTAACATAGTTCAACATGTCACATGAGAAACAGGACTCTGTTTATTGATTGGTTGTTGGTATTCCCTGGCAGCAATGCGCAGCTAAAAGTTAAACTATCTCAAATTTTTAGTTTGGCCGCACTTCACCGCAGAATCATATTGCACGTCAGCTCGCTGCAGGCTGCACTTTCGACACTGCTTGGTGTGTTTTTTTCTGCAATAGGTGCCATCAGAAAGAAAATATGGAAATCTTTGAGATGCAACTTTAATTTGCTGTCACAAACTCACCTTGTGAAGACAGGGATGAACCAAAGCCTTCGATCCTCTCCAAACACCTGCTGCAGGTTTCTGCGTATGCCAACATTGAAGCCATTTCTGTCTGGTCCAGTGACAAATACTGGAGCTGAAAAGGCCTCTGGAAAAGGAAAAAATAATCAGAACATGTTTTAAATTCTCTACATCGTGTTTTAAAAACAGCCTACATTCATGACACTTCAAGACTTCCTTGCAAATAATTCATCTGCCTAAATGACAGGTAGTGAAAGAGCAGTTTAATGAGCAGAATCTAATAGGTTCGCTGATAAATATGTAAATCCTCACCTAAAGTGGATCTGTTCTTGGCCACCAACCAACAGTGGTAGCCAAAGAGGAACATGAGACTGACAAAGAACATGAGCGCCACAAACATGAGGAACAGGACATGGAACTTTGCAGGCCCATTTGGCAAGTCCCCCTGGGAGAGAGAAACAGGAGAACGAGAAACTTGAGAAAAAGGTGGGCTTTAAAAGGGTATGACTCATGACACAGGGTTTAGTTTTCTGTTATTGTGAAATTCAACAGTGCCGACTGTGAGAAACTCAAATTCAATTTGTCATATGACTCCAAAATCAGATGTTAAGCTTGAGTGATAATTTAGTCTGATGACACTCACCACCCAGAATTTGAGGAAATACTGAAAGACTGTTGCTGCAATGAATACACAGTACAGCATGGAGTAGGAGAGGAAAAGCAGGAAAAACTTGTAGTTGGAAAAGCCAACACAGTTGTTTACCCTGAAAGAAAAAAAAAAGAAATTCTGGTGTCAGAGCAAACTTTATGCATACATTTCCCAAACATGGAAATACAGGCTGAGATTATACTTACCAGGGACAGTGATGGTCCATCTTCAAGACACATCTTTAAAAGAAAAACATATTTTGTTTCTGCATATCATTTTGATACAGCAGCTATGTTAAAGCACAAAACACCCTAAGCACAATTTATAAAATCATAAGCCTCAAACTTTTAATACAACATTCTTTACATGTACATGACAGCCATATAATTCCTGTTGGTGAACCTCTGCTCTGATTGATCATTAGGATAATCTTTCTAAGAGATTGTGTGCCAGCAAAGCAACACCTTCTAATTATCACAACAGTCCCAGGCCAACAAATATCCCCTTGCCTGGGGCAATCTCTCTAGATGACTGGTTTGAGGAGGAAAGAGTGACTTACGTTTCACAGACTGAGCAGTGGTGACAGCGGTCAGGCTTCAGTACCTGGCAGCGGTCGCAGAACCTGATAGCTACAGACAACAGGATGGCCAGTTGAATGAACGACATGTGAGCTGATCTTACCCTTCACATACTTCCTGTAGCCTAGAACTAAGCAATCAGCACTAATGAAAGAAATGCATTGGCTGATTGCTGTGGATGGGGATGCTCAGGAACAGACACAAAGCTAATTGTCCTTGCTTGCTTCTTTTCAGCGCACACAGATTATGTGTGAGATGACAGACTGTGGCTAATGTACCTGCCTTGCAACTCCCATAGTTTTGAGATGTGTAAAATAAGTGAATAGTTCCTTATGAAACCATATCCTTGCACGGAAAAATGTAAATTGCTTGACAGGATAATTTACCTCCAGACTGAGCTCGAGAAAAGATGGGCAGCTTCTTTGCGATCTCAACCAGGATTTGTTTTTGAGCATCTGGCCTCTCCTCCATCTCATATCTCTGTTTGTCTGAGTATGACAGCTGAAACTACAACAGATAGACATCATAATCAACAGCAAGTTTGCTTTACATTAAAGGCTTATTATGTATGGCATACTAAATTTTATAAGATTATGTTGAACCTGTCAACAGTTCAGTTTACCTTTTTGCATGGTGATGCAGGTGGGGTAAATATGGACTTCCAGTAGGTCCATGAGAACATCACAAAACAAACATGAAATACCAGTAGATAGGCCACTGAAATGTAAAAAACAGGCACAATATTTTTACAAAACTACCAAACTGTTGACGTAATGTGTTGTTTAGTAGCGCACACCGTTTGTGGCACACAAAAAATAGTGCTTAACTCACCTTTTTCCAACGTGTTGGTGAGTGTAACTGAAAAAAACAAAGATATGGCTTAATAATAACACAAGGAAGATGCCAGAGACTAGTAACAGTGAGGCTAACTGTGATCACTGACATTAGTTTGATTATTAAAAGAGGGACAACAATTAACAGTTTACGTTACCGGCTAACACGACTAACGTTAGCCAGATTGACAGGTTTTAGCTAAGGATAGCAACATCAGTCAGTCTTTTAATAAACACGGAGTAAACACGAACCTCTAAGAGACAACAAGAAATTAAAATACGTCTCACTTTTTTAAATGCTCAATATTACGTTAAATAAAAGCACACACCCAAAACCACTTCCGCCTAGTCTGCTAGCTCCTGCTCTGTGTTTAACGTAATTTTAGTCAACACTGCTGTGCGGCAATCTGCGATGTCTCCAGATTAAAAAATGAAAAAAAATCACAACAGACGGACTCAGTTCCTCATACTTACAAAGACATAGCTCAAAGACGTACGCGTAGTATGACCACAATACCACGGAGGTTATTATAAGGACAGGTATCCAGGAGAAAACCCTTTGACAGCATCTCAAACCTCTGGAGAGAGCCATATTCCAGCTCGCCGCTGCTCGTTTCTGCGCTCCACTACCATTCCTGGGATTTATTCATCGATGATATCAGGGAGCGATTCACCGCACTCCAGGAGCCAGACCAGCTGATTGTTTACAGCGACAGATCTTATAGTACATCCATGCGACAGATCAGATCAGATCTGATTCCTGTATTTGTCATATGCATGTTTATACGCAGTCAGCAATGCAATGAAGTGTTTTGAACCAGAAGAACCAATCAACTCACTATTCAAAGCAATAAAAATAGAATAAAATAGATTTTTAAAAAAACAGATATAGCTATATACATGTGCAAGGTATGTGCAGTTAATTACACGAGATTAATCTATTCACGTTAATAGGTTTATTTAAATTTAACAGCTTGTTGGTTAAAGTGATCATTTATTACAGAATATGAATACCTTAATGTGACCTGTTTATTGAAGTACACATACTAAGGGACTGTTGGTTATTTATGGGAGAATAGGGGTTGATGCGCAAAGGGAGGTGTCAAATAACTTTTCAAGCATTTGGGAAGGAGGGTTTTTTGTCTATATATTTGCATATAAGTTTAGCATGTGCAGGATGATGATGTATAAACCAACACATTGTAAAGATAAATAAATTTGTAGATTTGCTCTTCTTGTTGTAGCATCAGAAATGAAAATCTAACTTAACTAAACTAAAACCCAAACTCATAAATGAATTATCTAAAAGCATCTTAGCCTTTCTTTAGACTAATTGTTTCGGGGGGTTTTTAATCTCAGGATATCTTCCTCCAGAAAACTTTCAAAACAATGTTGGCTATGTCTTGATAGCTAGCAATGCTAGCTATCTAGAGATTTCTAGCTAGCTAGCTAATAACATTAGCAAGCTGTTGAAACTACAATTCTGTACTACTACAATATGTAGATATGAACTATATAAAGTCATATAGGACTATATACCAAAACATCAAACTAAATACTAGTTTGAGGCAGGATTTCCCCCTCTACGGGATGGTGGTTGTCTACAACTTAACATCTTTGCTTGAAAGGAGAATAATGTCCTTTCAAATTAAGTAAAATGGCCCTACCCACAAATTTCCCAACATCTTCTATATGTGTATTTGTATCTTTTAACATTTTTTTAAGGTGTATATTATGAAAAAAAAAAACCCTTGGCAACCAGCATGCAAAACAAGAGTGAAAAAACACTGCTTTCTTCAATTCCAGAAATTCAACATTTAACTTTCAAGTTTTTAAGTTTTTAAAGTTTTCAAAATCTAACAACTTTTTTTATGATGGAGGGAGGGTCATGCATTTTCACTCAGAGAGACTTAAGGAAAAATATCTGTTTAGAGCAGGGTCAAAAAAGAACAAAGAAAAGTCATACCCCTGTCAGCTCTCTCCTCCAGTAAATAAAGAAAACCCCCTTAGCACTAAAAAGGCTAAAATGTAGGGAACAGAAAGTTATGTATTTATTAACAGAGAAAAAAATCAGACAAAGAAATTATCCACAGTATCATCCTTGGTATTTCCAGTCAGTTGAAGCCTCCAACTGAACTGAGAGTAAGATGCATCACAAACATCACATTGTTAAAGCAGACAGTCATAAGTCTATATCAGGCCTTTTCACAAAAGATATTTTGACTCACCACAGAGGAAGAAATGATGTCAGCACACTTACGTCTGTGCAGTGTTTCACTTCTGAGTTTTCAGTCGATCAGACCTTCATCAGCACATACATGAAGCAACAGTGGACAGGCAGGTGAAAGTAACAAATCCCAGTTTAATCATTGGCAGCATGCAACACACCTGTGTACAACCCTGGTTGTAGAGGCTCCACCTCCTGGGAATTGTAGTTTTTTTTAGAAGTTAAGGGGCACTGTGAGGCATATGAAGGAAAGTCATACCTGACATAAAATACAAAAAAAGGGGACGGGACACAATGAATACAGAAAAACATATACAATCAGGAAGCACTTTATACCAGTACCAAACAATTTCATCACATAATACATAGGGGTTTAACAGGGATAAGGCGAAAGCCAATGTTAAAGAGAGATTCACAGATCTATGAAATAAACATCTCAAGAACAAAAGTAGAACAAAGGGAAATGGAGCGACATCAGGGGAGAACCATCATGAACCACAGACCCCAAATTATTTAAGAAATTAAGAACAAAAAACATCTTGGATTACAGCATAACACTCATGTCAACCACAGGATGTTTTTAATTTAACAAATAAATATACACATAAAGAGTTATAAATATTAAAAACAGTGGCTGAATTATATTTAGTTTTCAAAAGTTAAAAATAAAAAGTAGTAACGCAAAGATAAATTTAAGACACTGAATTATTTGTAGGCTTATCTTTTTAGGAGCTCACAAGTCAGTGTCTTGAACTTATGTCTTAGACATTAAATGATTTGACTCCACCTAAATTACATGTGACAGTTTACTCTGTGGCACAAGCATACAGAAAATAATCCTTTCCTATCGTCCCAAATGTATTATGTTCGCTATATGAGTTCTGGTATTACTCTCCAAACCAAAAAAGTAAGATCTTCCATGTAAAATCCTATGGACCACAGCTTAACACTCAGGAGGGTTGTGGTGGAGATGTTTCTACATCTTGAAGATTTTATTTCAAGGTTGTAATTGGTCAGTTTACCTTAATCAGCCACATTACTTAGTTTCAATATTACAGTTCAACCATTTTTTTTTTAGGTTTACATAAATATGTGATAATGAATTATGAGACTGCAGAGAGCTGATAAGAAATGAGGGGAGAGAGATGGAGGACAACAGGCAACACAGGTCCCCAGCTGGACTGGGGACTGATTTAACATTAACAACACTTTTTCAATTAAGTGCTCTTGTTTACTCCGGTGTGCTTAATTTGTAGGTTACGCAACCAGCTGGATTCTTGTCAAAATCTCTGCATGCCACACACACACAAAAAAAATCACCTAATTGTTTCGCCCTCCCAAGAGCAAAATTGGATCAACATTCTTTGAGTATAAGCCATGAAGACTGCAGCAGTTCATTTACTTTTAACATTAAGACTGATGTTCACCTTCTCAATTAAACTCTCTGTGAACGACATCATCTTGGCTTGTTTAGTGTTTGATTTTAATGTGACACTTCTGCACTGAGTTACTTTCATCCCTGCATTCCCCAGTTTACACACTTTAACAGCTCAATTTTTAGATTTGACTTGATTAAATTAACCTTTAATGACACTGGGGGGTCATTTTGTGCATTACAGAAACAAACAGAAACAAGATGCATCAAATATGCATTTAAAAAAAGAAAAGAAAAGTGCAAATGGGTGCTTGCAAACAAATTCAACATGTTGTATATAATATGGGAATAAATGTGTTCCAGTAAAGACAGAAAATAACAGGAATAGTGTAACAGCAATGCAAGCAGGGTGAGAAATGTGTTCTAAACAACAAAAGATTGTTTAATATGTTTTTATTAGCAAGAATATGTGAATATATATATATATATATATATATATATATATGTAGTCATAGTATTGGTATTAAAGGGTTGTAAACATGTTTATTTCTGCAGCTTTTGGCTCTTTGGTTTCATTTTTCAGCCTCGGAGGTTGCTGTTTGGCGTCTGGGGGAAATTACCCCAAGGATACATTTTTAGAAACTTAATAGCTAAACCGACCATTTTAGAGCATTTTGAAACAGAGACTCTTAGATAAGGGGTTCCCAAAGTTTTGATGACTGAGTGTCAATTTAGGGAGCCACCCCGACCCTTTTTTTTGTAAAGTGACCTTAAGTCCTTGAAAGGTGCTATATAAATCCAATGTATTATTATTATTATTATTTATTATTATTATTATTATTATTATTATTATTATTATTATTATTATTATTATTATTTATATATGATTCTGGGCTTCACAGGAAAAAATGCACACACTGTGACCTCTTTTTTCTGACACATTTTTCAATGATATTTGTAATGACTTTCTGAGATCTTAGGCCACCAACATTGTTTGATTTTGATATTTGGCTGAAATTAGGCTGTTACGTTGGGTGGCCAAATTTCAGTGTCAGAACATCTGACGCCAAGGTCAATTTGACGTAGAATACTGATGACAGATGATGTTGATATCTGACTGATTTTACGTTGTATTGTTGGGTGACCAAAATGCAGCATCTTCCAAACTTCTCATGCAAATGTCATCTTGACACAGAATGATGACATTGAGTTGTAAGGTATACAGACCAAAATCTAACAATGCCGTAATGTTAACATCCCTACAATGTGGAATTACAATAAAATATCATCAACTCAATTTTCATTTAAACCTAAATCCAGCGTCTGTCTGCCATAAGAGTCCAGCATCTTTCTGACATCATACTGATGTCTGGCATCAGCTTGGATATATTATAATAACAGCTGAGTATATTGCAGCATAGTGCAGGTCTGTCATAAAAAAATCCTATGAAATCATGTGAATTTCATTATGTATAACAATAGGCATAAAAGTACTTTTTTATCCATGGTCGTGGTTTAGTATTTAGAAAGGCCTGAGTGTCCTTCAGTGTCCACATGCAGGCATGTGAAGAGGCTCCAGGATGTCTGAGGGTTAAGATACTCTCAGATGAAGGCCTTGTACATGTTCAGATTCAAGTATTAAACAGGTTACAATGTTATAGTGTAGTATGTTACACACTATATAAGACTAAATCATGGTTCTGTCAAAGCTGCTGGTATAACTGTGTCCATACTCACATGTTGTTGTACCGAGAGCTTCTCTGACGTCAAGATTTATATAAAAGTTGATACCATTGCTACTAAGCACCAGAAACACTAGTTGATCAAACTTATTATTAAAATTATTATTATTATATCTATAAACATTTAAATTACAAATGAATAATGATGTCTTTTTTCCTACATAACAGGCTGTTTGCTATGCAACTGTGTTCACCCAATGAAAATTATGTAACTTTAGGCACACCTCCTAAAGATTTATTTTAAAAGAAATGTCATTTTTCAAATGTTTATTTAATGATTTACTCATAAAACACAGTGTAAAGTGGTTATTGAAAAATGTGATTAATAATTTCCAATGGGTCTTACATATGCAATATTTTAGACAAAAAATGTGCTCAATTTTGACCCTTTGTTGAGTGTTTTTTTTTTTTTTTACTTTTAGAAGAGTTGACAAGTCTAAGTTTAAACTTCCGGGCAAACGTCATTGAAATTGGTCATTTGGACCATCCCTAGTTGGTATTGAAGATACAGTAGGTAACTTGGTGTTGTTGGAGAGCTGGATAGCTGCTGTTGCAGACTCCCAACAGTGAGTTAAAAGAATTTGGTAAGGATTATAAAGTGGCTCACTAAGCATCAGTTTACCCCCTGTGTTCACTAATAGGAAATACCAAGCAACTCAGTTTGCCATATAATGACCCAGTTTATTTATGCCTGTGTTAGTTTAAATGAACACTAACACATTTTGGTGTGAAACAACCTCGATGCACTTTGCAAAAGTCACCAATGGGAGGCACTGTGACACCAATAACTTGCTTCCTTGCTGCTGCAGACATCATCCAAGCAGTTTACAACACACTTTAAATCATGTACTTTTAGAGAATCTCAAATTTCAAGACAAATATGGCAACAGTCAAATGTTAGTTTAACATAATCTAATTGGCATTGCTCATCCCACTTTTTAAGTTTTGAAATCGGCATCAAAGCAAACAGAGGCTGAATGTGAGTTTGTGTGAAAATCATGGTGTCCAATTAGACTGGTAATTAGCTTGTGTAAACATAGACTTGTGTTTTTATTGCTCATTGTTGTCTTATAAGACAAGAAAAAAACAGCTGGGCATTAAACTGATATTAAGACAAAGACAAACATGGCTGATGTCACTATCAGCACTGATCTCTGTTTATGAGTGTGAAACTCTCATCGTTAATATCACACAATAATTCCACTTCTGTCCCTTCAGAGATATGCTGCTTCCTTTTGTTCTGGAAATTTACGACATGGCGTCATCCTCTGACGTGGCTATCCCACACAATGCGTAACAACCGGTGTAATAGTCTCCCCATTACTGGTTGCGGTGAAACTTTTCATCATGTCATGGGACCCCAGAGTCACTGGAGCATTTAACTGTGGACTCTAACAGCCCAGCAGGACTGTTGATCACAGGCGTCGTAGCACCACCTGCTCCTCCGCCTTTACGTAATGCAGACTCCCTCTCTGCAGTGCCTTCTGGGATAGGGGCGTGAGGTGAGCTGCACCCAGTGCTGACCTCCTCTATTCCATCACACATGTTCTCTCCTCTCATTCTCAAAAGGCCTGCTCCTCTCCCTGACATCTTCTCCCACTTCAACACGTCGTCTGTCGCTGGCTCTCCATCCAATTCCTGGTCTCTCTGACCCCCCGCCCCCCTTCTGTCTTCCCCTCTCTCTTCAGGCAACAGTGTCGGCAGCTGGGCGATGACAGCTCCTCTCTCATTCAACCGCTCACTGGAGGCAGGGAGCGGCCATCCATCCATCAGCACGGCAGCAAACCCCCTCCACTACAAAGCCATTGTGACTAGCAAAATAGTAACGGCCTTTTAATCAAAACATTTACCCCCGTGTAAAAGTAAAACACAAACAGCCCATATCAGCAGGTTGAGGCAGACTCCTGGCCTCAGAGGTGTGTGTGAGCGGAGCGTGGTGGAGGTGCATTCCATGCCGCCCTGGTGGTAGTCTACATAAAGAGACAGTAGGGGCTTGAGGAGAGCCTGTTTGAGGAGAAGTCATGCGTGCCTGCAGAAAAGTGCGAAAAGGATTCACAGTGTACCACCATTAACTGTTGAGAGGAGCACAATGGGCTGACACAATGCGGTGTTATTTGAGTTTGCTCTTGAGCTGCTGCTCACTGTTATGCCTTGAGGATGAAGTGGCACTTAGAGTGTGCATTTCATTTGACCCCTGAGACTCTCGTGTCATGCAGTTGTGCTCTGCAGTCACGGCTGGTTCAGGGAATGCTGATGATGCTAAGCACTTTGGGGGGGATTCATTTGGGAGGAGTGTATGGGAGCAACAGGGTTCATGTGGAAGAGGAATGGAGCTATTATTTGTTTTCATGACTGTATATTTGCCTCTGTTTTTTTGCAACGGCGCAAGATGATGCCGTGTTAAGTTTGATTTCCATTTCATTCCCTGCATGCTTCAGCGTCTGGACAGGGAATTCATCACACGTGCATCCGTTTGAAGTCAATATGGAGCACATATTGGAAAGTCTGCATTCATCTCAACATATTGTCATTGGTGTGCGTCCAGGTGATCAAAGAGTCGCTGTTCTGAGTTGCCCACATTTAGACAAAAGGTATGTGTGCAAAAATCAGACATGAGCGCAGGAGTAATTAGAGAGACAGACCAGTACAAGAAAACACAGCTATGACTTCACAGAACATGGTCACACACGTCCTTTGCAATTTAGCTGAACACAACACAGAAAAAGACTTAATGCATTCTACTATTAACCTATTAACACCAATGCATTGCGCTGAGAACTGTCTGGAACCTTGTTCTGGTGCATTATGCATGTATGAATAAGTCATGTTAGAATGAGGGGAAATAATGCATGCCTTTTCTGCATTTTTTTTTTTTTTTTTACGTCATACAGCCAAATGTTCTGACTCTGAGGACAACTGCAGAGCCTCAAGGTCTGCTTCTCACCCCGCTGATGAACACAGCGGACCTCAGACGTCTGGAAAGCTGTTGGGCTAGTGTGACATCAGCAAACGGCACTCAGCAGAGCAAGAGAAGCCCTTAAACAAGGCTATACTTCTGCCTGGCCTCTGCTCATATTCACACTTAACAGCAGAACAAACAATGACAGGGCGGGGAGGAATTGCAGACACCTCACCCAGCATGTGTGAAAATAAATCCGCTCAAGGGTGGAGACCTGTGTGTCTTCAACAATCATGGAAATTTCAATGGCCACGCCACGGAGGAGGGCTACATGAGTTTTAATAAAGGCATTGCGTGTCAAAAACTCAGGGGTGATTTCTTTGTCACATGCTGCCTTGAAAACCTGCTCTTTTCATTGCCTTGATGCCGACAGGATCTGAACTTAAAACGCGATCATTGTTCTTGATCTCTGCGCTTCTCATCAAAACAGATTAATTGCATTTTGCCAAGTAATAAATAATACATTGTGTCTAACTACAAGATAATATCTGGAGTGGAACATCAAAGGGCAGTTGTAGCAGCTTTGTGGCTTTCAAGGGCCTGTATGAAAGCTAAAACACTGCCTGAGCTCTGTCTAAACTTAACCTCCTCTTTGCCACTGAAAATACCTCATGGAAAATCTGATTTGGATATGACTCCTTTCTCCTCAGAGATAATGAGAACAAAGGGTGATCCTTTCACTTTGACTCACTTTCATCACCCTCGGCTGACTTTTTCCATAAATACGATTGGTTGTATCAATATGTTTTATTTGGGCTGAGTGGAAAAGGAAGCAGTCGTTAAGTGCCATTGGTGAGATACAAACAGAGGCTGGGGGAAAGAAAAGAGTGCAGCAACTGAACACAGGGGGCAGCTGGAAAGTCTATCATCCCACAGGTTTAGATGCTGTTTGCCTTGTATTGTGCGCCAGCCTCCAGTGTCTCCCCAAGGACGCTTATCTTTCCATGAAACACAGACACAGTCACAACAAACACAGTACCACACACAAGGAGGAATCTAGTGATGAGTGCCTTGGGTGCAGGATATGAATTTCTTTTATCAAACTCTGTCAAGTGAGAACAGCAATAATCTGAACATGAATATGTGAATCCTTTTTTCCCATACTGCCTCAGAAAACAGATTACTCACTGATGGCGCAGCAGGGAATAGCCAGAGTTAGACGGTGGAAGGCCTCATTGGGTTCTGATGATCCAGTCCTACTGACGCAACCGCCATCTTCACGTGGGGCCAAATCAGTCTTCTTCCTCCATGAGTGTCAGTCTCTCATCCTCATGAAAGCACATATCTGTGCCTATATACACACACAGAATGGCAGCAATATATCAGTCAGTCGCTCTCAGGATTAATGATGTGGAACTATTTAAGCATACATAAACTTTTAAGACTTATTGCCTACTGTATGAAAGGCAATAATGAAAAATCCAGGTGGCAATAATCAACAAATCTTATTTTCTACTTTCCCTTTCCTTAACGGCCGTCCCTTACTTGTCATGTTGCAGAGTTCAAACTCCCCTGAGGACATGACCCTAGTTGGTGAGAGGTCAGGGGTTAACTCCAGTGTCATCACTCTGTTACAGTGGTGGACACAGGCTCTCTTAGTAACACGGACAGGGGAAAAAACGACCTCTGGTTGCATTTGTTGGAGCAACAGCACATAGAAAGTTTTCTATGTTGGGCAGCCTATATTAAAAAAAAAACCCCTCTTCTGCAAAATGATCATTTGTATAACAAGTACTCTCTATTCTTTGCCTTGAATTCATGAAGAAAACTTTATTTTGCTCACATGCCTTCATAGTGAATGGAGAATCAAAAAAGTAAGCAGTCTTATTTTTCCAGTCGTATGCTCAACACTTCTCAAACACATGCATTTTTGCTAAAACATTGTGAAGTGTTTTAAATTTTAACATTTTAGCAAAAACCCACGAGTTTAGGAATAATTGCAAACAATCTAAGTTTTGCTGTTGTTAAACATGACCTCCAGTGGCTTCAATTCATGCAGAATGTTCTCCTTTTTCGGATTTTTTGGTCAATATGGGGGCATGCCAGAAAAACAAAGCTTTACTCATCAATTCAAAGTAACATGCAGTGGATAATTACAATAATATGCAAATGTTTTTTTGAAAGTATTCGTTCAACCAAACACACCAAATGGATTGTTGCCCACAACCATCTGAGAAGGCGTCAAAAGGCAGGACTTTAAAAAACAAACAAACAAACTTGGCAGGTGATTGGATGAACTATCTTTTTATTGCCGTCTACCACGGGCTAACTACAACCAATCCGATCAATTGAAGCCAGAATCATAAATACGAACAAATGCAATAGGTTACTTCAAGCCTAACAAGCTGAATTTTTGTGTGCTACCATGATCTTGCGATTCTTCTTCGATGATCAGGTGATATTACACGAATGCAGCTGCTGTGCAAGGTTTATATGGCACTGTATCGCTTTTTATCTATTTGGGAGGCGTGGGCAATAATCACACTCCTAGAGGGCACTTTATGTTTTATCTACCATAGAGGCATCCAACAGGGCACTTTTGCAGCCTTTTTTTTTTTTTTGAACATGCACCAAGGGGGGCGGTCACCTCCCACCGCCCGCCCATGAGTACACCAGTCCTCTGTTACCAGATGTGCGGCGTTCAATCAGAGCCAGATCACATAAAGAACTGAGCTCTGACAGAGCAGTAATGTGGCATAAAGAAAATCTGGGTGACAACAGCTCATCTGTCTCCTGCTATGGTAGCTTACGGTAATTTACGAGCACCTCATTTGAACCATACACAAATGTATGCTTTCCAAGATTACATGCTCATAAATATTCTGACGAATGCCTAGAGTGAAGAGGTGACCCCATCAGTGACAATAATTTACATTTCAAAGGTTGCAAAAACACTTTAATGGCTTGTTTTTTCTCTCTCCGTCTGAAAATGTGAGTTTGGGTTGACTGTTTTCCCAGTTCTGCATGGAAAGGGTCTGGAGTTATCATCGCAGAGGAGATTCCAGAGCAGGTACTTAAGGGAATCTGTTTCCATGCTCTGACCTAAGACACAGGGGCAGAGAGGCAGACTGAGAGAGTGGAATAAATAGAACAGAGAGAGATGAATGTGGGAGGAGATGAGGAAAAAGATGAGGAGTAATGAGAGCGACAAGCAGACAGGAGAGTAAACAAAGCATAGGTGAGACAGATAAAGAAGAAGAATAAATGTAGGGGTGCGCTGACAAAGAAAGATCCAGGTAAAAGGACCAAATAGAAAGTGTATGAGGGTGGAAAGGGGCTTTTTGAGTTAGTATAGCAGCCAGCGCCCCCAGCACTGTGAGACAAGGCAGCCAAAGGTGGCACAGAGCTGTAAACCACATTAAAGAAACTCAACCTTTGCATTTAAAGCCCCCTGTTGTAGACACTAATGTGTTTTCATGCTCCGGGTTACCAAAACAAACTGGGTGACCATGTTTTGTTCTGTTTTGCAAGGAATGTAACAGACACAGTCTGGAGCCGCAGGGGACTGGTTGGTAGTCATAGCACATGTTGTTGACCTTGTCTGCACCCCCAAGAAACCTGGACCAGTCGCTGTATCTGATACATACATGCCTTTGAAGTGCAGACAGACAGACACGCAGTCGAACAAATCCCTTCAATTCACTGCCTGTGTCAGCAGGAACACTTCATTAGCTGACATTGCTTATAAAATTAGAAAATAATGCATAAACCATGTGTCTTGCAAGTTGTTACTCATACTGAAAAGAAATTTCCTCCCAATTTGTACAACTGTGCATCATGCCCAAGGCTTCACACTGTGTAATCAGTTGTGATGATAGAAATGAATACCAGAAAAAAACCTGTCGGTTGCCATTACAAACAGCAACTTATTGTTCCATTTTGTGCCATTTCTGAATTTTGGGACTTTTTTCCCCTGGAAACAAAGAGTGAATTCAGTTAGCAGGGTACAAAATCACAAGCCAAATGCTGGTAAAATATGCAAGTGGGTGGTAGATTTACTTCACTCACAAGCCAAAACAAAAACAATGGGAATCTATTAAGTGGCTGGAAGAATCTGAACATTCACTATCCATGTAACTAGTTGACAAAAAAGTTGATTTTGCACCTTGTCACTGTGGATTCAGGTTTTATCGCATAAAGAATGAGGTGGTGAAGTTCAACAGACCGTAGAGACCTGCTAGCGACACTAGGACAGAGAGGCTTTGAGCTAAATGTCAACATGACAATATGGTTACAGTGTCATTCCAAAATTCTGTTTAGCAGGTTAACATTAGTACTTAATTATGTAGCACAACCAAAGCACAGCTGAGAATAAAATATTATGGCGATCCATACAGTTGCTGCTGAGATATTTCAGTCTGGTTAAAGTAGTGGACTGACACACTGGAATTTTGTATAAAGAATTTAGAGTAAAATAAATGATTTCTTAATTAACACATTATGCATGTTAAAAAGTACATGTTGAAAACATGTGAAAGGACTGTAAACTATGGGTCTTCTACTGGGGGTCTGAATTTTTAAAAAATATGTTTGAAAATACACATTAACCTGAGTCCAAAATATCATTGCAAAGATTAATTGATCTATTAATCAAAAATAAATAAATACATTTACAGCACACAACATTCTTGATGGGCTAACTGTTGCCCATGAATCCCCCTACAGTCATGTGAGCTAACCTATGTTCAATAAATGTGCATTCCATATGTGTGTTTAGCATTCAAAAATGATGTATAAATGTATTAATATATCAATAATTGTTATTTTAATAGCTTGGCTTATATGCACCTTAAAAAGTATGCTTATATATGGCAGTTTAGGTCACCCTACATGTCATTGTAACCCTAGTATAATATGCAACTCATGTTTATACAATATATGTAGGAAAGGATCCATGCTCCGTCTCTCCCTCAGCTAAGATGTCCTTTTCCTGAAAAATGGTGAGGGACCCTGTTGTAAACTCTATAGTACCAAACTGTGGAGTTTGACAATTAAACTGTTTTTCACAGTTTCTGTATCCAGGATTTTTTGGGCGGGCCTGAAATTATGGCTCAATGACAAACTGAAGCTATCCTTAACGTAACCCTTTTGTCACTATATAAAAACTATGTTGCAACATTAGAGCGCATAGCTTCAGTGTTGTTTCATTCACACCTCGCAAGTTTGCCAAGATCAACAAGCCCTATCAGCTCTCTCAGGCTAATAAATACATGAATAAACAAGTCTGTTAAATGCCACAATATTACAAACACAAGCAGAAAATCCACCATCATCATATTTGTCTTATCAGCCTGAATCAGCCACACGGCCCGGTAGTCGCTACTCACTGCTGTGTGCTTTGGGCTCTACGTTAGCTGCTGAACGAGCGGCAGTCACTTTACGGCATCTCACTCTTCATCACCGTCTTCAGCGGACGCATCCCCAGTGTCTCAGAGCAGACAGAAGGCCTACTGCTTATTTTTGTCACAATTTTGAAACCTAATTGTATTTACTACTGATTTTTTTAATCACTCAAATTTGGCTGGACAGTTAGTGACACATTGTTCTGTGATGTGACAATCTTACAACACATATTTATTTTTACTTTACCCAGACTTTAAGGCAAAATGGTTTGCTAGGTAAATTGTGATGCTATATTAATATTTGTCGGTACAAGCAAAGAGCTTTTCTTTGTCAACAGCCTCTTTTATCAGCTTGGGAAAGCTGGTTTCATTGTAGATCTTTCCACTGATGTATTTTAAACGCTCTATCTTTCCATTGGCAGTGTCACGTAAATCCTGGCATCTGACTTTGTCTCCCCTGCGTTGGATCCAGAATTACAGTCCCACTGCTGTCAGGAGCCACCAGCCAGACCGACAGCTGCCTGGAAATAGATTCTCATGGGCCCAAACAGAACCTCATTCGGGGTCCTTTGGTCCTCAGTGTGAATGTAAATCTCAGTGCTCCCAGTGCACACAGACACAATCATTTCTGCAGACTACACCTACAATGACCCCAACACCTACTGTGGCATGCCATTCCACAGACTATTATAAATTTGACAACATAAGTAATCACTGTCAAATGACTGCAAACACAAATACTTTGTTAATGTGTGTGTGATTCATTGATGGGAAACAGTCATCGAACAAGTAGATACTTGTTTCTCTTGGATAGTCATGTAAGGTTAATATTATGAGCAACTGTTGTTTGCCTGACTTGGACTGAATTCAGGCTAATAAGAATGGTACTACTGTTGTTTTTCTGCAGCTAATCTTCAGCAGATTTTTGTCATCAGTTGTAGCATTGGGGACAAGCTATCTGATGTAGAATATACATACACTTGTGCAAAATCCAATTTGAAATCACACTGTAGACAGAGATATGCGCTGTATATACAGCAGTGTTTCCGTCTCCATGACAACACATTCAACATGCTCACATGTCATCAGGTGGCTGATAATGGACGCGTCTTGTAGTTGATGATGTCACTGCCTCCACACAAAAGGGAGCTCCAGCGTTAAATAGCGTGTGGAAGAGACTTCTCATTCGCAAAAGAGTTCTGTGTTGAGTTAGGGATTAGGAGGGAATTAGAGTGCCAGTGTCACCTCCAAATAGTTCCTCCATCTTTTAAAGTCACATAAAAAGTTAAATCTATGCACTTGGGCAGCAACGAGCACTTTGTTACATTGTATTTTCCATTTGGATTCAATGGCCAAGAAAAATATGGCATAACCAGCAGTGCTACATCAAAGTCAGGGGTTGCAAAGGGAGAAGAGGGAAAGAGAAAGCGAACGAGAGGGAGGAGGGGTACGGTTCGTACTGCTCCTGTGTACCCCACTCCCTCTTCCCGCCCTCTGGCAAGTCACAGGCATGCACTGCCTCAGTGCACCAGTGCTGAAGCTATGAGCTGGGACGGCAGCCTAACTATTTAGCCTGCGCAGCCATACACCCTTCATGCTTGACACTTCCCTCTGCAGTCCCTCAACTCATTAGCATAACAAACTTTCCACTTGAGGTAGTTCTCTCATAGTTCTCTTTGCTTAAGCAGGGTCTTTGAGGAATGTCTGTTTTGTGGTGGATGGACGGCCACTGATGGGACAGCCGCCACAGTCCATGTGTGATGCCGGAGGCCGGGCAGGCTTTCTGGTCCGAAGGGTTCCCATAAAGTCCCAACCAGCTTGTGAAGGGCCTTTCATGTTACCTGGCTCAGGGCAGTAACCTTTCATGTTCACGAGTCTTGCTTTCTTCACACCCAAGACCTGGCAGTTTTTAATTTAGAGTTACTCACTGTGAATTCAGTAAAATTATTTAAAGCTCCTATAATCTACATTTTTGATGGGTCACATGACTTCTTGTATGTGAAATGGGCTGCTCATGGTGACAAAACCACTGAATTATTGCTTTTAAGCTCTCTCTCTCTCTTTTTGCTTCGCAACTTTGCTGTTCTGGATCACTCTCACCGATGTAATAGCACAATTTCTGGCTGCAGCAGGGCGATGTTTTCAACAAAAGAAAATCTTTGATTAACACTTGGTTCACAACCTTCCCAGAGGAAGCAACAGACAGAAACAGACAACATTAGCAACAAATTGGGGAACAAACCTGATGTCACAGATATATGCAAAATTACCAGACCACGTTGCCACATCATGGTTAAAATTACCATTGTTGACTTTTGGTTTCACACAAGACACGAATGGCAGTCTCCCTGGTTAAAGTCCTGTATTTGTTTGACCTATCTGTTCACCATGGCCTTCTCCCATTGAGAACTTTCTCGTTCTTTATACTACCAATGACAGGGGTAGCCAAACTGTTTTGAATATGGGCCAGATTAGATGATGTGAAAATACCTGGGGGCCAGCTGCTTCTCGCATCATATATATTAAAAAATAATTACATACAAATGAGACAAAGGCAACAGTTTCATCTTCGATTGAAAACGTTTTTAACTTTCCACCGCTCATGAAAGCAGCAGCCCTCGATGTCGACTTTATGCTTCTGTCTTCATTTGTTTGCTTGTTTACCATCTGTTGACAAAAAAGCATTAGTTCTGCCTGCATAATTTCTACTTGGTGCATGTCTGCCAACTGTGTGATAGTCTTGTCATCATGTGGTGACTGGAGAAAATGCAAAGTAAATTTGATTGATTGACCAAAACTGTGTGGCAGGCCACATATGGTGTTTTTTGAAAGACAAGCCAAGGACAATTTAAAATCAGTCCATGGGCAACAATTGTTTAACCAAATAATTTCAATAAGTTGTCAGGAAAACATCCCAATGACTTTCCATTGGCACCATTTCTGTGGTGCTAGCACTTAATTTGAACACATTACAGGCCGCCACCTCATAATGCAGTGTTAACAGGTCGTGGAAATTTAACGTATTCCTGGGCAACATGTCCTCATACAGTAGTACCATACTGCCCCACAAATGACGCTACGTACTTAACTAAAGCTACTTGGTCAAGTTTAAAAAATGAAACATGGCAATCAACCTTAAAATGATTAAAAGTTCATTCAAACTCATTCGTTTTCAAACATCATTCTCATGGGGGGAATTCCTGTGTTTTTTTTCCATCAGTTCATTAATCACATGATCACAGCCTTCCCAATTATGTCTTTTATGCATGAATTACTGGCTCGTGATGTGGTGGGTTATATAAGAATTTTGGTGCATTGTTTTTGTAGGATACATATGAACAGTGCATGAGAACAGCCTGTTCTGTGAGATCAGGCTGTGGTGAGAGCGAGATATTTCCCTCAGAAGTTGGTGGAGACCAAGAACAGAGCTAGAAACACAACTCCAAATGAATGCTAATGTTGCTCCAGTTCGCTAGTTGTTTAAACTTTGAAGTTACCTGTCTATCCAGTTAATTCAATGTCCTCCAAAATGTCTACGTTGAACAAAAAATAATTCAAAATCAGCCCAAATGCAGTTAAAATATGCAGATTTCTGGTTTATAACATAAATTTTGAATTTTGTAAATATCAGAAATGTATTCAGCATCCTTAAAAAACCCAAACCACCCAAATAATGTCCAAATTGGCTGAGCAGTGGCTGAAATAATGTCAATACATGCTATTATGCAAATTTCTACAAAACAGGTATATTTTGCAAATTGCCCAACATATGCAAGTTAGCATCTGTCAGTTTCCTAATGTTGGGAACCCATACTATGCATTTATAACATAAAACTTTGGGGTACTCAACATTTCTGGGTCCATAATGGGGCTCTATAGGCTGGCAAATTGACTAATGTTGCCATATCAACTTAAAAAGTTATAATAAGTCAATGCTGCGGTTTACAGCTTTTGCCTGCTGCCCCAAAGTGGCCATTAAATTAGTTATTGTAGGTTTAAGTGAAGTACAACTTTGTGTCATGACTAAATGTCAAAACTTTGAATGACCTAGTTAACAAAAAAGACAGAAGAACAACACTCACAGCTGTCCAGACAGCCTTGCTCAAAGGAGGATGATTACACCTGTTTTCAGTCTGACAGACATTCATATCATCTGCCCTTCAAAGACAGCATTTCTGCTGTGTCTAAAGCGTATAAAGACACACACATTCACACACCTCCTCCTCCTGATACATATACTATAGCGAGGCAATTGCATCTTATTACCCCTCTGTTATGCAAGTTATCTAACTGACATCCTCATTTTTGCAGTTGCACCTGCAGGTGTGTGTTTTACCATTCACTGTAACCCTGACAAACAGAGATACGGCTGTGCTGTTTCATTTGTTTTTTGGGGGGGAAGACAACTGTGAACTCTGTTGCGCACTCTGCTCTGAACTTTTGAGTCTGGTCGTGGCGAGGACAGCCAGGGTCACAGCAACGGCCATATAATCCCCATCCTCATCCCTGCGCACGCCTAACGTCTGTGTTCGGCCCCTAATAGAAAACAGACACCATTAATAGCAGATTCCTGCCCGTGATTAATGATATTGATTCAGTTTTCCAAGCCTGTGTTTTTCTCCTTCTCTCCTGAAATGTTTCATCAGTGTTGCCATGGTCAATTAGTCTGATTGCTCTGCGCTGGCATCAAAGACCGGCCGCGAGACCGGGCCTGATGGGTCCTGGGCTGAGTGTTCGACATGCACAAGGACTGGAAAACAAGCCTGATGTCTCTCATTAGGACCTTTCTCACGTAATCAAACAAGACTTCAGGAACATGTCAGCTATTTCAGCTATGCTTTTACGTCTGCTTGCATAAATGGTTACAACCACTTGAATCTGCGATAAATAGCCACCAGGGGGTTGAGAATGGAGAGATCACCCTGGTAAAGAGGCGCAGAGGTAGAGGGATGAGGTGTCCTCACAAATCACCTTTTATTGCGCAAATTCAAATGTACTATGGTTGATTGGGAGACATTTTCTCATTGTCGGAGAGATTCAAATGTAATTATTTTCATAATTAAATCCCACATGAGGAAATATCATTCAGAAAGCAAATGTCATTCAACAGGGGATTTACAGAAGCGGCATCAAAAAGGACAAGAGGAAACAATCAGGGTCTGAACCAGGAAAAGACTGACCAGCGAACCACAAACACCAGTGAACCAAGAACGCCTACACAAATACCTACTGAGTCACTTGACATGCCTTAGCACACCTGATACAGGTACACGCTGCCTTTTACTAATCCATTAATTTCAATGCGTCATGGACATGAATGTTATAAAAACAATGTTGAGTATTATTGGGAAGACACAACATGATTTGATGCCTGATGATAACCCTGATAGAGCCATGACAAATGATTTTATTATCGTTAAGATTCTGCATGTGTTTGTGCAAAACACAACTTTTTCTTCTCTCAACCCATTCATCGGAATACTTGTTGGAATTGTGCATTTCAGCAAACCATGGATATATTATTTGTGTTATTAGGTAGCAAATATGTTGAAACTTTACATTTCTTCATGTTTCAACAATGCTTTGGTTGCTATGCAGTTATGTTTAGGCTTGGTTAGAGTTAGGATAAGAACACCCGTTGGCTTAAAATAGCTAGTTTTTGGTGCCACAAGCATAAAAAACTGCTTAAAAAACCCCAACTGTTATCATTGTTTGTTGTTCTCGAACATAGACTGTATAAAAAAGATGGATGACATGACAGCTCCCGCAAAGTCAGGCCAAAACATTTCGATTGCCCCCTGGTGGCTGGCTGAAGTACACATCATAAACCCCAGCCCCTCCATGTTGAGTGTACAGGACATGGGCAAAAACTACAAACTCAAAGTTCACATCAAATCAATTTTTCCCAAAGGTGGTTTCTGTCATTTTAGGTACTTCTCATCACCCTGATGTGTGTTCAAGTGTTTGCTCTTCTGATAAGTTACATTCTAAATTACTTGATGGTATATAAATATACATATTTATTGTTTGTAGAAACATACAACAACAGTATTTTGCGCCGGTGACTGGGCTGTCTTTTTCCTAAATTTCAAATATGAATCACACACTCACTGCATGGAGGTGAATGGCCAGCCATGATTGAATGACCCTAACTGCATCTCTACAAAAAAAAGATAAATATATAAAGTAAGGTCAAATACTGCCAATAAAATAATGCTACATTTACTTGTAAGTCATTGTCTTTCCTTCAAATGAACAGATGCATGTAATTTTACACATAAAGTCTATAATTTTTATTGAGTTAAGTCAAGTAAAGAGTTTCCAAATCTTTGCTACTCTGACATGATTATATTTGTCACGATTTAGGGAAAACATGCACTTCAATCCGACCATCGCTTGTTGTGCTATGACCACATATTTTTTCTTCTTTTGATCACCTCTTCTCACTAATATTTTGTTTACTGATCTCTGTTGCTTCCAATTACTTGACACGATTTCACAGTGACTCTCATGAGAGATTTTGCTTCTGTAATGTGCAACCAGTTACTCTGAATTAGCTTAGCACACAGACTGTGGCACATGGCTCTGTGAGCCGTTTCTGTTGGCTCTGTTGAATGAGACTGAAGAGCAGGTTTGGTGTGTGAGCAGAGACAGACAGAGGAGGTGGGTACTGTGTGAAATGAAGTTACTGTAGATGTTCAAGGACAATTTAGTCAGAAGAGGTAGTTTTGAAAGAAAGTGGGAAAAAAAAATATGTGAGAGCTTCGAGTAATTTTGTGTCGCTCTCGTCCTGTATCTAGCTTAAAAAATATATATAAAAATACTGGAAAAGGCAAAATCTGCTGTTCCTGCCAGAATGATCTGTACAGCCTGAATGGCAACAGAGAGCACTTTAATGGTGCTGAAATTTGTGCAGCATGTGGTTTACAAGTAACATACCAGAAACAGGAGCGGGGTGGGGTAGTGAGGGAAACAGCCCCTTCCTAAAAGCAAAATGGTGCACTGTCATGGTACAGAGGCTCCCTCTGAATAAGGGGACTGCATCCTACGAGTCACTTGTTTGTTGCACACCGTGAGCCCAAGCTGCTAACAAGACTTTATCGATTCAGTAATGACATTCCCATCCACTCTATCTCCACAGGGTGCCCCACCCTAACTCAATCCAGATGAGCTCCATCATGTCATACTTGGAGGGGAACCAATCTTACATGACAGAAGTGGGTGGGTATTTCTATACTTCTGATAAAAATGGGGAGAGTAGGAAAAACATTTCTAAGGGGACACTCTATTAAAGAAAAGGCATGAGGCCTTTTCCACAGCTGTTTTGCACATTGGCCTGAGTCAAGCGGCGCGGCTGGTAATGGAGTGATAGGCAGTGTGGAGGCTCGCTCCACTGAGGGCCATTTTATGCTTTTCAGGGTGTTGAAGAAGTACACTAGCAGGACCGCACACACTCGCAGCTTTTTCTGTTTGTTTCACGCAAAACGCACACACTGTCCAAACACGAAAAGAATCAAAGACAGAAAAGAACTGATATAAAAACACATGCTGGACAGTAACTCAACTCCCCCCAGTATATCTTGTTTTTGCTGACCTCCAGTGGTTTAAAGGGGACCTATTATGCATTTTCTTATTTTCTCGGACATTCATACTACACAATGCCAAAGTATAAAATAAAGAGATAAACTGTTTATATCCACATATGAATTGCGTCCTCCTCCACAGAGTTTGCCATGTTGTAGCCCAGAACAGAAAAATCAAACACTGGCTCTACATTGGGCCATTCATGTTTTTTCATCAGCTGCTATAATTCTCCTGCTTGCTTGGCACACGGGGGAGTATCAGTTCTGCAGCTTCACCTCTAGATGCCATTAAATCCTACACACTGGACCTTTAATACCATCCTAAAAACACTTTTTGGTCTAAAGCCAGAGAGGTGAACTTATCAACTTCAACAAAAAGTCCAAAATGACATTACAACAAGCACTACATCATTTATCAATTTCTGGCTGACTGTGAGGAACAATGTTGTTTAGGGAACCAACTGTTCTGACTGTCATCACTGTTCAGAGGTCAGTGATACACTTTTATTTTCCATGACCGCTGTATCTGCAGTCTACACAGCAGCAGTCAGGTCTGAGCAGTCCTCAGCCTGCAAACACCTCAGACAGCTAGATGGACTCGCTCTGTCCACCAGTTCCCACAATTTAACTGCCTGGCGTGCAAGAAAACTCATTACACGAATGTGTACTTCAAAGTTGATTTGGATTCCTGAGCCTCACGCGTACTGATTGCCTCACTCCTACATTAGAGTCAAGAGCAATACTAAAACAGGCTGTAAAATTACAATGTGACTGAAATGTTTAATGCAGTTTCTGGTGTTTGCTGTGCAGCACAAGACTTAATGTTTCCTTTCCCCACAGCCAAACCTTATTTCAGTGCATGCTCCAGTGATCACTTAGCATTTACACTCAGCAGCGCTTTGTTCCAAATACAGACACAGAATCACCTGTGCCACATGTGATATGTGAGCAGAAGGAGACAGACCATGCAGAGCTGCAACAAATGTAGGAAAGCAGTGAAATGAGGAAAATAGTCAAGAAAAACTCTTTTAGAAGGGCCCAGGTTAAAGCAGCACAGTTGCTTAGTGGCCCCCAGGGGCCCAGTAAACCTCTGCTTGCATAACTGTTGCCTGACTTAATTAAAAGCTTCACATCTCTCTCTCTCTACGACTGTCTAATGTGCCTTTTTCTGCTCAAATCTCTCATTTTCTCATCCTCTACAGTGTCTAATGTTAAAATCAAAATTATTTTCACCTGTTAGACCCAAACTGCTTTCTGGCACAATTCCATTTTCTTCCAAAATGCTTGGACATGACAGAGAAACAATCAGCAATGTGTAATGCTTGGCCACTTGCTCCAAACTAATGGAGGCCAGCATTCCACCTCCAAGCCACAACTAACTAACAGCAGGGCAAGAATAAGGCACTTTTAACCAACTGAATGAAACTCTGCAAGCCAGTCAAAGTAATGCAGCTATTTTATAATCATCAAGTGTGGCAGTTTTAGCAAGACCACAGTAGCGAGACAACAGCTACATCAATACCACATATTGAATTGGGATGGTTTTCGGTATGGTTTGTGTTGTCAATTACTTACTGTGCCAATAGCATCTGCCAAAAAATGGATTTTGGGTTTTGGACCTCTAATTATGTAGCTCTGGATATATTTTGGCTTTGACCAACATCTGGATTGAGACAACAGTTTAACATCACAGACTTGAGGGAGTGATGAACAGTAAGCCTTCAAGCTAGCTTAGCCTAACTATCTTAGCTTTGCTGTATTCAGACCTAAAGTGGCTGACCCATCCACACCACAATTGTGGTTTTTAGACCTGGAATAGTTTGACTGTTGAATCTTCAGTTATGATACAGGAAGGTCAGGAGAGATTGCAAGTATCTCAAAACAATACTAGATTTCTTTGTCCTCTCTTGTTGGACTGAGGGCAGACTGGTCACTACAGTGACTCACTGTCGCGTCTTGAAGTACAAGTGGTACTGCAACACATGATGGCCAGGGCTAGCTGGTTAGCATATAAGTAGATATGTCTGCAACACAAGACATGTATACAATACATGTATACATGTATACAATAATGTTTTTTACATAATGTGTTACTTCTTCACATTCTTTTGATCATTTTAGTTCATTTCTTGGATTGTTTAAAATTTCAGCCATATCTTACACAATGCACCTTTAAAGAGTCAAAACTCCAGCAAACAGTTGCAATTATATTGTTCTTGATACTACATCTGGAGCTGCTGGACAGTTTAAGAAGAGAAACACTGTAATGCTTTCTGATAAAGTAGCCTGCCCTTTATAAAGGCTGGAATTAATGGCTTTATTAATCGTTAGTAGAATAATTTACTAATGCTGCTGAAAAGTTATAAGTCATTAAGAACACTTTTTGTACTGAAAAAATCCAAAAAATCCTCATCCAGCATGGATTTTGGTAGACTAAGAGTTAGGACAGAGCAAGTGTCTTCACAGCACTTTCCACAACCTGGCAACCCAAAAGTTGTCTTTGGAAATAGCTTATCTATAAAGAATATAATCTTGAACGATCAATTTACAATTTAATAAAGTAATTAGTTAGTCAACCCTTTATAAAGAGTACCTTATTAAAAGGTGCTGCCAAAAACAGCCTTTTTTAAAAAGGGAAATCTCTCAGCACGAATCTGCTGTTTCTTATTGTCTTTGTATGATGGAGGATTTATTCAACTGTGGTTATTTCATTTGACTTTATTGTGCCTGTGGGAGCGCTTAAAGTCAATTAACATATTAAACAATAAACAGCCTCACACAGGCATTTAAAAGATGACTACGCCAATGACCTTCATCAGTCCAGCACATAAAACACCTAAACAGTAGTCTTCATGAAGCACTCTGACTCCTCCCGAGTAAAAGCAAAATAACAGACAATTATCTGCTGAGGTTAGTCAAGGTCCAAGGGTGCACTTCCAGTTTGCTCTGCTGCCAAACACTAAGACTCTATTAGTTCACACCTTGTAGTGCAATGAAACATGCCTGTGCTAGTTTTACAGCTTTTGGCCAATGGTGCTCCATGTCCGTGCTGACCAGTAAAAGCCTCAGAGTGCACAGTGGAAAGTCAAGGTAGTTGGCCCATGTGTGCAATCAGACAAAGACAGTCAGGATGGGAGAGATACAGGCTCCCACAGCTCACCGAGCACACAATAATGTCACACAGCGGAGAAATGAATCCATGGAAAAGACACATAATCCTCATTACAAAGGGGTTTGGCGTGTCTTTTTATGACACATGTGACTAGCGAACAATTATGTATTCTCTAATCCCATCAACCAGTCAGCAGCCAGCCTTCTGGAGGCTTAACCTTTGCAGTAATAATGGAATCTCCTGATCAAAACAGGAACATGTCAGACTCTCTCTCCCCCGCTCACACTCGCTGTCCTTATTACATTACATCAAGCATCGGTCTGACAAATTAGCACATGCATAGACCAGTATTCTATGTGGAGAACAATCCACGTGTCTGAATGCACTTGAACAGGATAAAAGTTTCTCATTTGATGTTGTCTTGCAAGATTTGATTTGTTTTATTTTTATTTTTTCTGTTTCTATGGCCACAGATTATTTGAGGCACTTCTTGTCAGAGTAATGAGGCTATCAGTGTGTGTCTTGCTTTGCTTTGAGGTGGAGTAAAAAGGACAGAAAGACACAGAGAGGCTGGCAGCAGTTGTGGAAAGAAGACACACTGATGAGCCTCTGCACAAGATGCAGATATGTACTGTAACTGTGCACCATCCTGCACGTGCATTTGAAAATCTGCGCCAAAATGCATGCGTGACTGTTTAAGGTGCATGTGAGTATTGTCTAAGAAAGGATGGGGTTCACTCAGTGACCCCGCACAGGGCTCCTCCAGCAGCTTGTCAGGGCTGGCGGCTCCTTCCCTGGGACCTTCTGGCTCTCTTATCCAAATTGCAGTCAAGCTTCAAAAATAAAGAGCCCCTGAGACCCATTCGCCTGAGCAGGCAAACCTCGCACCGACAATGCGTCACAAACTCCACATTGACACTTTCATGGCCGATTCTTTATTCTCTTTCTTCATTTCTCTCGCTCTCTCTCTCTTTTTATATTTATATATTTTTTTTACCAGTGCTTTGACCTTTGGAGAATTTTCACAATTGTTTCCTGCCTCATTCCCTGTTTTCTTCTTCTACACTTCCCTCCCATTATAGTTGTTTTGTTTTTCTGTTTCTTGCTCTTGATTTCTATGGTGACAGTGCACTTCCCAGGAATAATGGAGGCTGGGGGATTAGGAGGCGTGAAGGCGGATGGATGGCTTTCTCATAAATAGGTAGGAAACTCCTGGAGCTGGGTGGATGGGATCAGCAGATGTGTGACATGAGCTCAGGCTCTAATTGGAGACGTTTCTATCACACCGAGGGAAACCAGGAAAACATTCACACAGGCGCCCCCTCATACAGACCTCAGTATCACCTCATCTAAACCTGTAGTGGAATGTGACTAAGTACATTTACTCAAGTACTGTACTTAAGTACAATTTTGAGGGTACTTGTACCTC